>NC_069506.1:9784461-9944461 GCF_027579735.1 Bombina bombina | reverse complement strand
AATCCTCAAAAATACAACTTGCCTAATAATTCTGCACTCCCTGTAGATATATATTTTACAACAAAAAAAAACTATTTATATAGATATATCTATAACAAAAAGAACATTTATCTTCTATGTGAAGAACAGATGAATGTAAAGTATTACAAACAGCTTCTGGTTTAGCACAGTCGGTCTAGCGCAGTGTTGGATTTGTAACGCCCCCTATCTGTTACGATATCCAAAGTTTGTGAAAAAATTATTTAGCAAACCACTTGTAATCTAGCCCTAAATGATTTAGATGCATTTATAACTGTATATTTGTTAGCAAAATATTCCTTGTTTTGCAGGCACGGGACACACCCCTTGAACTGCTTTTTATCTCACTTTTTTGCTATGGCCAATCAATCAGGGACATAAGTAGCTCCTGCACATATCTACCCTTATACTGTGCACTTTACATTAGCGTCAGGGTTTTGCACTACAGCTTCACTGGGGGGCGGGGTGGAAACACAGATGCTGCTTGTATTTATCATTGCACAAGCTTGTTCAGCCCAACTCCTGCTCTCGTGCAAACAATCGCACAAGAGCAAGTCTTGTTAGTCTACCATAAAGGGACAGTCAAGTCCAAAAAACCTTTCATGATTCAAATAGGGCATGTCATTATAAACCACTTTCTAATTTACTTTTATCACCAATTTTGCTTTGTTCTCTTAGTATTCTTAGTTAAAAGCTAAACCTAGGAGGTTCATATGCTAATTTCTTAGACCTTGAAGGCCGCCTCTAATCTGAAAGCATTTTGACAGTTTTTCTTCACTAGAAGGCGTTAGTTCATGTATTTCACATAGATAACGTTGAGCTCACGCCCATGAATTTACAGAGGAGTGAGCACTGATTGGCTAAAATGCAAGTCTGTCAAATGAACTGAAATAAGAGGGCAGTCTGCTGAGGCTTAGATACAAGGTAATCACAGAGATAAAAAGTGTATTTCTATAACTGTGTTGGTTATGCAAAACTGGGGAATAGGTAAATAAGGGATTATCTTTCTTTTTAAACAACAACAATTCTTGCGTTAACTGTCACTTTAACTGATCAGTCTGGAATGATTTAACTCTGCTACCTCTCAGGTTTAGAAGCAACGGTTGGGCAAAGCTGCACTGCAGGGGCCCAAACATTTATTTGCAACTTGATAAGTGGGCTGAAAAATCACATGTGCTGTCAAATTATTTGTTTGCTTCAGAATGTCCCTTTAAGAAATATTTAACAATAGCTGAATTGCTGTGGACTATAAAAATGTCAGAATCTTTATACTGGTATATATAGTGACAGGTAGAAAGAAGGTGTGTACATTAGAAGGCACTTAGAGAGAGCAATTTCCCGCTCCTGCTAAAGAGTTAAATCTGTTGGCTCAATTTAACAGCTGTTCCCTATTAAAGGGACATAATACTCATATACTGCCTAAATCACTTGAAACTGATGCAGTATAACTGTAAAAAGCTGACAGGAAAATATCACCTGAGCATCTCTATGTAAAAAGGAAGATATTTTACATCACAACTTCCTAAGCTCAGCAGTGTAAGTGCTGTGTAAAAAGTTACAGAAAGAAATGAACAGCAGCCAATCAGCATCAGCAGTGCTGAGGTCATGAACTCTTTTACTGTGATCTGATGAGATTTGACTTAACTCTCATGAGATTTCATTGTAAACTTCCTTACACTGAATAGGGAAATAAGATGAGAGTGGACGAGGATCATCCCTTCGACTGTCCAGGGACAGACATACTGATTTGTTGATTAGAAGTCCTTTACAATGGGATGTGGTTACTGAGAAACTTTTGAGGTAAAATATCTTTCTTTTTTACATAGAGATGTTCAGGTGATATTTTCTAATCAGCTTTTTACAGCTATGTTGCATCACTTTCAAGTGTTTCAACATTTGGATATTATGGCCCTTTAACTTAGCTTAGGCCTTTATAAGCAGCTCTCTAGGAATAGTATGTGTCTCAGGGAGCAGGCTATTTTACAGAGTGAAAGAGAGGCTGGAGACCTGTTAGTATGGCTGACTGTCTGTAAAGAGACACACTGGTGAGACCTGTTAGTATGGCTGACTGTCTGTAAAGAGACACACCGGTGAGACCTGTTGGTATGGCTGACTGTCTGTAAAGAGACACACTGGTGAGACCTGTTAGTATGGCTGACTGACTGTAAAGAGACACACTGGTGAGACCGGTTAGTATGGCTAACTGTCTGTAAAGAGACACACTTGTGAGACCTGTTAGTATGACTGACTGAGTGTAAAGAGACACACTGGTGAGACTTGTTAGTATGGCTGACTGTCTGTAAAGAGACACACTGGTGAGACCTGTTAGTATGGCTGACTGCCTGTAAAGAGACACACTGGTGAGACCTGTTAGTATGGCTGACTGTCTGTAAAGAGACACACTGGTGACACCTGTTAGTATGACTGACTGTCTGTAAAGATACACACTGGTGAGACCTGTTAATATGGCTGACTGTCTGTAAAGAGACACACTGGTGATAACTGTTAGTATGGCTGACTGTCTGTAAAGAGACACACTGGTGACACCTGTTAGTATGACTGACTGTCTGTAAAGAGACACACTAGTGACACCTGTTATTATGGCTGACTGCCTGTAAAGAGACACACTGGTGACACCTGTTAGTATGGCTGACTGCCTGTAAAGAGACACACTGGTGAGACCTGTTAGTATGGCTGACTGTCTGTAAAGAGACACACTGGTGAAACCTGTTAGTATGGCTGACTGTCTGTAAAGAGACACACTGGTGAGATCTGTTAGTATGGCTGACTGTCTGTAAAGAGAAACACACACTGGTGAGATCTGTTAGTATGGCTGACTGTCTGTAAAGAGACACACACACTGGTGAGACATGTTAGTATGGCTGACTGTCTGTAAAGAGACACACACTGGTGAGATCTGTTAGTATGGCTGACTGTCTGTAAAGAGACACACACACTGGTGAGACATGTTAGTATGGCTGACTGTCTGTAAAGAGACACACACTGGTGAGATCTGTTAGTATGGCTGACTGTCTGTAAAGAGACACACACACTGGTGAGACATGTTAGTATGGCTGACTGTAAAGAGACAAACACTGGTGAGACCTGTTAGTATGGCTGACTGTCTGTAAAGAGACACACACTGGTGAGATCTGTTAGTATGGCTGACTGTCTGTAAAGAGACACACACACTGGTGAGACATGTTAGTATGGCTGACTGTCTGTAAAGAGACACACACTGGTGAGATCTGTTAGTATGGCTGACTGTCTGTAAAGAGACACACACACTGGTGAGACATGTTAGTATGGCTGACTGTCTGTAAAGAGACACACACTGGTGAGATCTGTTAGTATGGCTGACTGTCTGTAAAGAGACACACACACTGGTGAGACATGTTAGTATGGCTGACTGTCTGTAAAGAGACACACACTGGTGTGACCTGTTAGTATGGCTGACTGTCTGTAAAGAGACACACACACTGGTGAGACCTGTTAGTATGGCTGACTGCCTGTAAAGAGACACACTGGTGACACCTGTTAGTATGGCTGACTGTCTGTAAAGAGACACACTGGTGAGACCTGTTAGTATGGCTGTCTGTCTGTAAAGAGACACACTCTGGTGTGACCTGTTAGTATGGCTGACTGTCTGTAAAGAGACACACACACTGGTGACACCTGTTAGTATGGCTGACTGCCTGTAAAGAGACACACTGGTGACACCTGTTAGTATGGCTGACTGTCCGTAAAGAGACACACTGGTGAGACATGCTAGTATGGCTGACTGTCTGTAAAGAGACAAACTGGTGACACCTGTTAGTATGGCTGACTGTCTGTAAGAGAAACACTGGTGACACCTGTTAGTATGGCTGAATGCCTGTAAAGAGACACACTGGTGAGACCTGTTAGTATGGCTTACTGCCTGTAAAGAGACACACTGGTGAGACCTGTTAGTATGGCTTACTGCCTGTAAAGAGACACACTGGTGAGACCTGTTAGTATGGCTGACTGTTTGTAAAGAGACACGCTGGTGAGATCTGTTAGTATGGCTGACTGACTGTAAAGAGACACACTGGTGAGACCTGTTAGTATGGCTGACTGTCTGTAAAGAGACACACTGGTGAGACCTGTTAGTATGGCTGACTGTCTATAAAGAGACACACTGGTGAGATCTGTTAGTATGGCTGACTGCCTGTAAAGAGACAGACTGGTGAGACCTGTTAGTATGGCTGACTGTCTGTAAAGAGACACACTGGTGACACCTGTTAGTATGGCTGACTGTCTGTAAAGAGACACACTGGTGAGACCTGTTAGTATGGCTGACTGTCTGTAAAGAGACACACTGGTGAGATCTGTTAGTATGGCTGACTGTCTGTAAAGAGAAACACACACTGGTGAGATCTGTTAGTATGGCTGACTGTCTGTAAAGAGACACACACACTGGTGAGACATGTTAGTATGGCTGACTGTCTGTAAAGAGACACACACTGGTGAGATCTGTTAGTATGGCTGACTGTCTGTAAAGAGACACACACACTGGTGAGACATGTTAGTATGGCTGACTGTCTGTAAAGAGACACACACTGGTGAGATCTGTTAGTATGGCTGACTGTCTGTAAAGAGACACACACTGGTGAGACATGTTAGTATGGCTGACTGTAAAGAGACAAACACTGGTGAGACCTGTTAGTATGGCTGACTGTCTGTAAAGAGACACACACTGGTGAGATCTGTTAGTATGGCTGACTGTCTGTAAAGAGACACACACACTGGTGAGACATGTTAGTATGGCTGACTGTCTGTAAAGAGACACACACTGGTGAGATCTGTTAGTATGGCTGACTGTCTGTAAAGAGACACACACACTGGTGAGACATGTTAGTATGGCTGACTGTCTGTAAAGAGACACACACTGGTGAGATCTGTTAGTATGGCTGACTGTCTGTAAAGAGACACACACACTGGTGAGACATGTTAGTATGGCTGACTGTCTGTAAAGAGACACACACTGGTGTGACCTGTTAGTATGGCTGACTGTCTGTAAAGAGACACACACACTGGTGAGACCTGTTAGTATGGCTGACTGCCTGTAAAGAGACACACTGGTGACACCTGTTAGTATGGCTGACTGTCTGTAAAGAGACACACTGGTGAGACCTGTTAGTATGGCTGTCTGTCTGTAAAGAGACACACTCTGGTGTGACCTGTTAGTATGGCTGACTGTCTGTAAAGAGACACACACACTGGTGACACCTGTTAGTATGGCTGACTGCCTGTAAAGAGACACACTGGTGACACCTGTTAGTATGGCTGACTGTCCGTAAAGAGACACACTGGTGAGACATGCTAGTATGGCTGACTGTCTGTAAAGAGACAAACTGGTGACACCTGTTAGTATGGCTGACTGTCTGTAAGAGAAACACTGGTGACACCTGTTAGTATGGCTGAATGCCTGTAAAGAGACACACTGGTGAGACCTGTTAGTATGGCTTACTGCCTGTAAAGAGACACACTGGTGAGACCTGTTAGTATGGCTTACTGCCTGTAAAGAGACACACTGGTGAGACCTGTTAGTATGGCTGACTGTTTGTAAAGAGACACGCTGGTGAGATCTGTTAGTATGGCTGACTGACTGTAAAGAGACA
Organism: Bombina bombina; assembly: GCF_027579735.1. Classification (NCBI taxonomy): domain Eukaryota; kingdom Metazoa; phylum Chordata; class Amphibia; order Anura; family Bombinatoridae; genus Bombina; species Bombina bombina. Next base: position 9,938,801 of record NC_069506.1, on the reverse strand, counting down.
CACTGGTGAGACCTGTTAGTATGGCTGACTGTCTGTAAAGAGACACACTGGTGAGACCTGTTAGTATGGCTGACTGTCTATAAAGAGACACACTGGTGAGATCTGTTAGTATGGCTGACTGCCTGTAAAGAGACAGACTGGTGAGACCTGTTAGTATGGCTGACTGTCTGTAAAGAGACACACTGGTGACACCTGTTAGTATGGCTGACTGTCTGTAAAGAGACACACTGGTGACACCTGTTAGTATGGCTGACTGCCTGTAAAGAGACACACTGGTGAGAACTGTTAGTATGGCTGACTGCCTGTAAAGAGACACACTGGTAACACCTGTTAGTATGGCTGACTGTCTGTAAAGAGACACACTGGTGAGACCTGTTAGTATAGCTGACTGCCTGTAAAGAGACACACTGGTGAGACCTGTTAGTATGGCTGACTGCCTGTAAAGAGACACACTGGTGAGACCTGTTAGTATGGCTGACTGCCTGTAAAGAGACACACTGGTGAGACCTGTTAGTATGGCTGAATGCCTGTAAAGAGACACACTGGTGAGACCAGTTAGTATGGCTGACTGTCTGTAAAGAGACACACTGGTGAGACCTGTTAGTATGGCTGACTGCCTGTAAAGAGACACACTGGTGAGACCTGTTAGTATGGCTGACTGCCTGTAAAGAGACACACTGGTGAGACCTGTTAGTATGGCTGACTGTCTGTAAAGAGACACACTGGTGAGACCTGTTAGTATGGCTGACTGACTGTAAAGAGACACACTGGTGAGACCTGTTAGTATGGCTGACTGCCTTTAAAGAGAAACACTGGTGAGACCTGTTAGTATGGCTGACTGCCTGTAAAGAGAAACACTGGTGAGACTTGTTAGTATGACTGACTGTCTGTAAAGAGACACACTGGTGAGACCTGTTAGTATGGCTGACTGTCTGTAAAGAGACACACTGGTGACACCTATTAGTATGGCTGAATGCCTGTAAAGAGACACACTGGTGAGACCTATTAGTATGGCTGACTGCCTGTAAAGAGAAACACTGGTGAGACCTGTTAGTATGGCTGACTGCCTGTAAAGAGAAACACTGGTGAGACTTGTTAGTATGACTGACTGTCTGTAAAGAGACACACTGGTGAGACCTGTTAGTATGGCTGACTGTCTGTAAAGAGACACACTGGTGAGACCTGTTAGTATGGCTGACTGTCTGTAAAGAGACACACTGGTGACACCTATTAGTATGGCTGAATGCCTGTAAAGAAATATTGAAACAAAATAACTGAAATACAGCACTCACTAATCACATAGCACGGAGAGGGCTTACCATGCCCAACAAAATCATTGAAGAAAGAAAAGTCCTCCAGCTAGTGAATAAATCCAGACCTTTATTGTGCAAAATAGGGTCCACAGCTGTACTCAATTTTGTTGCCAACGGTTTAGACATTAATGGCTGTGTTTTGAGCAATTTTGAAGGGACAGCAAATTTACACTGTTATACGGGCTGTACACTCACTACCTTACATTGTAGCAAATTGTAATTTCTTCAGTATTGTCACATGAAAAGATATAATAAAATATTACAAAAATGTGAGGGGTGTATTCACTTTTGTGAGGAGATAATAATAATATATATATATATATATATATATATATATATATATATATATATATATATATACAGGGAGTGCAGAATTATTAGGCAAGTTGTATTTTTGAGGATTCATTTTATTATTGAACAACAACCATGTTCTCAATGAACCCAAAAAAACTCATTAATATCAAAGCTGAATAGTTTTGGAAGTAGTTTTTAGTTTGTTTTTAGTTATAGCTATTTTAGGGGGATATCTGTGTGTGCAGGTGACTATTACTGTGCATAATTATTAGGCAACTTAACAAAAAACAAATATATACCCATTTCAATTATTTATTTTTACCAGTGAAACCAATATAACATCTCAACATTCACAAATATACATTTCTGACATTCAAAAACAAAACAAAAACAAATCAGTGACCAATATAGCCACCTTTCTTTGCAAGGACACTCAAAAGCCTGCCATCCATGGATTCTGTCAGTGTTTTGATCTGTTCACCATCAACATTGTGTGCAGCAGCAACCACAGCCTCCCAGACACTGTTCAGAGAGGTTTACTGTTTTCCCTCCTTATAAATCTCACATTTGATGATGGACCACAGGTTCTCAATGGGGTTCAGATCAGGTGAACAAGGAGGCCATGTCATTAGATTTTCTTCTTTTATACCCTTTCTTGCCAGCCACGCTGTGGAGTACTTGTACGCGTGTGATGGAGCATTGTCCTGCATGAAAATCATGTTTTTCTTGAAGGATGCAGACTTCTTCCTGTACCACTGCTTGAAGAAGGTGTCTTCCAGAAACTGGCAGTAGGACTGGGAGTTGAGCTTGACTCCATCCTCAACCCGAAAAGGCCCCACAAGCTCATCTTTGATGATACCAGCCCAAACCAGTAATCCACCTCCACCTTGCTGGCGTCTGAGTCGGACTGGAGCTCTCTGCCCTTTACCAATCCAGCCACGGGCCCATCCATCTGGCCCATCAAGACTCACTCTCATTTCATCAGTCCATAAAACCTTAGGGTCGCAAGAAGCGTGTGGAAAAACCAAGGCGCAAAATAACTGCCCATGATCTGAGAAAAGTCAAGCGTGCAGCTGCCAAGATGCCACTTGCCACCAGTTTGGCCATATTTCAGAGCTTCAACATCACTGGAGTGCCCAAAAGCACAAGGTGTGCAATACTCAGAGACATGGCCAAGGTAAGAAAGGCTGAAAGGCGACCACCACTGAACAAGACACACAAGCGGAAACGTCAAGACTGGGCCAAGAAATATCTCAAGACTGATTTTTCTAAGGTTTTATGGACTGATGAAATGAGAGTGAGTCTTGATGAGCCAGATGGATGGGCCCGTGGCTGGAGAGCTCCAGTCCGACTCAGACGCCAGCAAGGTGGAGGTGGAGTACTGGTTTGGGCTGGTATCATCAAAGATGAGCTTGTGGGGCCTTTTCGGGTTGAGGATGGAGTCAAGCTCAACTCCCAGTCCTACTGCCAGTTTCTGGAAGACACCTTCTTCAAGCAGTGGTACAGGAAGAAGTCTGCATCCTTCAAGAAAAACATGATTTTCATGCAGGAAAATGCTCCATCACACGCGTCCAAGTACTCCACAGCGTGGCTGGCAAGAAAGGGTATAAAAGAAGAAAATCTAATGACATGGCCTCCTTGTTCACCTGATCTGAACCCCATTGAGAACCTGTTGTCCATCATCAAATGTGAGATTTACAAGGAGGGAAAACAGTACACCTCTCTGAACAGTGTCTGGGAGGCTGTGGTTGCTGCACGCAATGTTGAAGGTGAACAGATCAAAACACTGACAGAATCCATGGATGGCAGGCTTTTGAGTGTCCTTGCAAAGAAAGGTGGCTATATTGGTCACTGATTTGTTTTTGTTTTGTTTTTGAATGTCAGAAATGTATATTTGTGAATGTTGAGATGTTATATTGGTTTCACTGGTAAAAATAAATAATTGAAATGGGTATATATTTGTTTTTTGTTAAGTTGCCTAATAATTATGCACAGTAATAGTCACCTGCACACACAGATATCCCCCTAAAATAGCTATAACTAAAAACAAACTAAAAACTACTTCCAAAACTATTCAGCTTTGATATTAATGAGTTTTTTTGGGTTCATTCAGAACATGGTTGTTGTTCAATAATAAAATTAATCCTCAAAAATACAACTTGCCTAATAATTCTGCACTCCCTGTATATATAATTTGGAAGAGAGTTAGAAGGATCAGCGCTAGGTGTCCCCCCCAAGAACAGTGGTATATTTATTTGTGAGTGAGCCGGCAGCCCAATACCTGAAATAAGGATATTTTGATAGGTCCCCATATATATATATATATATATACTGATATATATATTCAGCTGAGAACCTGTACAGCCCATTATCTCTCAATAAGCTTTTAAGATTATTTTATTTACTATGCAGATGCAGAGGTTCCATTTATTGGTGAACAATTATTGAGGACATCCCATGCACCACCTTACAGTACCAGAGGACATCCATTACACCACTTTATAGTACCAGAGGACATCCCATGCACCACCTTATAGAACCGAAGGACATCCCATGCACCACCTCTGCAGTGCAGCACGTATCACGGTGAGGGTCAGTACTGTGCAGTGCTGGAGTGTAGTATGTATCACAGTGAGGGTCAGTGCTGGAGTGTAGTATGTATCACAGTGAGGGTCAGTGCTGTGCAGTGCTGGAGTGTAGTATGTATCACAGTGAGGGTCAGTACTGTGCGGTGCTGGAGTGTAGTATGTATCACAGTGAGGGTCAGTGCTGTGCAGTGCTGGAGTGTAGTATGTATCAAAGTGAGTGTCAGTGCTGAGGTGCTGGAGTGCAGTATGTATCACAGTGAGGGTCAGTACTGTTCAGTGCTGGAGTGCAGTATGTATCACAGTGAGGGTCAGTACTGTTCAGTGCTGGAGTGCAGTATGTATCACAGTGAGGGTCAGTACTGTTCAGTGCTGGAGTGCAGTATGTATCACAGTGAGGGTCAGTACTGTTAAGTGCTGGAGTGCAGTATGTATCACAGTGAGGGTCAGTGCTGTGCGGTGCTGGAGTGTAGTATGTATCACAGTGAGGGTCAGTGCTGTGCGGTGCTGGAGTGTAGTATGTATCACAGTGAGGGTCAGTGCTGCGGTGCTGGAGTGCAGTATGTATCACAGTGAGGGTCAGTACTGTGAGGTGCTGGAGTGTAGTATGTATCACAGTGAGGGTCAGTACTGTGCGGTGCTGGAGTGTAGTATGTATCACAGTGAGGGTCAGTACTGTTCAGTGCTGGAGTGTAGTATGTATCACAGTGAGGGTCAGTGCTGTTCAGTGCTGGAGTGTAGTATGTATCACAGTGAGGGTCAGTACTGTTCAGTGCTGGAGTGCAGTATTTATCACAGTGAGGGTCAGTACTGTGCGGTGCTGGAGTGTAGTATGTATCACAGTGAGGGTCAGTACTGTTCAGTGCTGGAGTGCAGTATGTATCACAGTGAGGGTCAGTGCTGTTCAGTGCTGGAGTGCAGTATGTATCACAGTGAGGGTCAGTACTGTTCAGTGCTGGAGTGCAGTATGTATCACAGTGAGGGTCAGTGCTGTGCGGTGCTGGAGTGTAGTATGTATCACAGTGAGGGTCAGTGCTGCGGTGCTGGAGTGCAGTATGTATCACAGTGAGGGTCAGTGCTGTGCGGTGCTGGAGTGTAGTATGTATCACAGTGAGGGTCAGTACTGTGGGGTGCTGGAGTGTAGTATGTATCACAGTGAGGGTCAGTACTGTGCGGTGCTGGAGTGTAGTATGTATCACAGTGAGGGTCAGTACTGTGCGGTGCTGGAGTGTAGTATGTATCACAGTGAGGGTCAGTGCTGTTCAGTGCTGGAGTGCAGTATGTATCACAGTGAGGGTCAGTGCTGTGCCGTTCTGGAGTGTAGTATGTATCACAGTGAGGGTTAGTGCTGTGCGGTGCTGGAGTGTAGTATGTATCACAGTGAGGGTCAGTGCTGTTCAGTGCTGGAGTGCAGTATGTATCACAGTGAGGGTCAGTGCTGTGCGGTGCTGGAGTGTAGTATGTATCACAGTGAGGGTTAGTGCTGTGCGGTGCTGGAGTGCAGTATGTATCACAGTGAGGGTCAGTACTGTGCGGTGCTGGAGTGTAGTATGTATCACAGTGAGGGTTAGTAATAGATATACATATGTCCACAGCACTGTGTCTTTCAAATCTCTTTATTCTCTGTACATAACAGGTATATAAACAGCCTGTTATGTACAGAGAATAAAGAGATTTGAAAGACACAGTGCTGTGGACATATGTATATCTATTGCTGGAATTGGGGGGACTTGGCAGGCTTTTGAGTGTCCTTGCAAAGAAAGGTGGCTATATTGGTCACTGATTTGTTTTTGTTTTGTTTTTGAATGTCAGAAATGTATATTTGTGAATGTTGAGATGTTATATTGGTTTCACTGGTAAAAATAAATAATTGAAATGGGTATATATTTGTTTTTTGTTAAGTTGCCTAATAATTATGCACAGTAATAGTCACCTGCACACACAGATATCCCCCTAAAATAGCTATAACTAAAAACAAACTAAAAACTACTTCCAAAACTATTCAGCTTTGATATTAATGAGTTTTTTGGGTTCATTGAGAACATGGTTGTTGTTCAATAATAAAATTAATCCTCAAAAATACAACTTGCCTAATAATTCTGCACTCCCTGTATATATAATTTGGAAGAGAGTTAGAAGGATCAGCGCTAGGTGTCCCCCCCAAGAACAGTGGTATATTTATTTGTGAGTGAGCCGGCAGCCCAATACCTGAAATAAGGATATTTTGATAGGTCCCCATATATATATATATATATACTGATATATATATTCAGCTGAGAACCTGTACAGCCCATTATCTCTCAATAAGATTTTAAGATTATTTTATTTACTATGCAGATGCAGAGGTTCCATTTATTGGTGAACAATTATTGAGGACATCCCATGCACCACCTTACAGTACCAGAGGACATCCATTACACCACCTTATAGTACCATAGGACATCCCATGCACCAACTTATAGAACCAAAGGACATCCCATGCACCACCTCTGCAGTGCAGCACGTATCACGGTGAGGGTCAGTACTGTGCAGTGCTGGAGTGTAGTATGTATCACAGTGAGGGTCAGTGCTGGAGTGTAGTATGTATCACAGTGAGGGTCAGTGCTGTGCAGTGCTGGAGTGTAGTATGTATCACAGTGAGGGTCAGTACTGTGCGGTGCTGGAGTGTAGTATGTATCACAGTGAGGGTCAGTGCTGTGCAGTGCTGGAGTGTAGTATGTATCAAAGTGAGTGTCAGTGCTGAGGTGCTGGAGTGCAGTATGTATCACAGTGAGGGTCAGTACTGTTCAGTGCTGGAGTGCAGTATGTATCACAGTGAGGGTCAGTACTGTTCAGTGCTGGATTGCAGTATGTATCACAGTGAGGGTCAGTACTGTTCAGTGCTGGAGTGCAGTATGTATCACAGTGAGGGTCAGTACTGTTCAGTGCTGGAGTGCAGTATGTATCACAGTGAGGGTCAGTGCTGTGCGGTGCTGGAGTGTAGTATGTATCACAGTGAGGGTCAGTGCTGTGCGGTGCTGGAGTGTAGTATGTATCACAGTGAGGGTCAGTGCTGCGGTGCTGGAGTGCAGTATGTATCACAGTGAGGGTCAGTACTGTGAGGTGCTGGAGTGTAGTATGTATCACAGTGAGGGTCAGTACTGTGCGGTGCTGGAGTGTAGTATGTATCACAGTGAGGGTCAGTACTGTTCAGTGCTGGAGTGTAGTATGTATCACAGTGAGGGTCAGTGCTGTTCAGTGCTGGAGTGTAGTATGTATCACAGTGAGGGTCAGTACTGTTCAGTGCTGGAGTGCAGTATTTATCACAGTGAGGGTCAGTACTGTGCGGTGCTGGAGTGTAGTATGTATCACAGTGAGGGTCAGTACTGTTCAGTGCTGGAGTGCAGTATGTATCACAGTGAGGGTCAGTGCTGTTCAGTGCTGGAGTGCAGTATGTATCACAGTGAGGGTCAGTACTGTTCAGTGCTGGAGTGCAGTATGTATCACAGTGAGGGTCAGTGCTGTGCGGTGCTGGAGTGTAGTATGTATCACAGTGAGGGTCAGTGCTGCGGTGCTGGAGTGCAGTATGTATCACAGTGAGGGTCAGTGCTGTGCGGTGCTGGAGTGTAGTATGTATCACAGTGAGGGTCAGTACTGTGGGGTGCTGGAGTGTAGTATGTATCACAGTGAGGGTCAGTGCTGTGCGGTGCTGGAGTGTAGTATGTATCACAGTGAGGGTCAGTACTGTGCGGTGCTGGAGTGTAGTATGTATCACAGTGAGGGTCAGTGCTGTTCAGTGCTGGAGTGCAGTATGTATCACAGTGAGGGTCAGTGCTGTGCCGTGCTGGAGTGTAGTATGTATCACAGTGAGGGTTAGTGCTGTGCGGTGCTGGAGTGCAGTATGTATCACAGTGAGGGTCAGTACTGTGCAGTGCTGGAGTGTAGTATGTATCACAGTGAGGGTTAGCAATAGATATACATATGTCCACAGCACTGTGTCTTTCAAATCTCTTTATTCTCTGTACATAACAGGTATATAAACAGCCTGTTATGTACAGAGAATAAAGAGATTTTAAAGACACAGTGCTGTGGACATATGTATATCTATTGCTGGAATTGGGGGGACTTGGCAGGACCCTGTCTTCACTTGCACTGCACTCCTAAGTTGCTGTACTAATCATTGTGTATACAGTGAGGGTTAGTGCTGTGCGGTGCTGGAGTGTAGTATGTATCACAGTGAGGGTCAGTGCTGCGGTGCTGGAGTGTAGTATGTATCACAGTGAGGGTCAGTGCTGTAGTGCTGGAGTGTAGTATGTATCACAGTGAGGGTCAGTACTGTGCGTTGCTGGAGTGTAGTATGTGTCACAGTGAGGGTCAGTACTGTGCGGTGCTGGAATGTAGTATGTATCAAGGTGAGGGTCAGCACTGTGCGGTGCTGGAGTGTATTATGTATCACAGTGAGTTTCAGTAACACTGACTTGAGTTTCAAAACCCTGACAATGTTTTTTTCTTGAAAGGTTGTATCCCAAACAGATTGTAAGTAATTATGTACAGAACTCATACACCTAGCTTACAAGTAAATAAATGAAGATTCAGTGTACGGTGGCTACTGTATGAAGAGGATGCTCTGCGCCGGATGTCTTCAGGATGGACCCGCTCGGCACCGACTGGATGAAGATTGAAGAAGCTGTCTGGATGAGGACTTCTTGCAGCATGTATGATGACTTTGCCAGCTGGATGAAGATCAAAGAGGCTGCCTGGATGAAGACTTCTTGCCACATGGATGATGTCTTCGCCGGCTGGATGAAGATTGAAGAGGCCGTCTGGATGAAGACTTCTTGCCGCCTGGATGAAGACTTCTTGCCACATGGATGATGACTTCGCCGGCTGGATAAAGATCGAAGAGGCCGCTGGGATAAAGACTTCTTGCCGCATGGATGATGTCTTCGCCGGCTGGATGAAGATTGAAGAGGCCGTCTGGATGAAGACTTCTTGCCGCCTGGATGAAGACTTCTTGCCGCATGGATGATGACTTCGCCGGCTGGATGAAGGTCCTTTAAGCGGGACTTCAACAACTGTAAGTGGATCGTCTGTGGTTAGTGTTAGGTTTTTTTTTTAAGTGTTTTTTTTTTTTTTTAGTTTAGTGTCTGAGCAGTAAAAGAGCAAAATGCCCATACAAATGCCCTTTTCGGGGCAATGGGTAGCTTAGGTTTTTTTGGGGTTTATTTTTTTGTGGGTTTCAGGGGGGTGGGGGTTTGTAATGTTAGTGGGTAATTTGATTACACAAAAGGCAGTTTTAAGGGCCATTGATAGTTTATTCTAGATTGGGTTTTTTATTTTGGGGTGGGTTTTTTATGGGTATTATAATAGGAATATTTTTTTTTATTTTTAATAATTTGTTTATTTTGTGTAATGTATTTTTTTTGGGGGGGGGGTTTGCAGCAAGAGCTGTTTAACTAAGGGCGATGCCCTACAAAATGCCCTTTTAAGGGCCCCCCAAAAGACCCTTTTAAAGGCCCCTGGAAGTTTGGGGGGTGGGGGTTTGTATAGTGCTAGGGGGTGTTTGTATTCTCTTTTTATAGCAAAAGAGCTGTTTAACTCAGGGTGATGCCCTACAAAAGGCCCTTTTAAGGGCCCCTCAAAAGGTCCTTTTCAGGGCCCTTGGTAGTTTATTCTAGAGTAGGGTTTTTTATTTTGGGGTGTTTTTAAGGGTATTAGAATAGGATTAATCTTTATTTTTTTGGTTAATTTAAATTTTTTCTAATGATAGTTTTTTCATTTTTTGTAATGTTAGGTTTTAGTGTAAGGCAGTTTAGGTTTTATTTCACAGGTAAGTTTGTATTTATTTTAACTAGGTAGTTAGTAAATAGTTAATAACTATTTACTACCTAGTCTACCTAGTTAAAATAATTACAACTTTACCTGTGGAATAAAAATAAAACCTAAGCTAGCTACAATATAACTAAATACATACTTACCTGTGAAATAAAACCTAAGATAGGTATCTTAGGTTTTTTTTCACAGGTAAGTATGTATTTAGTTTTAAATATGAATTATCTAGTTTATAATTGTAAATTTAATTTATATCCAATTTAATTATGTTAAAGTTAGGGGGTTAAGGTTTAGGGGTTAATATAGTTTAATTTAGCTTGTTGCGATGTGGGGGGCTGGCGGTTTAGGGGTTAATAGGTTTATTTAGTTAATAATTGTAAATTTAATTTAGCTATATTTTTATTAAGTTAAAGTTATGGGGTGTTAGGGTTAAGGTTGGGTTAGGGTTACGTTAGGGTTAGGTTTAGGGGTTAATATAGTTTAATTTAGCTTGTTGCGATGTGGGGGCTGGCGGTTTAGGTGTTAATGTAGTATAGTGGCGGCGATATCGGGAGCGGCAGATTAGGGGTTAATAATTTTATTTAGGTGGCGGCGATATCGGGAGCGGCATATTAGGGGTTAATAACTGTAGGCAGGCGTCAGCGATGTTGGGGGCAGCAGATTAGGGGTGTTTAGACGTAGGGTTTATGTTAGTGTGTTAGGTTTAAACAGTATTTTTATTTCCACATAGACATCAATGGGACTGCGTTACGGAACTTTTTGTTTCCGCGATTGCAGGTGTTAGTTGGTTTTTTTTGCCGGCTCTCCCCATTGATGTCTATGGGGAAATCATGCACGAGCATGTCAAAACACTGCTGCTTCTGTGTGCAGTATGGAGCTCAACGCAACCATATCGCACGCAAAAGGCGTATGTTTGAAAACTTGTAATGGCAGCACTACAGGAAATTAAATAATGTAACATTTGTTGCATTTGTTAATTTCTCTATAGCGCTCAAAACTCATAATCTAGGTGATAGTAAATAAAATTAACTGACAAGTAAATTTATTATTTCACCAGGTAAGAACCTTTTTATAATATTTTTAACAGATAAGTTCCTATGATTAAAATACACATCTAATTTTTATATCATACATTTTTTAAGCGTTGGAGAGCAATAAGTAAGCAGATAAAAGGAAATATTACATAATATGTGTTATGACAACCTCCTGCAGAATTGAGATCTTGAGAGACAGGTGAGGAGCTCATCTCATTAATAAATCTCTTTGTAGACTTTCCCCAAGCTGGAAATCACTATTGATCGTGCATTAGTTTTACATATTAAGAATATTTTACTAATAAAACATGTAACCACTACACCCTACTGAGCCAAGGACATGGCCCTCAGAGAGATAAAAGCACTACTTGCATATTATGTATCCTATTAAAAGGGAGATGTTGAATATCACCAACATGTTACAAGTTTATATTTATAATTTAGTAATAGTGATTTGCATTGGGTTCGTCAAATGTTCTAATAAAACGAATATCCAAATGAATGTGCTAACTAATTTAAAGAATAACAAATATATTCTGACACAATTCATGATTTGCTGTTCTTTAAATTGGGTGTAATACTTGCCTATAGCGATATGGGGATCCGCGCTAAGCCGCTTCTTCATATGGTCCAGGGCTGCACAAACTTCTTCAGAATCCAGGACCACGTTAATAATAATATAGCGCTGGGCCTTGTGACAAAGGGTCGGATTAGCACAGCCCCTCGCCTCTGCTTAATGAGGTCCTTTAGTTCATTTTTTTGTGATCCGCTGCACTAATATTCCTATTAGCGCTGCCCTGGAGTCTATGAAGAAGGAGAATAACGTGGCTCTGCAGTGCGCTATAAGTAAATGTGCGAAAACAAATATAAATGTTAACGAATATTCAGTACATTTTAAACTCACTAAATAGTGCAGCACACAAATATTCTGAAAAATTATTTTTAGACTTTTCATTCCAATATATAAAAGTGATTTAGTGCTGCACAGATCATTTACACTCGATTTCTGCTCCTTTCATGCAGCTAACTGGCTATACATTTGTATTTCATACCATAGCTGCTCTTTGCATTACTTCAGTTACTGAAATGTTTAATTACTTGTTTGACTCATAAGTCTGTGTAGTTACTAAAAAAAAAATTAAAAAAAATGATACGATCTGCAGCCTACTTTCCATTTGTCAAATACAAAAATAATTTAACTAACAACTAATGTTTTTAATTTACAAATAAAAAGGTAAAAATATTGTAACAGATACAGCTACAATACATTTTAAAAAGTGTTCTACAGATTGTGGTGAATCAATCTGGCACAGCACATCTAACTAACAGCTAGATTACGAGTTTTGAGCGATATAGAGATTTTAACGACCGCCACAAAAGTGGCATTATTTCACCTCCCTATAGCGCTGGTATTACAGATTTTTAAAAAGCAGGCTTGCGCAGGCGATATGGTTGCGTTGAGCTCCATACCTCACCCAAATACAAGCGCTGCTGTTACATGCTCGTGCACGATTTCTCCATAGACATCAATGGGGGGGAGCTGGCAAAAAAAAAGTCTAACACCTGCGATCGCGGAAAGAAAAGCTTCGTAACGCAGCCCCATTGATGTCTATGGGGAACTAAAAAGTTACTTTTAAACCTAACACCCTAACATAAACTCCACATCTAAACACCCCTAATCTGCTTCCCCCAACATCGCCGACGCCTGCCTACAGTTATTAACCCCTAATCTGCCGCTCCCGATGTCGCTGCCACCTAAATAATGTTATTAACCCCTAATCTGCCGCCCCCAACATCGCTGCCACCTAAATAATGTTATTAACCCCTAATCTGACGCTCCCGATGTCGCTGCCACTATACTAAAGTTATTAACCCCTAAACCTCTGGCCTCCCACATCACTACTACTAAATAATTCCATTAACCCCTAAACATAACCCTAACGTAACCCTAACACCTACTAACTTTAACATAATAAAAAAATAGCTAAATTAAATTTACAATTATTAACTAAATAAACCTATTAACCCCTAAACCGCCAGCCCCCCCACATCACAACAAGATAAATTAAACTATATTAACCCCTAAACCTAACCCTAACTCCCCTAACTTTAAAATAAGTAAAATACAGCTAAACTAAGGTTGCAATTATTAGCTAAATAACAACTATTTTAAAATAAATACAAACTTACCTGTAAAATAATACATAAGTTAGCTACAATATAACTAATAGTTAGCTTAGGTTTTATTTTTATTTCACAGGTAAGTTTGTATTTATTTTAACTAGGTAGACTAGTTAGTAAATACTTATTAACTATTTACTAACTACCTAGTTAAAATAAATACAAACTTACTTGTGAAATAAAACCTAAGCTGCCTTACACTAAAACCTAACATTACAAAAAAATAAACACTAAAATTACAAAAAAATAAAAATAACTAAATTACATAAAATAATTTTTTTATCAAAAATAAAAAAGAATTACACCTAATCTAATAGCCCTATCAAAATGCCTCCCCCCCAAAAAAAAAAAAACCCTAGCCTACAATAAACTACCAATGGCCCTTAAAAGGGCCTTTTGTGGGACATTGTACCAAAGAAATCAGCTCTTTTACCTGTAAAAAAATACAAACACCCCCCAACAGTAAAACCCACCACCCAACCAACCCCCCAAATAAAAAACCGTCTGGATGAAGACTTCTTGCCAACTGGATGAGGACTTCTCTGGATGGATGAAGATGGAAGAGGCTGCCCGGATGAAGACTTCTTGTCGCCTGGATGAAGACTTCTTGCCGGCTGGATGGATCCTTTAAGCGGGACTTTAATAACTATAAGTTGGGGTTAGTGTTAGGCAGTGGCGTCACTAGGGGGGCGGGGGGGGCAGGCCGCACCCGGGTGACACCCTCCAGGGGGTGACACCAAAAAAAAAAAAATTTTTTTTTTCTTTTTTTTAAATTTTATTGAAATTCAAAGAAATACAATGTTGAGATGCATAGATTTTTTTTTATTAGAGGGGCTGGCATTGTGAACATTGGTGGGACTGGGGAAGATGTAGACACACAATTTTTTTGCCCCTTGAGCCAGTGCTGCAATTTCAACAACTAGTTTTCCCGGCTGCTTTTGCTTGTTTGTACTTTGCTTCTCCCCTGCCCAATTTCGCTATGAATGTTGTGGGCATGCTGTGGGGCTTGCAAAGTTGCGCTGCTAGCCTAAATCTGCCTGCCTATCTGTGCTCACTGCTCAGTGACATGTGGAGCAGTGGAGTCACTCACTGCTGTGCTGTCTCTCTAAACGGGAACTGGCAAATCATGAGGGGATGCCTGGTACCTGACCGCATGACTGTTTGACACTGTCTCTAAAGTGAAGGAACCACGTATGATGCCCACCAGACCTTTACGGTTACTGTACACTAAGTGCACACTGAACAGGTAGGAGGGCGGGCGGGGGTCTGGGGGTGGGCAGAGTGCAGAGGTGATTGGCCATAAGAAGCGGTAGGCACGCGGCCCGGGGCTGTGCACTGACAGACTTGGAACAGAGTCAGAGAGCAGAATTTTCATAGTTTGCACCTAAAACTTTTCTTTAGTGATTTATTTTTAGAGTGCTCTGTTTATCTTTCATTTGATGCTCTGCTGAGCCAGGGAGCAGCTCTAGGCATGAGCTTAATAATTAATGCAGTGCAGTTTACATATTTTGTAAGTGTGTGTCTGAGTTTTTGTGTATGTGTGTGTCTCAGTGTTTTTGTGTGTGTGTTTTTGTGTGTGTGTGTGTCTCAGTGTTTTTGTGTGTGTGTTTTTGTGTGTGTGTCTGAGTGTGTTTCCGAGAGTTTGAGTGTGCATCTGAGTATGTTTTAAGTGTGTCTGAGTGTTTGTATGTGTGTTTGCCTGTGTTTTTGTGTGTGTCTGCTTTCTGGGGTGGGGGTGACACCATAACTTACCGCACCGGGTGACACCAACCCTAGTGACGCCACTGGTGTTAGGTTTATTTAAGTTTTTTTTGGGTGGGTTTTATTTTTAGATTAGGGTCTGGGCAATGTAAAAGAGCGAAATGCCCTTTAAAGGGCAATGTCCATACAAATGCCCTTTTTAGGGCAATGGGGAGCTTAGGTTATTTTAGATAGGTTTTTATTTGAGGGGGTTGGTTGTGTGGGTGGTGGGTTTTACTGTTGGGGGGGTGTTTGTATTTTTTTTTACAGGTAAAAGAGTTGATTTCTTTGGGGCAATGCCCCATAAAAGGCCCTTTTAAGGGCTATTGATAGTTTAGTTTAGGCTAGGTTTTTTTTATTTTGGGTGCTTTTTAATTTTGATAGGGCTATTAGATTAGGTGTAATTCGTTTTTATTTTTGATAATTTGCTTCTTATTTTTCATAATTTAGTGTTTTTAGTAGATTTTATGAGTGGCGCTACCAAGCTGAGGGTACGAATAAAAATTCCTTAAATAAGTCTATATATATATATATTAATTACCATGTATCACATTTTGAGTCAATACTCTAAAGATAATGTTGTATAGATTGAAATTGACTTATATATGTATAATAAATCACAATGAATGAATTGTATATAAATAAACAAACATTTATTCAGTTACCCAATACTGATTCATTGTTATATTAGTGTTAAACGATATATTGAAACATATAAATAGTAACAAGTTGTGGCCACAACTAATAGAGTTAAAAACAACTTCCCTAATAAAGGCAATACCTTTATTAATGCTAGATTCGCTCAGATAATTGCCTTATACCTAAAAATAGTACATGCAATAATTTTAAATACAATGGGCAAAGTGAAGGACAAAGAAATTGTTTGCTAATTTTCAATGTCGTTTAAAAATAATGAAAAAATAAAAAATGACCAACATATATTTGGTATTTGCCGGCTAATAAAGTTTCAAAAAATAAAGAATAAAAAGTGTTTGTGTTGAACCCTGAATTAATCCTTTAAAGTGAGGTATTGGTAGTCCATTTAGGGGATAGTCTCTGGTTCAATCCTAACAAACTTAGTGTGTCTGCTTATGCAGCGTGAGAAACTTAAGATGAACAGTCTCAGTTATGTGCAAGTGAGCGGGTTTGTTACCCTGCAGTTTAAAAGATCGTGATGATTATTATAATCTGATAAGAACAATAATGTGTAGGCTGGTATTGAGATCCGGTTAGGACATATTAGGCTTCAGTGCGGCTTTATACTTCTGCTGTTAGACAGACTTACCTGGCTGTGTTCCCTGACCAGCGTTAGTGCTGTACGCGGTGGAAATACAGCTGCTTCACTGACTTTAACAGCCTCAGTCCGTATGATTACCCCTAGCTTGTCTGTAGGTGCGGTTTGAATGCTGTTTCCTTAATCCTCCCGGTCACGAGTCGTCCGGGTCTTTTGAGGTTGGAAAAGTTTGATGACTCCACAAGAATCTCCTTTCTACGCATTTTTGCTCCAGTAGTGCCTTTATCAAGATGTTTTCTGTGGAGTAGAAGTTTTCCTTTTAAACAGTTCCAAATCCCCGTATGTAGGACCCGTATGATACAGCTGGGTCTTAAAGGTCTTTTGCTTAGAATGTTAATATCTAATTATAATACAGATGGAGTAACTATGTAGACAACTAATATATATATCTCTGAGTTTAAATTATTTGGATAGTAGCATTATTCTATGTTTATTATACAAATATATCCTAATATCCAAAGGTGATACATAACCAATTAATAAAATAAAATTAATAAAGGGTTCTCTAATAAGGGATATAATTTAAATAAGAAAGGGAAAAAAAGTAAAAAATGGATTAAAAATGTTAGTGAAAAAAGCTTATAGGAAATTCACATAAAAATCCATATTTAAAAAACATATTATAAATTGTCATTAAGAGTTCGTCTAAAAAAATTTCATATAGACATTCATATAGAAAAAGGTATGAAAATTTATACATATACAATATGAAAAAATGATCATATATAGAAAAAATTAATATAAAAAATTAATATAAAAAATTTAATACAAAGGTTCAATAAGAGAGTCATATATAAACAATTCATATAGAAAAAATTAATAATTTTCCCTTATATAACAAGGTCCATTTAAAGGGTCCATATGGTTATAGGGGAATAGACAAATTTCATAACAATGGTTACAAATATATTCCATCACCATCACTATCTGTTCATAAGAACTAATGTATATCATTATCTTAATATTATAGGACAAGTAGACTATAAACACAGGGCTGCAATGAGGGATATAAAAAAGGGGATTTTTTTAAAAAAGGGGAGTATTTAAAAAGGGAGTTATATAAAAGGATTAAGATCTAATTCTGCATTAAGCCCTCCTGGGGTAAGGGAAGCGAAATTTACAATAAATTCTGCTTCAATCTGTAAAAGTTTAAGTGTAAAATTGCCACCTCTCTTGGAGGTTGTTTTCCTAAGTCCCCAGAATAACAATCCTATTGTATCTTGATTGTGGGCTTTCTTAAAATGGAGAGACAATAGATGGTCTTCAAATCCTCTTTCTATATTGTTTAAATGCTGTCTTATTCTATCCCTTAGGGGTTGTCCAGTTTGACCTAAATATTGTCTCTTACAGGGACATTGGATTAGGTAGACCACATTCGTATCTGTACATTTGATGATGTCCCTAATTTTTAATTTAAAATCTGAATTGGTTGATTCCACCAGTTTACATCTATTACTAAACTTGCACGCCTTGCATTTGTGACATGGATAAAAACCTTCAAGGGTATTACCTAATACATCTTTATTCAGATTTCCCCCTATTGAATTCAATGGGAGATAATATGAATTTGACATTTTTTGATTTTCGATATATGATTTGTGGCTTTGATTGTGTAATTTCACTTAGAAAGGGATCTTTTTGAACATAATGCCAATGTTTGTAAAGAATTTTTTTTAATGATTCCAAAAACTGAATTATATTGAGTGATGAATACAATGTCGTTTAGTGTCTTTTGTTTTCGGGGAGCTTGTTTATCTTTAGATAGTAGGCCCTCTCTATAACATGATTTAGCATTAATAAATGCTTCTTTAATTAATTCTGTGTCATATCCCCTTTCTGTGAATTTATTCTCTAAGACCAAAGCTTGTGTTTCAAAATCTTCTATATCAATCTGAACAGTTTTTTTTTTAGCCTGAGGAACTGGCTTTTTGGAATATTCAGTTTCTATTGGTCGTTATAGCAGCTATTAAAATGAATATAATTATTTGAATCTACTGGTTTAAAAAAGGTTTTTGTCTTAATCTCATTATTTTTAATTTCTACTGTGATGTCTAAGTAGTTAATACGTTTGGTATTGTGCTCATATGTAAAGTGTTTGTTTTTGTAATTTAGTTTGTAATTTAGTTTTATTTTTTTTCTGTAATTAGATACTTTTTGTAATTTTTAGAGTAGTGTTAGGATTTTTTTTTTTAAATGATTTTATTAGGTTTTTCAAATAATACAGAATAATCAAACAACCTGGACATTGTATCCTCAAAGAACATATAAAATGTATATAAACTGACATACTGGGGAATTTACATCAGCAAATATATATCTGAAGAAGATAAGATTGTTTCAGACTGAACAATGTATATTTCAAATTGTATAGCATCTTTAAGAAAGCACCAATGTCAAGATATAAAAGAGTATTAAGACATATGCAAATATTATTATCCACCATCAGACTGAACAGGTAAGATACCAATATACAAAGTTTCTGAGTAAATAAATTTAAAGCATATGCGCAATCAACATGAAAATTGTATCCTCAAAGAACATATAAAATGTATATAGACTGACATACTGCTTGAGACCAACAACTAGCATGAAATAAGGGAAAATTCACATCAGCAAATATATATTGGAAGAGGATAAGATTGTTTCAGACTGAACAATGTATATTTCAAATTGTATAGCATATTTAAGAAAGCTCCAATGTCAGGACAAAAAAGAGTATTAAGAAATATGCAAATATTATTATCCACCATCAGATTGAACATTTACTACACCAATATGCAAAGAATCTGAGGAAATAATTTTAAAGTATATGCAGTAGTTAATTATACTTAGGGGGAAAAGTGCGCTATGATGCGAGGGAAACCGCAAAAGTAGCTATTGGAGAACCAGAGTACTTGAGGATTTTTATTGGGGAGGGGGGGAGAGGAAGCCATCTTGTATTTCATAGCTCTGCCACGAGGGCACGGGCCATATACCCCAAAACAGAGGACGTCTACTAACAATATAGTTACAATGCATGTTGCAATATCTCTGCTTCTTGTGTTGAGAAGCCACAAGTTTAAAGTAGTTATATAGCAGTTATGTCATTGACCATAGACCATTGTAAAAGGATCCTGAAAAAACCCAAGGCTAACAACCTCTGTATGAGGGACTTAAAACTATTGGGGGTTAATTCCTAACTTAACATTAAGCTTATACAAAACAACATAAAACTCGTAACATTAAGCAGACCATATCAACATGAAAAAAGCTGACTTAATGGTGCCAGTTCACTTCCGTTTAGATCAGGCATAAGAAGAAGACCCACGGTGACTGTGCGGGATAGTCTCTGCCCAGGAAAGCTCAGCGTCCTACCCCACACCAGCCTTTCTGTCCCAAAAGGATGTGATAGGGGTGGTTCCATGTTTGTAGATAAGAAATATTAGCCTCCAGGGGTCAGCTTTCAAATGGCAAAGCCTGTTTGTCGTGGCAGACCCCTTCAAATAGGCGCTTGGTGTTTACTTTCAATATGGCTGAAAAAACAAGTGTGGGGCTGTAAGATAGGTAGCAAACAAGATTTAAGGAGAAAGTTTCCAATTTATGAGGGTTTTCTTCCATCTCCCAGTATATTTGGTAGCCAGGTTCCCAGTGTGCCATTCTTATAGACACTGTAGAACCACAGATCTGCTCACATGTCACAGCGGACAATTCTGCCAGCCCAACGGTGATCGGCCACTTCACCGCAGATGCCGTCTGCTTCTCTTCCTCTATCCCAAAAGGCAGACCATGTGATGAGCCCATCTCTTTAGGGAAAGCACCCGGAGGTTTATATTTATCTTTGGCTACCGGATCGGTGGGTGTTGAAATAGACTCCACCTGTTGACCGAATACAGAGTATCCCTCAGTGTCCTGCCCCATATCTTTTACAGACCCTGGATTCACAACTGCTCTATCATGGGGCATCATCTTGTTTACGGTGTTCCATTCTGATGTGAGGCATTCTGAGAGGTGACTGAAATGAGCATGTAGCAGGTGGGAGATAACGGTTACTAGCTCATCACCACAGATTGCCATGATATCACTGCTGTATTACTATCAACCATTTCCAAAGTAGTGAAACAGATCCTCCGTGGGTGGGTCAAACAATTGTGACTTAAGTTAGGAAGTACTCGTACCTCTTCTGACCGGTTTCTACGGTCTAGCTCTTTGTGCAGAATGATCTCTAGCCTAGCTTCAGCGTTAGAGAGCTTCCATGTGGCTGTAAAGATGGCTGCTCCTAGGTTGTTTGCATGTTAGTCGGCCCACAAAACAGTAACGGTGTCCTCCTTACAAGTAAGTTTTAATTTAATTTAAGATAGGGAAATTGCAATTTTAATATAAAGTTAGGGGGTCGTTAGGTTTAGGGGTTAATAGTTTATTTTAGTATATTTTGTTGTGGGGTCTTTTGGTTTAGGGGTTAATAGGTTTATTATAGCTGCGATGTGGGTGGATGGCAGATTAGGGGTTAATTATATTTAAAGGGACAGTCTAGTCCAAAACAAACTTTCGTTATTCAGATAGAGAATGTAATTTTAAACAATTTTCCAATTTACTTATTTCACCAATTTTGCTTGGTTCTCTTGGTATTCCTAGTTGAAAGCTAAATCTAGGAGGTTTTGTATGCTAATTTCTAAGCCCTTGAAGGCCGCCTCTTAGCTCAGGGCATTTTGACAGTTTTTCACCACTAGAGGGTGTTAGTTCATGTGTTTCATATAGATAACACTGTGTTCATGCACGTGGAGTTACCTAAGAGCCCGCACTGATTGGCTAAAATGCAAGACTGTCAAAAGAACTGAAATAAGGGGCAGTTTGCAGAGGTTTAGATACAAGGTAATCACAGAGGTAAAACATGTATTTTTATAACTGTGTTGGTTATGCAAAACAAGGGAATGGGTAATAAAGGGATTATCTATCTTTCAAAACAATAAATATTCTGGTGTAGACTGTCCCTTTAAATAGTGTTTGCGATGCGGGAGAGCAGCGGTTTAGGGGTTAATTACTTTATTATAGTGGCGACAATGTCAGGGAGCGGCAGAATAGGGGTTAATACATTTTAATAGTGGCGGCGATGCCCGGAGCGCAGATTAGGGGTTAATACATTTATTATAGTGTTTGCGATGCGGGAGGGCCTCGGTGTAGGGGTTAATAGGTAGTTTATGGTGTTAGTGTACTTTGTGACAGTTTAGTTATGAATTTTATGTTACAGAGATGGCGGTACGGATCTTGTGGTTATAGGGTGTACCGCTCACTTTTTGGCCTCCCAGGCAAACTCGTAATACTGGCGCTATAGGAGTCCCATTAAAAAAAGGACTTTTTTAAAAGTGACTGGCTAAAAGGTTGGCGGTACACCTATATCAACAAGACTCGTAATAGCAGCGTAAGGAAAAAAGGAGCGTTATGGGCCATTATGATGCTTTTTCAGTCATAACGTAAAACTCATAATCTAGCTGTAATTTAGGATCTTAGAAGAATCTTTTAGGAAAGTGCATCTATGTTTTTGTTTTTAATAAAAGTCTTGATAAGCTTTTCTAAAGGAATACTATTATTAATCACCTAGGCCTAGATTTAGAGTTCGGCGGTAGCCGTGAAAACCAGCGTTAGAGGCTCCTAACGCTGGTTTTGGCCGCCCGCTGGTATTTGGAGTCAGTGATTAAAGGGTCTAACGCTCACTTTTCAGCCGCGACTTTTCCATACCGCAGATCCCCCTACGCCAATTGCGTATCCTATCTTTTCAATGGGATCTTCCTAACGCCGGTATTTAGAGTCGTTTCTGAAGTGAGCGTTAGAGCTCTAACGACAAAACTCCAGCCGCCTGAAAATAGCAGGAGTTAAGAGCTTTCTGGGCTAACGCCGGTTCATAAAGCTCTTAACTACTGTACCCTAAAGTACACTAACACCCATAAACTACCTATGTACCCCTAAACCGAGGTCCCCCCACATCGCCAACACTCGATTAAATTTTTTTAACCCCTAATCTGCCGACCGTCACCTACGTTATACTTATGTACCCCTAATCTGCTGCCCCTAACCCCGCCGACCCCTGTATTACATTTATTAACCCCTAACCTGCCCCCCACAACGTCGCCGCCAGCTACTTAAAATAATTAACCCCTAATCTTCCGACCGCAAAGCGCCGCCACCTACGTTATCCCTATGTACCCCTAATCTGCTGCCCTAACATCGCCTACCCCTATATTATATTTATTAACCCCTAATCTGCCCCCCTCAACGTCGCCGACACCTGCCTACACTTATTAACCCCTAATCTGCCGAGCGGACCGCACCGCTACTATAATAAAGTTATTAACCCCTAACCCGCCTCACTAACCCTATCATAAATAGTATTAACCCCTAATCTGCCCTCCCTAACATCGCCGACACCTACCTTCAATTATTAACCCCTAATCTGACGACCGGAGCTCATCGCTACTATAATAAATGGATTAACCCCTAAAGCTAAGTCTAACAATAACACTAACACCCCCCTAACTTAAATATAATTTAAATCTAACGAAATAAATTAACTCTTATTAAATAAATGATTCCTATTTAAAGCTAAATACTTACCTGTAAAATAAATCCTAATATAGCTACAATATAAATTATAATTATATTATAGCTATTTTAGGATTAATAATTATTTTACAGTCAACTTTGTAATTATTTTAACCAGGTACAATAGCTATTAAATAGTTAAGAACTATTTAATAGTTACCTAGTTAAAATAATAACAAATTTACCTGTAAAATAAATCCTAACCTAAGATATAATTAAACCTAACACTACCCTATCAATAAATTAATTAAATAAACTACCTACAATTACCTACAATTAACCTAACACTACACTATCAATAAATTAATTAAATACAATTCCTACAAATAAATACAATTAAATAAACTAGCTAAAGTACAAAAAATAAAAAAGAACTAAGTTACAAAAAATAAAAAAATATTTACAAACATAAGAAAAATATTACAACAATTTTAAACTAATTACACCTACTCTAAGCCCCCTAATAAAATAACAAAGCCCCCCAAAATAAAAAATTCCCTACCCTATTCTAAATTAAAAAAGTTAAAAGCTCTTTTACCTTACCAGCCCTGAACAGGGCCCTTTGCGGGGCATGCCCCAAGAATTTCAGCTCTTTTGCCTGTAAAAGAATAAATACAATACCCCCCCCCCCAACATTACAACCCACCACCCACATACCCCTAATCTAACCCAAACCCCCCTTAAATAAACCTAACACTAAGCCCCTGAAGATCTTCCTACCGTGTCTTCACCATCCAGGTTCACCGATCCGTCCTGAAGAGCTCCTCCGATGTCCTGATCCAAGCCCAAGCGGGGGGCTGAAGAGGTCCATGATCCGGTCAAAGTCTTCATCCAAGCGGGGCAGAAGAGGATCTTCCATCCGATTGAAGTCATCATCCAGGCGGCATCTTCTATGGTCTTCCATCCGGAGCGAAGCGGCAGGATCCTGAAGACCTCCAGCACGGAACATCCATCCGGCCCGACGACTGAACGACGAATGACTGTTCCTTTAAGGGACGTCATCCAAGATGGCGTCCCTCGAATTCCGATTGGCTGATAGGATTCTATCAGCCAATCGGAATTAAGGTAGGAATTTTCTGATTGGCTGATGGAATCAGCCAATCAGAATCAAGTTCAATCCGATTGGCTGATCCAATCAGCCAATCAGATTGAGCTCGCATTCTATTGGCTGATCGGAACAGCCAATAGAATGTGAGCTCAATCTGATTGGCTGATTGGATCAGCCAATCGGATTGAACTTGATTCTGATTGGCTGATTCCATCAGCCAATCAGAAAATTTCTACCTTAATTCCGATTGGCTGATAGAATCCTATCAGCCAATCGGAATTCGAGGGACGCCATCTTGGATGACGTCCCTTAAAGGAACAGTCATTCGTCGTTCAGTCGTCGGGCCGGATGGATGTTCCGCGCTGGAGGTCTTCAGGATCCTGCCGATTCGCTCCGGATGGAAGACCATAGAAGATGCCGCCTGGATGATGACTTCAATCGGATGGAAGATCCTCTTCTGCCCCGCTTGGATGAAGACTTTGACCGGACCATGGACCTCTTCAGCCCCCCGCTTGGGCTTGGATCAGGACATCGGAGGAGCTCTTCAGGACGGATCGGTGAACCTGGATGGTGAAGACAAGGTAGGAAGATCTTCAGGGGCTTAGTGTTAGGTTTATTTAAGGGGGGTTTGGGTTAGATTAGGGGTATGTGGGTGGTGGGTTGTAATGTTGGGGGGGGGGGGGGGTATTGTATTTATTCTTTTACAGGCAAAAGAGCTGAAATTCTTGGGGCATGCCCCGCAAAGGGCCCTGTTCAGGGCTGGTAAGGTAAAAGAGCTTTTAACTTTTTTAATTTAGAATAGGGTAGGGAATTTTTAATTTTGGGTGGCTTTGTTATTTTATTAGGGGGCTTAGAGTAGGTGTAATTAGTTTAAAATTGTTGTAATATTTTTCTTATGTTTGTAAATATTTTTTTATTTTTTGTAACTTAGTTCTTTTTTATTTTTTGTACTTTAGCTAGTTTATTTAATTGTATTTATTTGTAGGAATTGTGTTTAATTAATTTATTGATAGTGTAGTGTTAGGTTAATTGTAGGTAATTGTAGGTAGTTTATTTAATTAATTTATTGATAGGGTAGTGTTAGGTTTAATTATATCTTAGGTTAGGATTTATTTTACAGGTAAATTTGTTATTATTTTAACTAGGTAACTATTAAATAGTTCTTAACTATTTAATAGCTATTGTACCTGGTTAAAATAATTACAAAGTTGCCTGTAAAATAAATATTAATCCTAAAATAGCTATAATATAATTATAATTTATATTGTAGCTATATTAGGATTTATTTTACAGGTAAGTATTTAGCTTTAAATAGGAATAAGTTATTTAATAAGAGTTAATTTATTTAGTTAGATGTAAATTATATTTAAGTTAGGGGGGTGTTAGTGTTAGGGTTAGACTTAGCTTTAGGGGTTAATACATTTATTAGAATAGCGGTGAGGTCCGCTCGGCAGATTAGGGGTTAATAATTGAAGGTAGGTGTCGGCGATGTTAGGGAGGGCAGATTAGGGGTTAATACTATTTATAATAGGGTTAGTGAGGCGGATTAGGGGTTAATAACTTTATTATAGTAGCGCTCAGGTCCGCTCGGCAGATTAGGGGTTAATAAGTGTAGGCAGGTGTCGGCGACGTTGAGGGGGGCAGATTAGGGGTTAATAAATATAATATAGGGGTCGGCGATGTTAGGGCAGCAGATTAGGGGTACATAGGGATAACGTAGGTCGCGGCGGTTTACGGAGCGGCAGATTAGGGGTTAAAAAAAATATGCAGGGGTCAGCGATAGCGGGGGCGGCAGAATAGGGGTTAATAAGTGTAAGGTTAGGGGTGTTTAGACTCGGGGTACATGTTAGAGTGTTAGGTGCAGACGTAGGAAGTGTTTCCCCATAGGAAACAATGGGTCTGCGTTAGGAGCTGAACGCTGCTTTTTTGCAGGTGTTAGGTTTTTTTTCAGCTCAAACAGCCCCATTGTTTCCTTTGGGAGAATCGTGCACGAGCACGTTTTTGAGGCTGGCCGCGTCCGTAAGCAACTCTGGTATCGAGAGTTGCATTTGCGGTAAAAATGCTCTACGCTCCTTTTTTGGAGCCTAACGCAGCATTTGTTTGAACTCTCGATACCAGAGTTAAATTTATGGTGCGGCCAGAAAAAAACCTGCGGAGCGTTAACAGCCCTTCTACCGCCAAACTCCAAATCTAGGCCCTAGTTTGGGTCATTTTCTTCTCTTCTTTCAGTACGTAAATAAATGTTTATCTAAATGAAGCAAGAGGAACAGATGAGGGGACAACTGCTTTCTTTGCCATAAAGTGAGATTTCTTTTCCAGCACTAAGCTGAGGAGACGGTGATTAATTGTACAGCTCAAAAATATCATTTAGTCAGAACAAATGATTACTGGTCAAATTGTAGAATCATTTTCAAGAGAGCAATAAGTGATTTAAAAGCTAAGAAATATTTTTCCTTTTAATGGGACATAAGTTACTTTTTAACAAAAGAATCAAACATTTTAAACTCTATAGATGGTAAAAAATATCAGGTGCTAAGTCATTTACTTTTGTTATTCTGAGAGTCTCAGAAGTATCTTTTGTGAGCGTCCCCACGTTCTAAAGAACTCAGTTGTAGATTTGCTAGAAGGATTTGAAAAGATACAATAATAATATTTTTAGTTTACGTTTTAAGGCCATTAGAAATCACCAAAGATGCTCATTTGCAGGAGATGCCAAGGAGAAGTTATTTATTAGAGTTAAGTTCAAGTTTAGGCATAAAATCCATTTAATTGGAACCACTTATTAAAGGGATGCTGAACCCAAATTTGGTCTTTCGTGATTCAGATAGAGCATGAAATTTTAAGCAACTTTATAATTTACTCCTTTTATCAAATTTTCTTCATTCTCTTGGTATCTTTATTTGAAAAAGAATGTAAATTTAGATGCCGGCCCATTTTTGGTGAACAACCTGGGTTGTTTTTGCTGATTTGTGGATAAATTCACCCACTAATAAACAAGGGCTGTCCAGTGTTCTGAACCAAAAAAATAGCTTAGATGCTTTCTTTTTCAAATAAAGATATCAAGAGAACGAAGAAAAATTGATAAAAGGATTAAATTATAAAGTTGCTTAAAGTTGCATGCTCTATCTAAATCACAAAAGAAAAAAATTGGGTTCAGTGTCCCTTTAACTAAACACAGAAAATCCTTAACATCTAGATTACGAGTTAGAGGCTGTGCGGCGCTAACAAGCAGTTTTGTCTCACCACTCACTTACCTGCAGCACTGGTATTACGAGTTTTCAGAAACCCATCATTAAAAGACAAGAAGTGAGCGTTGAGCAAAATTTTGCTCATTACCGCACTCCAATACCAGCGGTGAGCTGGTTGTACGTGCTCGTGCACGATTTCCCCATAGGAATCAAAGGGAGAGCCGGCTGAAAAAAGTCTAACACCTGCAAAAAAGCAGCGTAAAACTCAGTAACGCAGCCCCATTGATTCCTATGGGGAAATAAAAGTTATGTCTACACCAAACACCCTAACATGAACCCTGAGTCTAAACACCCCTAATCTTACACTTATTAACCCCTAATCTGCTGCCCCCGATATCGCTGACACCTACATTATATTATTAACCCTTAATCTGACGCTCCAGACACCGCCGCCACCTACATTATAGTTATGAACCCCTAATCTGCTGCTCCCAAAATCGCCGACACCAACATTATATTTATTAACCCCTAATCTGCCGCCCCAATGTCGCCGCAACCTACCTATAATTTTTAACCCCTAATCTGCCGCCCCCAATGTCGCCGCCACTATAATAAACATATTAACCCCTAAACCGCCACAATCCCGCCTCGCAAACATTAGTTAAATATTATTAACCCCTAATCTGCCAGTCCTAACATTGCCGCCACCTACCTACATTTATTAACCCCTAATCTGCCGCCCCCAACGTCGCTGCCACTATATTAAAGTTATTAAGCCCTAAACCTAAGTCTAACCCTAAACCTAACACCCACTAACTTAAATATAATTTAAATAAATCTAAATAAAAATAATATAATTACCTAAATTATTCCTATTTAAAACTAAATACTTACCTATAAAATAAACCTTAAACTAGCTACAATATAACTAATAGTTACATTGTAGCTAGCTTAGGGTTTATTTTATTTTACAGGCAAGTTTGTATTTATTTTAACTAGGTAGAATAGTTATTAAATAGTTATTAACTATTTATTAACTACATAGCTAAAAATAAATACAACATTACCTGTAAAATAAAACCTAACCTTAGTTACACTAACACCTAACACTACAATATAATTAAATAAATTAACTAAATTAAATACAATTACCTAAATTAAATTAAATTAGCTAAAGTACAACCCCCCTCCCCCACTAAATTACAGAAAATAATAAACAAAT
The DNA here is from genome assembly GCF_027579735.1 of Bombina bombina. Classification (NCBI taxonomy): domain Eukaryota; kingdom Metazoa; phylum Chordata; class Amphibia; order Anura; family Bombinatoridae; genus Bombina; species Bombina bombina. The sequence continues at coordinate 9,910,518 of NC_069506.1, read as the reverse complement.
TACAGATATTTAAACTAATTACACCTAATCTAATAACACTATTAAAATAAAAAGTCCCCCCAAAATAAAAAAAACCCTAGCCTAAACTGATGATCGACTTACCAGGAGACGTCTTCATCCAAGCTGGGCCAAAGTCCTCAACGAAGCTGGGAGAAGTCTTCATCCAAGCCGGGTGAAGTGGTCCTCCAGAGGGGCAGAAGTCTTCATCCAGACGGCATCTTCTATCTTCAGCCATCCGGCGTGGAGCGGGTCCATCTTCAAGACATCCGATGTGGAGAACCCTATTCATCTGGAGTCTTCTTACTGAATGAAAGTACCTTTAAGTGACGTCATCCAAGATGGCGTCCCTTAGATTCTGATTGGCTGATAGAATTCTATCAGCCAATCGGAATTAAGGTAGAAAGAATCCTATTGGCTGAGGCAATCAGCCAATAGGATTGAAGTTCAATCCTATTGGCTGATCCAATCATCCAGTAGGATTGAGCGCGCATTATTTTGGCTGTTCCAATCAGCCAATAGAATGCATGCTCAATCCTATTGTTCTCTTGGTATCTTTTTTTTAAAAAAGCAGGAATGTTAAAGTGATGGTAAATTTCATACTGTAAGAATGTAGCAATAAAACATATATTAGTTTGCAAGTAAAACAACATCATTATGTTTTTTTAAAGTGTATATATATTTTATAATAAAAGGTTTATAATCCTAATTGTTATTGTCTGTTTCTCTGCCCCCCTTCATTTACTCTTTTGGCTGGGCTGTGATGTATAGAGCAGTCACATCCACTCTCTATATAGGCTTTCTATGGGCTTTAAAGGGGCTGGACTTCAAGATTGTCAACTGACACACATGTTGATTGGATGTTCACTGGAATTGTCATAAAAAAAGTTCATTTTTTTTTTGCCCGGCATAACATTGTAATAGAAGCATTACTATATTCACTAATTTAACCCTTTCACGGATGGATTTAAAAAAAAGGCACACATATACTTTTTTAATGGCAAAGATTACATGTATGGCATTTTTTATTTTAAAGTTTACCATCACTTTAACCTTCAGCTAATATCTATTAGCATTCACTCTGTATGTTTTTTTAAATTTCTTCAGTTGGAATTTTTACCTGTTCCAAAATTGGAACCTCAACTGACTCACTTGATGGCCTGCTGTAATAAAATGGTTGGAAACTGGTGCTTCAACATCCTGCAGTCTAATGTTAGTTTTGTGCTGGTTATACGCTCACGGACCTTACGGTTGGTCTCCCCTACATACCCCAACCCACAAGGACATCTAATTAAATATACTGCAAAATTAGTGTTACATGTGTAGTACCCCTTTAGCTTATATTTTTTGCCAGTCCGTGGGTGGGAACAGGTTGGACCTTTAATTATACTGTTACAATTTGAACAGCCCAAACAAGAGAAGCAGCCTACATTCTTTCCTCTACTATAACTCTGACTCAAACCTTTGTTAGAGTCAACATCAGCCTTCACTAATCTATCCTTAAGGTTTCAACCTCTTCTGAAAGCTGGCATAGGGAAATTTTCAAATTCCTTCACTCCAGGGTTAGAGACCCTCGTACATGCCAATGTTTGCACAAACTTGTAACAGTATAATAAAAGGTCCAACCTGTTCCCACCCAAAGACCAGCAAAAAATATAAGCTAAAGGTGTACTACACATGTAACACTTATTTTGCAGTGTATTTAATTAAATTTCCTTGTGGGTTGGGGTATGTAAATCAGAAAAGTATTTAGGAGCACCGAGTCTGTTACAAGTTAAAATATTTTATTGAAATTGTGGTAATTCACACAGGGTCCAATCACCCCCGGGGTAAAACTTGAGTGAGTTAGGACAAAAATATGCTGGCTGACATGTTTCGGCTGAAACGCCATACTCCTAGCCACCTGTAAAACATTTCACTTAAGGTTCACTTAAAAACAATTCCTCTTACTCCCATTGGTCAAAAGGCACACATCTGCTAATGTTTAGACCAATCGTAAAACAAATAGTATTTGCTACCCCCTCTTTAAAGCGCTATTCAATTTACACAATATCAACGCTGTTAACCATTAAGAGCCTGGTTTTGCTACACATTTGGAATCATAGTGGCAACCTACAATAAACAGGGAAGCTTTTCTATGTAATGCACATCCATTAATTATCGTCGCATTTATATCTACAGATCTCTTGTAATACTACTGTGTGTTATATGTTGCATCTCCTCATATCAACTATTGTGCCGTATGCTAAGTTCCTTATTGTGTGAACTCAACATTTTTGTCTATACATACATATACATTCTCTTGTATATGCCCCTCATGAGAATATTCTATAATAGATACTCTGATCTGGTGTGTTAACAACCTATTACTTGGAGTTTAAACGAAGGGGCATGTATGTGTAAAGAAAGGGGAAGGAACCTCTTAGGGCAGGGTCTTTTTAACAAAGGAGAAATAAGGAAATAAGCTGAAATAAGCTTGGATATGCTAGACAGATCTATACTGGACTTTCAAACTCAGATAAACTGAGCTGAGCTGATGTAAAATGAAATGTACTAGTGTCTCCTAGACTGAATTAAACTGGACTTGACCAAACTAAGTTAACGGAAATTACTGTTAGAGGGCAATGTGGGAGGGCAATAAAGGTGGGGTATGTAGGGAAACCATCCATAAGGTCTGTGAGCGTATAAACCAGCACAAAAGTAACATTAGACTGGGGGATCTTGAAGCACCAGTTTCCAATCATTTTGTACAGCAGGCCATCAAGTGAGTCAGTTGAGGTTCCAAATTTTGGAACAGGTAAAAATTCCAAGAGGGGATGAAATAGAAGCAAAATACTACAGCATAGGAAGTTATACTGGATCCATAAGTTAGGGACAATGACACCTGGGGATATGAACAGAGAAATGGGATGAAGTATGTGCATATAACATATTGTATAAAATGTATTAGGCTATTTCATTGGATAACCACTAGGTGGGGCAATTGTGTTCAAAATATTAGATTGAAAGATCTCAATAAAGGGTTAACTCAGGTGATGGGTTTGGCTTAGGGCCTATTAAAGGCCTGTTTTAATCATATGTGAATTAGACATGACTAAGGGCAAATCTGAAACATTGTCATTTTTTATATGTTGGCTTGAATAAAATTGAAAGATTTTACATTGGTGGTGCTGCTATCTACTTTCTGGACTTTACTTATTAACTGAACATTCTATTGAACAAAATGCATGCACTTATTTTATAGACAATGTATCATGTAGTCTAGATAACTATGACTTTATCCCCCCCCCTTCATAATGAGAGTGGAGGGCCCTCTAGTGGGCCAGTAACAACATTAAGGGATTACCAACTTGAAGTCTGGAGAATGCTAGGGTGTTTTTGTTACAATGTTGCAGGCGAGGAGGCGGTGTTTTGTGCTTACCTTTAGGGCAGTTACCTGGGGTGTCAGGTGCGGCGCTAGCGGAGGATGGCGTGGTAAGGCCCGGGACAGGCGCGCATGTGCAGAGGCAAGCTGGTGCGCAGGTGGAGAGGGCTGAAGTGATGCATGGGGCGGCTAGGCCCGGGACAAGCGCACACGCGCAGAAGGCAGGAGGAGTGCATGTGGAGAGGGCTGAGACAGATGATAGAGCAGGTAGGCCCGGAACCAGCGCTCTTGCGCAAAGGGAGCTGAGGGCACATGTGGAAAGGAGGAATGTCATGCAGGCTGTGAATGTGGGAATACAGCAGCAGGGGAGTCTAGCTGGGGAGCATGTGGGGATGACACATGCTGGGAACACATGGCAATTTGTGGGAAGTATGCATGGGGCTGTGTGTGGGGCTCCTATGAACACCCAGGGCTTGGTAAATAGGGATGGAATGCATGATAATCAGGGAGTGTGTATGGAGGAAATTATAAAAAGGGCTGTTCAAGCAGCTATGAGTGATGCAGGTATGATGGCTCGCCCTGGGTTCAGTGACAACGCCCAGGGGGGTCCTGTTCAAGAGGCAATTATTTCCAGGGCAGTGGCGAACCCACTGGGCATGAATACAAAGGGGGTGCAGAGTGGGTCTAGGATGGGGGCCTCAGTCGGGGCCCCTCCAGTGAACCAGATGTCTCCCCAAGTTGCTTTGTCTCCCCAGGTTACACCGGCAGCAGAGATGAGGGCACCTGTGGGATCATCCAATGCGCTGGTGGTGGCGGGGCCCAGCAGGGAACAGCAGAAGGAGGCTGACCCAGTCCAGATGACAGTGGCGGACGCCGACAGACCAGCAATGGGTGAGTCCTTTGTTCTAAACACTACACACGCTGACACTGACACTTCTTCTAGCGGGTCAGGTTCTGAGAGCGGGGAGGATGGCAGCGAATCAGGCAAAGGGGAGGACTGTAGGTGCAGGGCAGGCAGAGGGGATAGCGGGGTCATCAGGGACGGGCCCTAATATGCCCTTGGAGACACCAGTTCCGCACAAAGTGGCGGCACAGGGAGACACATATCCCTGCCTGGTGCACTCCCTTTACGGCCATCTCAAGGCAAAAGTTATTAAAAAAATTCAGGAGGGACGTTACGTCAATATTTTTTAGCTCTCGCTGGATGCGTTCAGGGCCAAAGAGCGGGCCCTGGATGGATCCGGTCCTAAACGGGTGCATAGGCCAGAAACCTATGAAGAATTGTTGAAATGATTCAGGGTCCTGGCATCCTGCTATGTGGATAGGTGGCCCTGCAGGGGCACAACTTGTTCAAATACCAGGACACAATTGAAGACATACATGTCAGGTTTAAGGAGGGTGCATGGTGGGAGTACGACATGGCCTTCAGGAGAAAAATGGTTGGCAACCATCTGCTACATTTTGGGACACAGGATATGCATCTGTGGTGCAAATTGGGCTTGGAGGGGGCATCCCCCCTCCCCTGCGCGACAGGTTCAGGGGCGGGTTGGGCAGAAGCAGGGTAGAAGGGGCAGAGAGTGCTGGAAATTCCAGGACAGATTGTGCGACAGAGGGAGCAACTGTTCCTTTCAGCACATCTCCAAGTACTGCGGAGGGCCCCACCCAGGTGCGGAATGCGGAAAAAGGAAGGAGCAGGGACAGGTCAGACCGGCCATTAAGCCGGGAACTGGAGTTAAGGGCCCCAACACCGCTTAACCTGTCAGCCATGATGCCATGGCTGGCTGATTACCCGGATCAGGAGTCAGCGGAGCTGCTCCGGGACGGGCTGGGTGTGGGCTTTCAGATACCGGTGCGGGGTATGGTTGTAGGGTCGGGGGTTCATAGGAACCTGAAAATGGCCTATGAGTTCCCACAGGTAGTTAGGGACAAATTGGCTAAGGAGGTTGCGATGGGCCGGGTGTCCGGTCCATTTGCAGTTATGCCTATAGCCGACCTTGTGGACTCCCCCCTGGGGGTTGTACCTAAAAAGAGGCGGGAAAGTTCAGGTTGATTCATCACCTGTCCTTCCCTAAGGGCGCGTCGGTGAACGACGCAATTGATCCGGAACTGAGCACAGTGCACTATCAATCGTTTGACGAGGCGCTGGAGTTGGTGCGGTTGAAGGGCCCAGGGGCTCTGATGATAAAGCTAGACATTGAGTCAGCTTTCAGATTATTGCAACTACACCCCTCTGCCTTTAGGCTTATGGGGATGAAGTTCGAGGGGGCATTCTATGTGGGTGCCTGCCCATGGGGTGTTCATTGTCATGCTCGTTGTTCGAGTGTTTCAGCTCGTTCCTTCATTGGGTGGTGATGGTGCCATCTGGGGGTGGGTCTGTGGCCCACTACCTGGACGATTTTCTGTTGGTAGGGAGAGCATGAAGCACGGAGTGTGCGCGGCTCATGTCTGTAATGAGGGATATAACAGACAGGTTCGGAGTACCCCTGGCCGCTGACAAGACTGAGGGCCCTTGCACGTGCCTTACGTTCCTAGGGATAGAGATTGACACAGTCAAGGCTCTATGTAGACTGCCAGACGATAAAGTGGAGCGTATGCGGCACATGGTGCGGCTAGTACAGGGGCAGGAGAGAGTGGCTAGAAGGGATGTGCAATCCCTATTGGGTTTGCTGAATTTTGCCGGAAGGGCAATTCCAATGGGAAGGGTCTTTAACAGGCGCCTGGAGGGGCAACTGAAGGGACCAATTGGAAGTGGCAAATGGATCAGAATCTCATCGGATGTCCAAGAGGATCTGAGTGTGTGGGACACATTTCTGTCACACTTCAACGGGATTTGCCAATGGAGGCACCCGACAGTTTCTAATCAGGTGTTGCACCTGTTCACCGATGCAGCCGGCAGTTTCGGGTATGGCGCATACCTGGACGGTGAATGGAGTGTGGGGCCATGGCCCCGAGAATGGGTGGAGGCTGGTTGTGTCAAGAACTTGATTTTGCTGGAGCTCTTCCCCATTGTGGCTTCGGTGGAAATTTGGGGAAGGAGACTGGCTAATAGATCAGTGGTATTCTGGTCGGACAATCTGAGCGTGGTGTACACCATTAACAGATTGTCCGCCTCTTCGCCAGGGGTAGTTTGCTACTTGAGACATCTGGTGTTGCGCTGCTTGGAGCTCAACATCACGTTCAAGGCCAAACACATCCCGGGGGTGCATAACGTCATCGCTGATGCACTCTCTCGATTCAACTGGGAGCAGTTTAAGAAGGTAGCGCCCAGGGCCGCGAAGGAGGGTCTAATATGCCCGTCTTTTCTTTGGCAGCTGTTCCAGGTTGGGAGGGGATCCTCCCCCTAATCAGAGCGTCGTTGGCACCAAAGACTTGGTCTGCATACGTCAGTCACTGGAATAAATGGGTGGCCCTCCTGCCAACAGATGGGAGTGCAGGTGGAGGACGCGTCCAGGGTACAGGTACTGGAATGGTTGGCTCAGTTGAGGATAGGAGGGGCTAGCAAAATGGGTGCAGCAAGCAAACTAGCAGCTTTAGCATTTTTTAATAAGGCATTGGGCTATGTTGACCATTCAAGGTCATTTCTGGTTCATCAAGTGCTGAAAGGTTGGGGTAGGGTTTCCCCCCGTCCGAAGGATCGGAGGGAGCCCATAACGTTGGGGCGGTTAAGAGATCTGGCCAGACAATTGCAATCGGTTTGTACGTCAGACTATGAAAAACTCCTGTTAGTGCAGCATTCGCGCTGGCATTTGCGGGGCATTACGGGTGGGGGAGTTGGTTTCCTCCTCCAAACTTAAAGGGACAGGGGGCATTCTGGCAGAGCACGTGCGTTGCTCGGGAGAGGGACTTCTCCTGTTTGTTCCTCGGTCCAAAACGGACCAGGAGGTAAAGGGGGCGTGGCTCCCGCTGTCGAGGCATGCATTTGAGGAATGCTGCCCGGTGCGATGTGTTGAGGAATTTCAAAGAGTAAGACCTCAGAGTAGTAAGCAATTTTTAGTGCACGAGAATGGCAAGCGCCTTGTCACTTTTTCAGTTTCGCAGGGTACTCGCGAAAACGACAGAGATGGCGGGGCTTGATCCAAAAAAGATTGCCCCACACTCTTTCCGGATTGGGGCAGCTACCAGCGCGGCGGCTGGGACACTAGCTGCAGAAATTAAAAGGTTGGGTAGATGGAAGTCAACCCAATACAAAAGATATATTAGACCCACATAGTAAGGGGGCAAACATCCATTAGGGTCGGGTGCCAGGGCATTACTAGCGTGGGGGGAGGGGGTCTGTGGGGCTTGCTTGAAAGGGGCATCACGGGTAATGTGGTTTTGATCTGTTTTGCCAGGTGTAAGAGGTGGCAATCCCCCTCCAGTTCGGGTATGGATTGTCGGACATTCCTACATCAATTGGGCGTCCATCAGGGTGCTGCGGTCAGTGGAAGGGCAGCAACTTGGATTCGCAATGTCCAGGGTGAACTTCCGATGGTTAGGGCACAGGGGTCTCACGTGGGCTGATCTGCCGGCCTTATTGCAGGAGGCGCACAAGAGGTGGGGGCAGCCTAATGTGATAGTGCTGCACCTCGGGGGAAATGACTTGGGGTCTCTCCCAGCATTGGATTTGATAAAACGCATGATGGCAGACTTGAAGTGGGTACACACATGGCTTACAAATGTTAAGTTGGGATGGTCCAATGTGGTCGCACGACTACATTGGAGGTATATTGTGACCCAGAAGGCCGCGTACAATGTACGGAAGAAGGTTAACCGGGAGATGGGAAGGACGGTCACGGCCTTGGGGGGCTTTGTGGTCAGACACGAGCTCTTAACGGCCGACAGGAAGGATTTGTTTCGCCCTGATGGTGTCCACCTGACAGATGTTGGTCTGGATATCTTCTTAAAAGACATTAGGAGCACTTTATTGTTAGTTATATAAAAAAAAATTGTAATTTGTATAGTGCTGTATATAGTTGCCTGTTGGCTTATTAGTTTGGCGGCAAGAGTACGCTTGGCTCTTGTGGCGGGTGGTCAAGGCCCTGGATAGCGGGCACAGAAGGAGAAGAGTGACGGTCAAAAAGGGGGAGGGGTTACACCCGCCTAGGCGCCGGCTTGGGGGGTCCCCTCCCTTGCGAGTACAGGCTGAAAATCTCTTATTTCCACAGCTCTCTTTTTGTGCCATTGGGAGTGAACAGCCGGGTGTCACGCTGCAAACACCGAAAGGGGCCTTGACCATCTGCTGATAGGGGTTAGGTTTAGGGTGAGATGCCGCCAACGGATTGTTAACCAACTTGTTGCCAAGTTTGGAAGTTAATTTATTTGAGTGCCTGCAATGGTATTAAATATCATCGCAGGCACAAGTTAAATAGTTTATCTTTAAATAAACGTGACCGTGACTGGTCTTTGTTTTTTCTCCCAACTGAGTGTCTGGTCTGTTTATTTCCTATAAGTATAAGGTATAAAGCAAGTCGTAAGATGGAATAGGGGGTTAAGACCTTATGAGAGTGGAGGGCCCTCTAGTGGGCCAGTAACAACATTAAGGGATTACCAACTTGAAGTCTGGAGAATGCTAGGGTGTTTTTGTTACAATGTTGCAGGCGAGGAGGCAGTGTTTTCTGCTTACCTTTATAGGGTCCTGCAGCAGTGTATCCGGCATCTTTCTGTTCCAGACTTTGAGGAGAAAGTTTTCCCCGCCCACCCGGCCCCTTGGGAAGAAGAAGAGAGTGGCGGCAACGATGCGGCAGCATGAGGGTGAGTGAACCCGACAGCGGTAGGTTTAATTGAGCTAGCCTTTTGTAAGCCCGGGTTGTTAATATAGCCACCCACCCACATCAGGAGGGTTGTACGATTCGCCTGATGGGGGGTGCTCTACTGGGTTGGGTGGAGATGCCCTAGCTGGCGGGTGGTCAAGGCCCTGGGGAGCGGGCACAGAAGGAGAAGAGTGACGGTCAAAAAGGGGGAGGGGTTACGCCCGCCTAGGCGCCGGCTTGGGGGGTCCCCTCCCTTGCGAGTACAGGCTGAAAATTTCTTATTTCCACAGCTCTCTTTTTGTGCCATTGGGCGTGAACAGCCGGGTGTCACGCTGCAAACACCGAAAGGGGCCTTGACCAGCTGCTGATAGGGGTTAGGTTTAGGGTGAGATGCCGCCAACGGATTGTTAACGAACTTGTTGCCAAGTTTGGAAGTTAATTTATTTGAGTGCCTGCAATGGTATTAAATATCATCGCAGGCACAAGTTAAATCGTTTATCTTTAAATAAACGTGACCGTGACTGGTCTTTGTTTTTTCTCCCAACTGAGTGTCTGGTCTGTTTATTTCCTATAAGTATAAGGTATAAAGCAAGTCGTAAGATGGAATAGGGGGTTAAGACCTTATGGAGATAGGCATATAAGTAACTTCCTGCTCATGAAAACAAAGGCATACAACAATGTTGTATTGATTTATAGCTTGTTGCTTGCGTGCACGTGTACAGGCCTTTGTAAAGGACACAAAGACTGCTATGGATTCTATATTTTATTGTACTAAATAATAATGAATACCAGGAAATTATTACAAATGCACATAAGTGGGAATCTATGTCTTACTGATTTTAAAAGAATTTTTTATTTTTGTCTATTTAGCTGCTTTATACTATTCTTTGCTCTGATTGGGCTTGCACAAGTCTAGCACAAGCACCCATAGGATATGTAACAAAGATTATTATTCCTTTTCACAAGGGCAGAGCCGTACAGCACCGCTCATTCCTGTGTGAGCTTATTCTCATTGATATGCTAATTTCTAGAACTTCTTTGTAAAACCGCCAGCGCAATTTCCCTTTATTTTCTCATTCTCTAAATAAAATATAATGGAATTAACAATCATAACATTTAGATCTTTCCTGTTCTTTTACAGAAATATGATTTTATATATTTTTTTATTTTATTGTTCATATTTTATTTACCTTAAAGGGATAGTTTACACCAATTTTCATATAACTGCATGTAATAGACATTACTATAAAGAATAATATGCACAGATACTGATCTAAAAATCCAGTAAAAAAAAAAAGGTTAAAAACTTACTTAGAAGCGCCCATTTTAGTTCTGTTTAAAAGGTTACTGGAACACCCACTACAAGTGTGAAATTGCAGACCCCCCTTCCTTTGCATATGAAAAGATCCTTTACAAACAGAAGCAGCTTGAATAGGTAGGTATACATTGGTATTCTCCTAAAACTATGGGGCTTGGTTAGGAGTCTGAAAATCAGAGCAATGTTATTTAAAAATAAACAAAACTATACATTTAAAAAAAAAAAAAAAACTTTATGGGGTATATAAATAGATCATCTACAAACATTTATGCAAAGAAAAAATGAGTGTATAATGTCCCTTTAAAGGGATAGTAAACCCCCAAAATTATATTCTTTAAAAAAATAGATAATCCCTTTTTTTTACCATTCCCCAGTTTTGCATAACCAACACTGTTATATTAATATACTTTTTACCTTTGTGATTACCTTGTATCTAAGCCTCTGCAGACTGCCCCTTATCTCAGTTATATTAATATACTTTTTACCTCTGTAATTACCTTGTATCTAAGCCTCTGCAGACTACTCCTTATCTCAGTTATATTAATATACTTTTTACCTTTGTGATTACCTTATATCTAAGCCTCTGCTAACTGCCTCCTTATCTCTGATCATTTGACAGACTTGCATTTCAGGCAATTAGTGCTGACTCTTAAATAACTTCACGTGCATGAGTACAATGTTATCTATTTGATACACATGAACTAACGCCCTCTAACTATGAAAAACTGTCAAATGCATTCAGCTTAGAGGTGGCCTTCAAGGGCTTAGAAATAAGCTTACCTAGGTTTAGCATTCAACTAAGAATAACAAGAGTACAAAGCAAATTTGATGATAAAAGTAAATTAGAAAGTTGTTTAAAATGACATGCCCCATCTGAATCATGAAAGTTTAATTTAGAAAACTATCCCTTTAAATGGACATAAATCATTATTTTTCAATGATTTAGATAAAGCTTGTCATTTTTGGAAATATTTACTTGTATTATCAAAAATCCTTTTTTGAACGCATTCCTAGGTAAACTCAGGAGATATACGGCAGTCATTTTGCAGGAATAAAAATTCTGTGATGTGTTTTTGTGTTTCTCATGTTACAATATGACGTGTTTTATTATGTGCAATAAAAAAACTTTGCAATATACTTTTGTCCCATGTCCCTGTAATTTAATTCTGAAACGTTTGCTTTCCATTTTCCCAAGTAACAAACTTAACATTCCTATAGGACACAGTATAAAAGCAACATCAAAACACCTGCAGCCCTTCTTGATTTATCATTTAGCCTAGTCCTATACCCAGCAACAGTCTCAGTAAATCCCATAAAAACAATATCCAACGATTTATGATTGGCATTTTTTATTTAGCATTTGCTAATGATGTCAAGGCTCAGTATAAAATGCCTGATAGGTAGATCTTTCAAATTTGCTGCCTTAGGCCTACACTAATCACCCCCCCCCCTTGAAAATAATCACATTTTGTTGCTTTGCAGCCTGAAATAAAGACAGACACATTTTTGTTTATCCAGTTGTAATTACTCAGTGCAACTTATAACATCCAAGTGAAAGATATAACGCCAACATGTCAGACAAAAATAAAGACAATTAAAAAACAGAATCACTGAGTTGCGGAAAGGATCACCCCCTTGTGTCAGTATTTTGTTAAACCACTTTTTGCTTTAAAGGGACAGTCTAGTATAAATTAAACTTTCATGGGGGGCGGAGCCAGCTGCCATAAGGGAAAGTCGCATCAGGGGTGAGCTCCGTGCCACTTAATGATCTTTAGCAAGCTTTTCACAGCTATAAAAATTCTAAAAGTGCTGAGAAGGTGACTAACAACAGTGGGTAGCAACAATTATAAACTTGCCTGATTACGGGGGCGGAGCCAACTGCCGACGAAGAAAGACGTCTTATTACAGAGCTCCTGAAGCTCAGCTCTAAAATCTCCTATTTATGGAGATTTAGGAGACTACATAAATTCTTACATCACGCTATAAGGATGGAGGAAACTCCCATATCCCTCACTTTATTGCTGAAAAGCCTGATCGAGAAAGCTGACTATCATTTTCACAACTTACAATCCGTCATCCTGGATCCGTGTAGCCAAGATGGCGTCTCTTGCCTTCTCAGCTCTGATACCCACATGGTGGACCGGACAGCGGACACACTACCTACTTCACATTTTCCCGTGAGACCACATGAAAGGCCATCCGATGGCAGATTGACTGATCTCTTTCACAGGAATGCACGGGGTGATCCGTCGCAAACTCGTCCCACTAGCCCGGTCAGCATAGAGGCCGGCGTATCAGGCCCAGTGAATCTCCTTCAGACCTCCACTACATTGAACTCACGGCCCATCTTATGCCCTCATCCAAGCCTGCAAACAATATCAGGGCCCAGTATCCTTGGGATGCCGGCCGATGCAGAGGGCCTCTGCGAGCACTCAAGGAAGAACGTTTACCTACCATACAGGAAGACCAGACTATCCGGGGAAGACTGCCCAAAAACCCACAACCTCTTCATTGATTGTGAGGAAGACTGGGGACGGCTTGTATATCGGATGCCATCTAAGTATACCTCAGAACTCTATGTTTCTCGGCCGCCACAGTTAGCTCAAGGCAAACCCCCATACAAGACTCTCAGATGGGTTGACACATTTTGCAGTAACATACCGAAAGGCCCTTTTGATCCAGGTGGCCAGTGCTACTGTCTACCGGGCATTGACTAAGATACATAACGGTTCAGGTCAGATGTTTGCTGCGATCCTCTATCTACATAGAGACTATTCTTACTAATATTATGGCAGAGACACTTCTCCTTGATCTGTAGTGCTATGACGGTGTGACCCGGAGGACTTATGCTTAAACATTTAACTCCTCATGTTATGTTATATATATGTGGATATAGAGAGCCCCATTATACCATAACTATAATCACCTCAATTAGTATACAGAACTGAATAGGATCCAACTACAACCTAATAGAAAATTGCATCTTATCGTTTTTTTTCTACTGTAATGTGCCTGAGATAAAATCACTATCAATATGCTAATTTAAACATGCAAATAATTTATTTAACACCCCTCTGCTAGAATATATTGGCACTTAGATATTAGCCTGTTAAATTGCATACTAAAGAGATATAGGATACAGTGGGGCTGGCATTTACATTTCCATGTATTTAACCTAAAATGCTTGCTCTATTTGTTTTGTTCTTTGCAACCCATGATTTCCCTTTAACTTTTAATAGGGATCTTAATTATCTAGTTATGCCAGTATTATTCCTATATTAGCATAACCATTATTAATGCTGGAGTTGTTGCATACACTTGCTTATATCTTATAACTGATGCATATATCTGATTCATAGTTATAATAGAATATTATTAGAGGTCATAGGCCCTACCTTATAGACCCCATTTCAAACCACCCCCATATATAATTGAGGGCTATCTAGCATTGTGTAAACAGTAGTCTTATAAGATATGTTGACTACAACATCTGTTACGTTCTTGTCACAAAATCTGCCCATAGTGTTTCTTTTATAGATCCACACTCACTAGATCCAATTCTGCACATCAGGTATATGATTGATCCCCAACACTTAAGCATGTGTTAGGCTAGCACTTCTGGTAAATCTTCACTATATTCTCTCAGAGATTTTTGAATATGCCTTTATTCTATTTGATCTGACCCTATTTTCATGCTCTATATGACTAAACACCTCACAAAAATTGTAAAGACAGAGAAGGTATCTCCCCTCACCCTTTCCCACTCTGTGTTTCAGGGTGGGTCATACCCACTATCCCTTTTCCGTCTGTGTCCAGTGGAGACAATCGTCCCCGAGGGGAGATACTGATTACATTTCTTACCCATAGTGGTCTTAACATTAATTCCATAAGCTGGTAAAATGAGTGACCCTTTATGTTTTCATATTTTGGTTGCGCCTATTTGTACAGTAGCTTATCGACTATGTTAATTACTAAACATTTTGTCTCTACCATTTAATGTTTGTGACAAATACCACTTTCTCCAGTATAACAATTTACATAGCTAACTTAGCTAAAAGTCACTAGACTTTTTATGCTGATTTAAAAATAATCTAATATTGCTTTTCATCTTAGAATATGCGACTATGTTTCTATGCTCCCTTTATTTGAGCGCAGAGGTTTTATCAAACAAGATTATGTTCATGTTAAGAAATAGTTATTCTGTTTTTGTTGGCTCTGCCCTCCCACTCCGATCCCTATTACCACACCCAGGCTTAGACCGGGGCTCATATTATTTAGTCTATATTAGCTTCATAATACCCCCCCCCCATACTGTTTAGCTTAAACCTGTAATGACCTGGAACCCAGTCCTTCCAACTAGCATTTTCAATGTATTCTCTCAATGTAACTAAGCTCATTGTATGTTTGTCATAACTTTCTCTTTATATGGGCATAATTCTTTATTTAGATAATTATTCCGCTTTAATGGAGCTATGTCCATCCCAGTAGTCATGTAAATAACAAGCCCTCCCTGTGAAGTCCACCCTTATATCCATCCAATAAGGCTTTCCATACCTGCTCTCATGCCCTATTTGGCTCCGCCCCCCCATTCCCCTCCCCACTCCACTTTGAGCGCCTCTTGCCCGCTGCGCCCCTTCTCCCCCTCCCCGCTAAATTGGCCCATAAGTGGCCAAACACAAGCCAATCCATGTTTATCTTAACCTTACTAGTTTATATTATGCTACAAACGCTTTTCAGGATAATGTGGAGAATATACTCTATTTCCCCCCTCCCTCTACCCCCATAAAACCAACCCTTCCTTGTTTATATTTTCTAAATTGATAACTTATGGTGTATTTGTCCATCACAAGGTTGGATCACTTCTAGTCTACATACCATATAAAAATATAAAAACTGAGGTCTCAATTTGGATAGTCCAAAATTTTTACTAATACCTTTAATAAACGGGATTTATATGCCCCGTCTGTTTAGAGTTATTGCCTAGTAAACCTCCATGCTCTTTATTACTCTTTATATTCTTGAATCTATACAATGTGGGCATATCTAGTATTGTTTATCTGGCAAGATCATGGTATTAGTATTGTACTATTCTCCTTTGTTATTACTGTTGGACGTTTCATTATTGTTATATTTGTTTATGACTTCAATAAAAAACTATTTAAAAAAAAAACAAAAAAAAAAACTTGCCTGATTACTTTTGGCCAGATCGCTGTGGAGAGCAGTTGGGGAGACGGCGCATCTCTGGTCAGACCTTGCGCAGCTGCGCCTACAGAAGTGACCCGCTAACGCCGCTAAGTTTACATCCAGCTGGGCTCCGGAGGGTTGGGGATCCACTCTGGAGCTACCTGCAACACAGAGGCTGACTCACAGTGTAGCGGTTAGCCGCACCGCTCTGACCGAAGCTGAAATCACCTTGCCCACGAGGTCAGGGGCTATTGTCGGAACCGAGCTCCTTACCAGAGGAAGAACCAGACTGCTTCTGGGTGGAGTTTTGTTCCCACTCATCAGGAAAGAGCGGAGCACTGACCCTCGAGCTGGACACATCTGGAGCCTAGGTGAGCCAGAGAGCCTGTGAACTTTTTGCATTGCCCAGTGGCGCGAACGGCCGCCATTTTGACCTAAGGCCTGCTACTCCAGTCCCTTGACATTGCAAGAGTAAGCAGCAGAGCCGTCTCTAGATAGCAGCTGGTGCCCAATACAGTATTTGGCTCAACGGTGAGACACTGCATTCGCCTCCGCACACCATTCCAGCAGATTGATTTGACTTAATTTCATACCACATTAACAACAGGGTAAAGGTGGGCCCGGCCTCCCCAGCTTCCAGTCTAAGCCTCCCAGACTATACATTTGCATACAGTTAATAGACACTCGGCCACTACAACAAAGACCTAGTTTTAACACCTTCACTGAACTTGGGCAACACCTTGCCAGACCTGCTCTAGCAGGTACCTTACAACATCCTAAACTGGAGCACTAATGATACCAGCTCTATCTACACATGGGAGCTGGGAGAAGCCAAAATAAAGAGGTGGTTAATACTATCCAGCTGCAAATTTATACCTAGTCTGAGTCCATTGCCTGAGGGTACCCCCCTGCAGCTCTAAGTGTACAGCTCTTGATTCTGCATCCCACAGTACCCAGGCGTCAGGTCAATACTCCACATTTAAAGCTGTATACTCATTAAAACCACCTATTGTTGCCGCATCAGCTCATTTCTCTTTTAGTTCTCAGGACATTGTGAAGTGACTTTCCATCACCTAACAGCTATCATACACATCACCACTCTACCATCTATACATCCTGATTGTGAGTGCAAGACTGTCTTATAACTTTGTCAAATATACTATCCCAGCGAAACTGCTTCATATCTCTCAAGCCCACAACTATTACTGGTCACAAGACTATCTGTTTTAGAGCACCCTCGGGCCTACCTCTAGACCATAGCCTCTGTGTTAGTGCTCGCAAACAACTGGTCACCTCAGTGACCCTACCAGTTCCTATCCTGAGTGCAATAAACACATTACCATAGGGGAGTACATCATACAACTGCCCAGCAACACAGAGAGATAAGCCTTTGGTGTGTGCATACATTTTGAGGAACAGCACATTATTCTCTATATAGAGGTCCCTGCACACCTCATTGAGAGGGTTCAACAGTACATACTATTTTTACATTGGAGGGGCTCTCTTTTGGGCCAGTTTTTTGCTACTGCGTCAGCCTATGTGCCTTTAGGTCTTTGACCCAAAGTGGCGTGCTGTGTTACTTTATTGCTTATCTAACAATTTTTACTTTCTGCAGGTCTCCCTCACCATACCAGCCCTAACTGTAATTCAGTATATGTTTTTTACCATCTTTCCTACACTGTGTTTATAGGGGTATATCTTCGAGTCTCGCCGAACGAGACTGGCTGCCTTGGTCCCCCTCGCGCTTCCCCCTTTCCGGCCCAGCTCGTCTGGGTTGGTCACTTCCACTCTCCTTTTCCCCTTCCTTCTGGTCGTATCCTTCCTCCCTGAGGCGCGTGGGGGCTCTTGGGAACCGTCACAATCACCAGCACACGGTTCACTTATTGGGCCTCTGCTACCATTTATGTAAAGGTTTAACACTATGTACCCCAAGCGGCCTCAAAACAGACTGTTCTTGACCATTTCTCTCAACCACGCAAGACATCTACCCCAGTGAACAAGGACATTAGCGACCCTGAATCTCAAGATGAGGGCTCCCAGTCAAGCTCTCAGTCTGTTGCACATCTCAATCATTACACTACTGAAAGCACTTTACAGAAACTCCTTACAGCTCAGACCAAATCTATCACCACTGAGATCCAGAGAAGTTCAGCTGAACTTAAAAAAGAAATTCAGGAAATAGGCGATAGAGTTGACTCTCTCGAGCGACAACAAGACGATTTGGCCACTGACAACTCGAACCTTCTAGCATACGCAGAAAATCTGGCCGAACAAATTTCCCAACTTGAGCTAAAACTAGCGGATGTGGAGGACAGAGCTAGGAGGAACAATATCAGGTACAGAGGCATCCCTGAGACAGTTAACACAGGTGGCTTACAGGAGTACCTCCTCTCTCTGTTTACCGCATTCTTAGGCCCATTGGAGGGCAACATACATACTATGGAAAGGGCCCACAGGGCTCTCAGGCCACGTTCAGTATCATCAGACAAGCCGAGAGATGTGGTCGTCTGTTTCCACCACTTTACCTTTAAAGACCGGCTGATGCAAGCAGCATACAGCAAACCCACTCTACCTGATAATTTCAAGGATATCCAACTCTTACCCGACCTCTCCTCTCATACTTTACAACAACGAAAGCTCTACGCCCCAATTACTACTCAGCTGAGGAAAGCAGGGATCAAATACAGGTGGGGATTCCCCACTAAATTGATTGTGACCAAAGATAACCAAACCCACACAGTCTCATCACCCTCTATGGGAGGCACTCTATTAGCTAACTGTGGCCTCCAAGCCGCCCCTGATAACCAGCAGGAGGTCCGCTCCAAATTGCGGGTCACAGCTCCGGAATGGTCCATTAAAGAACAGAGACCAAAGCGCCCAAAACTCAACCCCCCTGACCACACTCTGAGACCTCAAGCATCACCCACTTGAGGATGTTAAACTACACTTCAATACCAATGTCATTTTCATACACTGTTATTTGTTTACTTGTCTAACATTATTGTAACTAGCTCTGGTTAGAATTAGAGTATTTATATGTTTACTTGGTTACTTTGTATCTTTCTTGCAGAAGAGCGAGTCTCCCCCCCAATTTCTGGTGCCCATTCCAGGGCCCCACATAGGTGGACTACTTCCACTTGCTTCCCCCTATTCCCCCCTCCCCTACCCAATCTTTGATCCCTACCCCTCCCTCCACCCTCTCACAAGACCCATAAATGGCCTCCCTCAGGTTCCTCACCCATAATGTTAGGGGCCTTAATACTGTGGGCAAGAGATGCCTCCTGTCCCGGTCCCTACGCTATCATGGGGCGGATGTAGCCTTCCTCCAGGAGACGCACCTGCTAGCGGACTCCCCCCCCTTCACACATCCAGGGATTACCCAGTGTTCGAGGCGGCTTCCTTCACTAAAAAAGCCAGAGGAGTAGCCATCCTAATACATAAAAGAGTGGCTTATGAGCCCCTCTTCATGTTCAGAGACCCTCAGGCCAGATACCTCATTCTCATTTGTAATCTAGACCATGTCACATATACTCTGGTCTCGGTCTATATCCCGAACTCGCTCCAACCTAGGTACCTCAGGAAAGTTCTCCTACATGTGGAGAAAGTTAAACAGGGCAGGGTAATCCTTGCAGGTGACCTGAATATGGTGTGGGATGGGAAGATAGATAGAAAAAACAGCCCTTCTAAGAGACCCCCCTCCAGTCATGACCCCACCTGTTGTAGATTCAGGGAACTTATGTGCCAGTTTACGTACTTTGATATTTAGAGGTCCCTACACCCTCTAGACAAGGACTTTACCCACTACTCCCATCCACATGCTACATACTCTAGGTTGGATTATATTTTCTGCCACCCCACAGATCTGGATCTGATCCGGTCCACGAGCATTCATTCCTGCCCGTGGTCTGATCATGACCTTGTCACCCTAGACATAGACTCCAACCACACTACAAAGGCCAGGGCCCCTTGGAGGCTGCCACACCATCTCCTTTCGGATGTCCCATTTAGGGAGGAGATCAGGAAGGAGATCCGCTTCACCCTCCAGACTAATGATACCCCAGATGTTAGCGAGAACACAATTTGGGGAGCGTTTAAGGCTACCCTCCGAGGCCTCTTCATCCGCAAGCAGGCTCACCTCAAGAGACAGGCAGGTCTCTCCCTATCCCAAGCACACTGTAGACTGCGGGTTCTTAAAACCCAACAACGGACCTCAGATCCTGTAGCCCACAAATCTGAAGTAGAAGATCTTAGGCGGCACATCTGCCAACTGGAATTCCGTAAGACGCAATCTAATCTCCTCCGTTTAAAACACCTCCTGTACTCCAAAGGCAATAAAGCAGACTCTTTACTTGCAAACAAAATTAGACAACGTACAGGTGCCACCCGCATTCACGAAATTAAACAGGGCACACAATCTTTTAGACTCCCCTCCCAAATTGACCAACAGTTCAACAAGTTTTACTCCAAGCTCTACAATATAGGCGACGCTGCAACACCCGGGAAAACCCCCTCGGAAAACATTAGTTCATTCCTTCTATCCCTAAAACTCCCCACCCTTGACAAAACCCATATAGAGTGTATTGATATCCCGATCACTAGCCAAGAGGTTAAGCAGGTCATTAAAAAGCTGAAGTCCCTTAAAGCTCCCGGGCCGGATGGCTTTGCGGCTATTTTTTACAAGACGTATCTAGAAGAACTCATCCCTATGCTTACTAGATTCTTTAATAAGGCAATGTCCACAGGGAAATTCGATAAGGAATTTCTAGAGGCCTCCATCATTACCATCCCTAAACCCAATAAAGACCCAACCCTCTGCGCTAATTACCGACCCATTTCGCTCATCAATACTGACGTTAAGATTTACGCCAAAATCTTAGCTAACCGGTTAACAAAGTTGCTACCAGCACTTATTGACCCGGACCAAGTTGGGTTTATTCCAGGGAGAGAGGGCCCAGACAACACCAGGAGGCTCCTTGACATCCTCCTAGAAGCCAAGAGACTGGATAGACCACTTGCGGTGCTTTCTCTTGATGCTGAGAAGGCCTTTGACCGCGTCAGATGGGAGTCCCTCTGGCGGGTCTTGGAAAACTTCCAGTTCCCCACGCAAATTATACTCGCAATTAAGGCCCTATATTCCTCCCCAGTAGCCTCAGTAAGAGGAATGGGATCTGACCCCACCCCCTTCTCTATCTCAAATGGCACCCGACAGGGTTGCCCCCTCTCTCCGATCCTGTTTGCGCTAGCCATGGAGCCTTTGGCCGCGGCTATTAGGGCAGATAAAGAGATTTGGGAATCACCCTACACGGTACAGTTCACAAAGTGGCCCTATTTGCCGATGATACCACTCTGTTCTTTTCCAGACCCTTGAGTGAGATCCCGAGACTCCTGTCCCTCCTCGAGACGTTTAGTGCCGTGTCGTACTATAAATTAAACCACTCAAAATCAGAATTATTTACCTTTGGGTTCCCTGAGGAGGTCTCCAGGAGCCTATGCGAAAATTATAAGTTTATCCCTAGTCATAAGTATATCTCTCACCTTGGTGTTAAACTGTCCAACTCTCTCCCCCAAATTATTGAAGATAACTTCCAACCCCTTTTAACCGAGCTTCGGTCCCTACCTTCGCGATGGAACTTCAAATGTGTCTCTTGGCTAGGGTGCATAGCGGCTCTAAAAATAAGCTACCTCCCTAAATTTACATACGACCTTCGCTGTCTCCCAATCAGGGTTCCCAGAGCCCTTCTCATACAGTTCCAGAGCGCTTGTACTAAATACATTTGGCAGGGTAAGCCCCCTAGGGTTGCCCATAACCTTTTGCAATATCCTAGAATGCACGGTGGTGTTGCTTCCCTTTCTATTTTTAGCTATGCGGATGCTGCTATGCTCACCCATATCTCCCAATGGGGAGTTAAGGAGTCAGATTGCAAATGGAGGACAATTGAACAAGCCTCCCTACCACACAATCTTGCCCTAAGAGACCTAATATGGACGCCACCTCACTGTAGAAGGAAGCTAGGTGCCTCTAACCCGATTATTCGGGAATGCCTATCCGCCTGGGACCGTCTACGACACAACCCTAAGGTAGCCCCCCATCCGTCCCCAATTACTTCCATAGCCGACCTCTTGTCCGGTTTACCTGATTCACACCCGATTGCTTGGGCTAGGATGGGTGTCACGAGAGTGGTGGATCTTTGGTCTACCTCGCCTCCTATAACCTTCTCCTCCTTCAACCAACTGGATGTTTCTCCGTCCACACCCCTGTATATGAAGTTTGAATACTCAAGAGTTATTAGCCTCTTGTCAAGGTGGGGTTTCAAACCCTCTTTGCCTCGGCAGCTCACCATCTGGGAAGCTCGATGGCAACAGGGGCTCAGGCTGGGCAAACCACTCTCCCTACATTACACCCTTATGGAAGGTGCTGCCCCAGCTGACAAAGCTCAACATATTCTAAAATGGGAACGGAAGTTAGACTTCACGAAACCCCTCACAGAGTGGCAACATACGCTCTTATTGACGAAGAAAACCCTCCATTGCATTACCATCCTTGAAACCTACATTAAGGTACTCACACATTGGTACTACGTCCCAGCTAGACTCGCAAAGATATTCCCTGGAGCCTCCCCTACCTGTTGGAGAGACTGCACACATATAGGGGACATGATCCATATTTGGTGGAGCTGCCCCAGACTCAAACCTATCTGGAACAAATGCTTCTCTACATTAACCAGCTTAGGTATCAACCTACCTAGAACACCCGAGACGGCTCTGTTTCACTTAGGCACATGTAAACTGCCCAAACATTATGGTTCGCTTAGTATCTACCTTTTGTCGGCAGTTAAACTTAATATAGCGAGATCTTGGAAAAGATCCCTCCCCTCAGCTTGGTCGGATATTGTATCCACTATGGCTTACATGTACTCCATGGAGAAGAGCATTTATTATGCCTCTGGTAGGACTGATTTCTTCGAACTAACATGGTCCGACTGGAAAAATAGGTTTAACACTCTCTGGCTCCCCAGCTTTGACACCTAGGTGAAAGTACACTCCCAATCACTTTGGCAGAACGCCTGGCTTAACCCTAATGTTTCTGACCTGGCCCCTTCCACGACCCTTCCCCTAAAGGCCTCTTAGCATACTCCTCTCCCTCTCCCCCTCCCTCCCTTCTCCACCCCCCCTCTCGACATTATTCTACATCCTCCTAGAATGTTAGTATCCCTTTGTAATAGGTATTAACGTCATGACTGTATCGCTCACTTTTCATGTTCTGGTGCATTTGCATTTGATGTACGATTGTCTCGTACAGTTGTTGTATTTCTTACTCTCTTGTTACAAAAAACTAATAAAAACTGCAATTAAAAAAATAAAATAAATAAACTTTCATTATTCAGATAGGACTTTTAATTTTAATCAACTTTCCAATTTACTTTTATCATCAAATGTGCTTTTTTCTCTTGGTATTCTTAGTTTAAACTAAGCATAGGTAGGCTCATATGCTAATTTCTAAGCCCTTGAGGGCTGCCTCTTATCACAGGCTTTTTAAATCTCTTTTCAACACAAAGAGACAGAAAGTACACGTGGGCCATATAGATAACACTGTGTTCAGGCACAGGGGGTTATTTAAGATTTAGCACAACACAATGCTAAATTTAAGACAATAGATAATAAACAGTCACAGTCATGTGATCAGGGGGCTGGAAGAAGGTTCCTAGATACAAGGTAATCACAAAGGTAAAAATTATATTAATATAACTGTGTTGGTTATGCAAAACTGGGGAATGGGTAATAAAGGGATTATCTATCTTTTAAAACAATAACAATTCTATGGTAGACTGTCCCTTTAATTACAGCCTTTAGTCTGTTGGGATATGTCTCTACTAACTTTGCACATCTAGACTGTGCAATATTTGCCCACTCTTCTTTGCAGAACTGCTCAATTTTGTTACATTTGATGGTGACCGTTTGTGGACTACAGTCTTCAAGTCATGCCACAAATATTCAATGGGGTGATCAAGTCTTCAAGTCTGGGCTATGACTAGGCCATGCAAGGACATTCACTTTTTTCTCTTTCAACCACTGTGTGGTCATTTTTGCTGTGTGCTTTGGGTCTTTGTCATGTTGGAAGGTAAACCTTCTTCCCATTGACAACTTCCTGGCAGAGGGCAGCAGATTTTCCTCAAGAATTTGACAGTATTTTGCCCCATCCATTATTCCTTCTATCCTGACAAGTGCTCCAGTGCCTGCTGCAGAGAACCCCCCCCCCCCATAACAGGATAATATATTATTAATAATTCAATTTTAGTCTCATTTGACCATAACACCTTTTTCCATGTGGCTTTAAAATCTTCTAGGTGTGTAATGGCAAAGCTCAGTTGTGACTGCATGTGGCCTTTCTTGAGGGGTGGCTTTTTTCTTGCAACCCTCTCATACAAGCCCCATTTGTGGAGAATTTGTGATATTGTTGTTACATGAACACAATGACCACTCTTTGTCATAAATTCCTGTAACTGCTTCAGAGTTGCTGTGGGCCTCTTGGTTGCCTCTCTAACCAGTTTCCTCCTGGCTCTTTCATCCAGTTTGGAGTGACATCCTGATCCAGAAAGGGTCTGTGTTGTACCAACTACCTTCCACTTCTTAATAATAGACTTCACTGTGCTTCTAGGCATTGATAAAGACTTTGATATTTTCTTGTATCCATCTCCTGACTTGTGCCTGTCCACAACGTTATCCCGGAGATCTTTTGAAAGTGCCACCCATAGTTGATTGTTTGCTTCAGTTGCACTACCAGGGACTGAGATGCTTCAGGAAAGCTCTTTTCATGCTGAGCTAATCAATATGCCCAGAGCTAATCACAGTTGAAGGTCAAATGGCTTTGTGTGTGCCGTTGAGAAGTTGATTAGCTACACCTGATTGAGTTTACAAGTAATTTTAGGAGGGGGTGATCCTCTTTGCAACTTTGTGATTCTGTTTTTGAATTGTCTTTTTTTTTTGCCTGACAGGTTGATGTTATATATTTCACTTGGATGTTATAAGTTGCACTGAGTAATTAGAACTGGATAAACAAAAACTGTGTCTGTCTTTATTTCAGGCTGCAAAGCAACAAAATGTGATTATTTTCAAGGGGGCGATTATTTTCAATACCCACTGTATACCTGGTTCTCTAACAGAATGCTGAAGCACATTTGTCTGTCAGACATATGTCTGAGAGACTATATTCCGAGTTAGGCTGAGGGCAGATACGCTCCAGAGTGTTCGGTTCTAATCAGAGCCTCGGGCGCCACAACCACCTCTGGGAACCTAACCATGGGTCCCACCCCACACGTCTTGTGATTCTTTGTCTGTGTAAAACTGTATCTATCCTTATCTATCTCTCTCGTGGCTGGACTGCTATCTGACAGCCATTTGTCTATCAGAATATTACCCGTCACACAAATGTCAGTCAGACAAATGCCCGTCAGATAACAGTCCGATCCCGCCTATAGCTAATTACACCTTTGAAAGCTGAATCTGAAGACATAATATTCTGAATGGGTAGCAAATGAGTTAAAAATAACTGCAAAATGTCTCTTCTTATAATGTCTCTTCTGGCATAGAATTATACTCATTATGGAACCATTTTCTAATTAGTAAAATAGGTGCAGGTAATAATACTGTAGCTTGATTACATTGCCAATTAAGCCACTTAGAGCGAGTGGTTATGTCGCCTGAAGAGTTTTTACATTTGTTTTCAGCTGCACATTCATTATCTCTTGTTTTACAAGTAAATTTATTCTCGTTTTCTTTTGCATAAAAATAGTAAAATCATGCAAGGAAGCTTTTTATCTCCAAAAACCACATATTTTAGCACCGAATAAATAAGTAATTCTATAAAGGAATTTTATTAACTTAAGTAACTGTAGTATGATTATGCGGAGTTTGAGTCTCATTGTATTTTTTTCCACCACATCTGAATATTTCTATTTTCCTTTAGTGTTGGAATTTAATAGCTACCGTTGAGTGCTTCCTGATGTAATTTGCATATAGTGCGGCTACTGTAATAGATTTATATTAAAGCCAGAAGAGAAATTTTATGTTTCGCTTGGAAGAACATTCCGTCTATTATTCGCGCACTACACACAGCTCTGTCAAACAAATGATGGTCATTCCAGAGACTATGTTAATTTCTTAGCTATCCTTTTTATAATTCTAAATATTATATTGGGCTTGAGGAGCAAACTCCATTTCTCTTGGGTAGAAATTGTTGAAAGTCTTTTGGAGAGTTGCTGGTTTTCTATTTGCAGTCACAAAACCTTCACAGTAGACCTACTTCTATTGGAGCCCTCTGAAATCAAAAAAGGTTGTCATATATAAATATGAATCTGATGAAAAAGAAAGCAGGTGAATGGAATCAAAACACCAAAAGAGTGGTGCTGCCTTATGCAAAAAGTAATTTAACACATGGTTTATTGCAGCATCCGTCATGCCAAGTGAGCAAAGTAACATACTGGCAATTAAAACACACTTTTCTGCAGATAAGGACACAAAATAACATACATGCACTGTGATTTAACCAGTCTGTCAGGAATCTATAGAACACAGTCTTCAAAAGGGTCACCACCTAGATACTTCAGGATTCCAAGGAGCAAAGTTCCATCATAGATTCTGAGATGAATAACAAACATAGTCTGGATGTTCCACGTTATAATACCGGAATTGTAAACGCTATAAGGGCCTAATCAGTATAAACACCACCAGCGCCAAGACGCCTGGGTGTTGAATAAACAGAGCACACAAATATGTAATGAAAACAGCTCACTGCTACACAAGCCTGGGCAGCCACGTGACTTGTACCTCTCACAATATGCAACACTATAGGTTGCCCCACTGTCTTATACTAGCGCATACAGTGTCATTTAGACAAGGCCGCTAAGTGTATAATTCACTGGAATGCCAGTCCCATAACTACTGCCGATACATAAATATGCCATACCCAGGGTGAAGGGAGTAGATGGAAATTGGTAATTTAAAAAGAAAAATATATAAATAAATATATAATATGATAACCCCCTACCAACCCTGCATCTATCCACCAATTCTAGTTTTTGTGCCTCAGATTTAAACATTTAGGACCACTCCTGCTTTACAGAATTATTAAGTGTTGGGTGTTTTAAGAATATAGCATTTTCTTATTTCAGAATTGTACCCACACAGGGCTATATTACAAGTGGCACGTTATAATTAGCAAGGGCGCAATATTGAAATATTGTATCCATGGTAACTTGCATGCGTATTACACGTTGAAAGTAAATGCAATTGCACAAACCAAACTAAATGTGTGCTCATTGGGTTAGCGTGACTGAAGTCTTCACATAAAGTGTTAGATCTAAATAAAACAATAAACCAAACACAACATAAATACATTAAAATAAAGTGTTACACTCATATATACACTATCTGATAAAAAATATTCATATAGATATTTAAAAAAGTTATAAGGGTTATATATGGTATGACAAGGTATTTGAATGGAAAGGGCTATAATGTGTATATACATACATATACATGTTAAAATATATGTATGTATATATACATTGGTATACATGTGTATTTATGTTTATATGTGTATGTATATACACATATAAACACACACACATATATATATATATATATATGTACAGACATATTTACATATTTATATATACTCTGGAGCCCTTTTCATTCAATTACCTGAAAACATAAAAAATATTTTTATTAAATTTTAATATTTAATAATGTGTTTTACTGTGTATTTACCTTAAATAGTTTATATGACATTGTTCTTCATATAGAGGAAAATGTTCTATGTAATTTTAAATAGATAGTCCTATATATATATATAAATATATATATATACTGTACCTAATTAAATAGAACATTTTATCCTATGTGTACAAAATTGAAATGTAAAATATTCACAACTACCTTACGGTTAGCACACTTGGTCTAACGTGGTGTTGAATTAGTGCGTTTTCAGTTTGAGCGCTCCATTGAAGTCTAGGGGGAAAATAAATTAATGTGATTACGATATCGGAAGTCCTCAAGTTAGCGTGCATTGGCTTTCACTCATGCGCAAACATTTTACGTTCATCTTGTAATATAGGCACTAAACCAGCATGCGTGAAAAGCTTAATACTGGCGGTTTTTGTGCGAAAGCACTAAATAGCACGCCACTTGTAATCTGGTCCAATTTTTATAGAACCTTTGCATTATTTTGGTGATGTAATTCAGGACAGAAAACAGTGATTGCCAATTTACTGCAGTGTTATATAAGCAACTCATTAACACTCTGGGCTCCATGTACTAAGTTGCATGTGCTGCTTTTGAGCACGTGTGAACCTGCTTCCCGCAATGTAAGAAACAGAAGTCATTAGAGTCTCGCAAGGGATGATTGACATGCCCTTTTCTTGTACGATTGGTTGGGCGAGATAACGGGGTGGCATTACTAATTCGCTTGAGAATCTTGTCCACGCAGCACTTAGAAAATGGGGCCCTCTAAGTTATATCATTTGTAAAGCTTTAACATATATATTTATTTGCATTTGAAAATTAATGATCATGTTTTAATAGTGCTTTTTCATCTGTGTGATCACTATTTTGTAGATCTTAATATTCCTCTAATCTGTCTCTGGATCAAAGGGTTAAAAACAGACTGTATTGCTTAAAGAGCCACCAGTGGTTTTACATACAAATGTTACTTGCCTTGATTTATTGTACCCTTTTTCTTTTCAAATGTCTTCATCGGTAGAGAAATCATAGTACAGTATTGTGTGTGATTTTGCTTAACAAAGAAAATGCTAAAAAAAAAATATATAAGTACCTTGCTACAAAGGATCTGACTACATGTGAATACATTGTTGGAAGTTGCAAGTGCAGCGCTTAGTAGTTCACATAGCAAAGAGATTGAGAAGGCTAAGTCTATACATTTAATCCAAGCATAGGTTGTTCCAATCAAAGTAAAATATTTTGCTGTGATGATCCCAAGTGACTGTAGTAAAAGAACCATATATTTTATGTTATTAGAGTGAGATGTTTAGAAAAAAACTTTTTATCTCCCTAGTAAAGCTCTTTACTAAGTCTATTGGAATTTTTTATTTTAACATTCACTTATTTTTCACAGTGTGCAGAACTGATCCAATTCGAGAATATTTTATCTTCTGCAATAAAAGAACTGTCTGATTTAGTTTCAATGTTCAACCAGTCTTTACTTTTCTTTTTATTCAACTCTCTTCTCACAAAATCCACTCCCCCATCTCTATGTTCAATTATCCTGCTTAGCTTGTCAATAAACTATTGAATTTGTTCTTACAGTGCAATACTGTTTATATTCAAACTTAGATTTCAGTGAGTTATCTTTACAAGTCATATGTTGATTTACACCAGACTTTGCACTCTTAGAAGCTGTATTTAATTTGTAGATGTATCCTGAAATTGCAAAAAGTTGAAACAAGAATGTAATATATATTTCTTTCATGTAATTAGCAAGAGTCCATGAGCTAGTGACGTATGGGATATACATTCCTACCAGGAGGGGCAAAGTTTCCCAAACCTCAAAATGCCTATAAATACACCCCTCACCACACCCACAAATCAGTTTTACAAACTTTGCCTCCTGTGGAGGTGGTGAAGTAAGTTTGTGCTAGATTCTTCGTTGATATGCGCTCTGCAGCAGGTTGGAGCCCGGTTTTCCTCTCAGCGTGCAGTGAATGTCAGAGGAATGTGAAGAGAGTATTGCCTATTTGAATTCAATGATCTCCTTCTACGGGGTCTATTTCATAGGTTCTCTGTTATCGGTCGTAGAGATTCATCTCTTACCTCCCTTTTCAGATCGACAATATACTCTTATATATACCATTACCTCTACTGATTCTCGTTTCAGTACTGGTTTGGCTTTTTACTACATGTAGATGAGTGTCCTGGGGTAAGTAAGTCTTATTTTCTGTGACACTCTAAGCTATGGTTGGGCACTTTTGTATAAAGTTCTAAATATATGTGTTTAAACATTTATTTGCCTTGATTCAGGATGTTCAACGTTCCTTATTTCAGACAGTCAGTTTCATATTTGGGATAATGCATATGAATAAATAATTTTTTTCTTACCTTAAAATTTGACTTTTTTCCTGTGGGCTGTTAGGCTCGTGGGGGCTGAAAATGCTTCATTTTATTGCGTCATTCTTGCCGCGGACTTTCTTGGCTCAAAATTTTTTTTGTCATTTCCGGCGTCATACGTGTTGACGGAAGTTGTGTCATTTTTTTGACGTTTTTGCACCAAAAAATGTCGGCGTTACCGGATGTGGCGCCATTTTTGGCGCCAAAAGCATTTAGGTGCCAAATAATGTGGGCGGCTTTTTTGGCGCTAAAAAATTTGAGCGTCATTGTTGTCTCCACAATATTTAAGTCTCATTATTTATTGCTTCTGGTTGCTAGAAGCTTGTTCATTGTCATTTTTTCCCATTCCTGAAACTGTCATTTAAGGAATTTGATCATTTTTGCTTTATATGTTGTTTTTTCTATTACATATTGCAAGATGTCTCAGATTGTCCCTGAATCAGAAGCCACTTCTGGAAAAATGCTTAACTGAGTTTCAGTTCTACCAAAGTTAAGTTCATTTATTTTAAATGTTATAAATGTTTATCTGTAGCTATGGTTTGTAATAAGGTTTTATGATATACTTTTACATGCAGAATCCATTAGTGTTTATGCTTTATATATTTCCATTCTTACATTTTATGTACAAGAAATATTTAGAAGATTTATAAGAAATATTTTCTGATTCTATTTTAAAGGCTTTGTCTGACTTCGTGCCTTCTAATAAAATTTTTAGGTCTTTTTCACTTCTTTTTTAATTATTGAAGTTTCAAATGACCAACAACATACTGATTTATCCTTCTCTGATGATGTTTTTTCTCTTTCAGAAATTTTCTTCATCAGATATTGACACTAACAAATCTACTTTTTTATTATTTTTCTATTATTAAAGTACATTTGTTCTTTGTTGAAAAGGTGTTGATTATTTTGGATATTAAGGTAACTAGTTCTTTAAGACTAGCTGACACTATTTCTGCCTATTTATTTCTTCTATGTTTTCAGAGGTTTTCTTTCCAATTCCCCATTCTAGGGAATGGAATAGGCTGAGAACTTTCTTTTATTCCTTTTTCAAAGGTTTTAAACTATATTCTTTGCCAGCAGTTAAATTCAATTTGGAGGGTTCTCCGATTTATTGGGGCTATCTCTACTTCTACTAATTATGCTATTGTTTCTATAGCAAAATAGTATTTATTTTCCTTTAGATAGTTGTATCTTATTTATGGAAAATAATTTAGTTTCAGGTACTTTTCTTGGTCCTGTGATTTATTTGGATATTGCAATTGCTTCATTTTTTCTGTTTACTTTAAGATCAAGTATCAGATTATGATTTATTTTAGCATTGTTAAAGGACAACATTTACTAGACTAGGTGCTGTTTATTGATTGATTATTGATTATGCAAGTCCACTGTATTGACTGGTCCTTTAAACTGGACTATCATGCTAATAATTTCATTTGTGTCTTCATTTTATTGAATATTTTCGCAAATGAGGGTTAATCTATGTCTTTAGCTTTTTTAGCTAGAAGAATTTTGTTTTAAGATAATCAATTATTTGTTTTATAGTTGGATTCAATTCTTAACTGTTACTATGGGCTTCAAGATTGAGTTCTAAGACTAAAACTTTAAGCTTATACTAGTTTAGTTGTTCTTATTAAGGAACGAATTCCTGAGATCTTTCCCAAGTAACATGTTTGTAATTGGGGTTCGAAATCAGCTCCCTAATATTGCGATGTTCGTGCCGTATTCCAGCTTGGCTGGTAAGGGGCAGGTTAAGACTTCTTTGAAATTTATTTGGTTCTATTTTGTCCAAATTTCTTTGATTTTATTCCAGTAAGGCTAACACTTTCTTTAAGTGTGTTTCTGTCCTATATATTTTGGGTACTGTTGAAGCATGGCTGGGCACCCATGGGGTTCAAGCGCTGCTCAGACCTGGAATCTTCTGGGGTATTTCTTCCAGTTCCTTTTTTAGGAACCGGGTTTGGAGTTTTATTCAAACTATTTTGCCTTTTTATGGTCATTGATAGCATTTTTTGTTTTCATTAGATACAATAAATGCATATTTTCATTTTTCTGTTTTCATTCAGATTATTTTCTGAGGATGCGGAATCTCATATGATTCACTTGCTCTTCAGGACATAGTTAGAGGATCTTTTTTTCAAAAGCTCTTGATTCCTCACACAAGGGTCACCTTTTTTAGGTTTCCAGAAAGTTTGTGTCACTGTCTTTGTCTCTATCAGACGAGGGATAATTCTATTGGGTTCCGTCTGTCGGTACCTTTAGTCTCTATTATTTCCTTCAGTTGCTATATATGCATAGAAGTTTTAGGTCTTATGGCCACGGCATTGAATTCAATTCCCTTTGCTCATTTTCACTAGAAAGAACCTTTCCAGTCTTTTATGAGTGTTGTTTCTTCTAGAATATGGTTGGAGGATCAATTTACCAAAAAGTTTGTTGATTCCTCATACAAGGGTAACCTTTTTTAGGTTTCCTGATAGATTAAGTGTCCTTGACTCTGTCTCTGACGGACAAGAGACGTCTAAAATTGGTTTCAGCTTGTCGAAACCTTCAGTCTCAATCTTTCCCTTCGGTAGCCTTATGCATGGAAATTCTAGGTCTTATGACTGCTGCATTGGACGCGGTTCCCTTTGCTCATTTTCATATGCGACCTCTTCAGCTCTGTATGCTCTGTATGCTGAACCAGTGGTGCAGGGATTATACAAAGATATCTCAATTCATATCTTTAAAACCGATTGTTCGACACTTTCTGACATGGTGGAAAGACCACCATCGTTTAATTTAGGGGGCTTCTTTTGTTCTTCCAACCTGGACTGAGATTTCAACAGATGCAAGTCTGACAGGTTGGGGAGCTGTTTGGGGGTCTCTGACAGCACAAGGGGTTTGGGAATCTCAGGAGGTGAGATTACCAATCAATATTTTGGAACTCCGAGCAATTTTCATGACCTCTTCTAAGAGAGAGTCGTTCATTTGTTTTCAGACGGACAATGTCACAACTGTGGCATATGTCAATCATCAAGGAGGGACTCACAGTCCTCTGGCTATGAAAGAAGTATCTCGAATTCTGGTTTGGGCGGAATCCAGCTCCTGTCTAATTTCTGCGGTTCATATCCCAGGTATAGACAATTGGGAAGCGGATTATCTCAGTCACCAAACGTTACATCCGGGCGAATGGTCTCTTCACCCAGAGGTATTTCTTCAGATTGTTCAAATGTGGGGACTTCCAGAAATAGATCTGATGGCTTCTCATCTAAACAAGAAGCTTCCCAGGTATCTGTCCAGATCCAGGGATCCTCAGGCGGAGGCAGTGGATGCATTGTCACTTCCTTGGAAGTATCATCCTGCCTATATCTTTCCACCTCTAGTTCTTCTTCCAAGAGTAATTTCCAAGATTTTAAGGGGTGCTCGTCTGTTCTGCTGGTGGCTCCAGCATGGCCTCACAGGTTTTGGTATGCGGACCTTGTCCGGATGGCCACTTGCCAACCGTGGACTCTTCCGTTAAGACCAGACCTTCTATCACAAGGTCCTTTTTTCCATCAGGATCTCAAATAGGTATAGAGATTGAACGCTTGATTCTCAGTCATAGAGGTTTCTCTGACTCTCTGATTAATACTATGTTACAGGCTCGTAAATCTGTATCTAGGTAGATATATTATCGAGTCTGGAAGGTTTACATTTCTTGGTGTTTTTCTCATCATTTTTCTTGGCATTCTTTTAGAATTCCTAGAATTTTACAGTTTCTTCAGGATGGTTTGGATAAAGGTTTGTCTGCAAGTTCCTTGAAGGACAAATCTCTGCTCTTTCTGTTCTTTCTCACAGAAAGATTACTAGTCTTCCTGTTATTCATTGTTTTGTACAAGCTTTGGTTCGTATAAAACCTGTTATTAAGTCAATTTCTCCTCCTTGGAGTTTGAATTTGGTTCTGGGGGCTCTTCAAGCTCCTCCGTTTGAACCTATGCATTCGCTGGACATTAAATTACTTTCTTGGAAAGTTTTGTTTCTTTTGGCTATCTCTTCTGCTAGAAGAGTTTCTGAATTATCTGCTCTTTCTGGTGAGTCTCCTTTTCTGCTTTTTCATCAGGATAAGGCAGTGTTGCGAACTTCTTTTAAATTCTTACCTAAGGTTGTGAATTCTAACAACATTAGTAGAGAAATTGTGGTTCCTTCATTGTGTCCTAATCCTAAGAATTCTAAGGAGAGATCATTGCATTCTTTGGATGTAGTTAGAGCTTTGAAATATTATGTTGAAGCTACTAAGAATTTCCGAAAGACTTCTAGTCTATTTGTTATCTTTTACGGTTCTAGGAAAGGTCAGAAGGCCTCTGCCATTTCTTTGGCATCTTGGTTGAAATCTTTAATTCATCATGCTTATGTCGAGTCGGGTCAAACTCCGCCTCTAAGGATTACAGCTCATTCTACTAGGTCAGTTTCTACTTCCTGGGCGTTTAGGAATGAAGCTTCGGTTGATCAGATTTGCAAAGCAGCAACTTGGTCTTCTTTGCATACTTTTACTAAATTCTACCATTTTGATGTGTTTTCTTCTTCTGAAGCAGTTTTTGGTAGAAAAGTTCTTCAGGCAGCTGTTTCAGTTTGATTCTTCTGCTTATAATTTCAGTTTTTTTCATTATAAGATTTAAACTTTATTTTGAGTGTGGATTATTTTCAGCGGAATTGGCTGTCTTTATTTTATCCCTCCCTCTCTAGTGACTCTTGCGTGGAAGATCCACATCTTGGGTATTCATTATCCCATAAGTCACTAGCTCATGGACTCTTGCTAATTACATGAAAGAAAACATAATTTATGTAAGAACGTACCTGATAAATTCATTTCTTTCATATTAGCAAGAGTCCATGAGGCCCACCCTTTTTGTGGTGGTTATGATTTTTTTGTATAAAGCACAATTATTCCAATTCCTTATTTTTTATGCTTTCGCACTTTTGTCTTATCATCCCACTTCTTGGCTATGCGTTAAACTGATTTGTGGGTGTGGTGAGGGGTGTATTTATAGGCATTTTGAGGTTTGGGAAACTTTGCCCCTCCTGGTAGGAATGTATATCCCATACGTCACTAGCTCATGGACTCTTGCTAATATGAAAGAAATGAATTTATCAGGTAAGTTCTTACATAAATTATGTTATTTGAGAGCTTAACTCTTAGGGGCCTATTTATTAATGTGCGAGCGGACATGATTCGATATTGCGGATCATGGCCGCTGCCCATCAATAAGTGCCAACAGCATACGCTCTCAGCATTTATCATTGCACCAGTAGTTCTTGTGAACTGCTGGTAGAATGCTGCCCCTTGCAGATTCGTGGCCATCCGGCCGCTAGCAGGGGGTGTCAATCAACCCGATCGTATTCGATCGGGTTGATTTCTGGTGATATCTGTCCTCCGCCTCAGAGCAGGCTGACAGGTTATAAAGCATCAAGCTTTAACAGAACAATAAGGCAATTCATGCTTTACAAAATGTTTGAGCGATTTTATAAGAACATAAACTGGTTAATATTTAAATATAAATATAAATCATTTAGGCATTAAGATATTCTAACAATATATTATTACATTTTAGTGTTTTTTTTATATATAGTTTTAATTATCACTAGTTTGTTAAAATAAATCTTAACTTTTTTCACTTTCTATAGAAAACTGAACAGTGAGATTACAGCTTTGATCTTAAAAATTCAGAAGTTACTACTTTTAGTCTAAAACTGTAAATATAACTAAGTAATTTTAAACACACATAAACTTAATTTAGCACACTGGGTGTTTTTACGCACTACAATAACATATGTCCTATGTTTATATATATTAATAGAGGAGGTACAATAATATATGTCCTATTTTTATATATATATTAATAGAGGAGGTACAATAATATATGTCCTATGTTTATATATATTAATAGAGGAGGTACAATAATATATGTCCTATGTTTATATATACATATATATATATATATATATATATATATATATATATATATATATATATATATATATATATATATATATATATAAATATATTAATAGAGGAGGAACAATAATATATGTCCTATGTTTATATATATATTAATAGAGGAGGTACAATAATATATGTCCTATGTTTATATATATATTAATAGAGGAGGTACAATAATATATGTCCTATGCTTATATATATATATTAATAGAGGAGGTACAATAATATGTGTCCTATGTTTTTATATATATTAATAGAGGAGGTACAATAATATATATCCTATGTTTATATATATTAATAGAGGAGGTACAATAATATATGTCCTATGTTTATATATGTTAATAGTGGAGGTACAATAATATATGTCCTATGTTTATATATATTAATAGAGGAGGTACAATAACATATGTCCTATGTTTATATATATTAATAGCGAAGGTATATATATATATTAATAGAGGAGTTTATATATATATATATATATATATATATATATATATATATATATATATATATAGTGGAGGTACAATAATGTATGTCCTATGTTTATATATATTAATAGGGGAGGAACAATAATATGTGTCCTATGTTTATATATATTAATAGAGGAGGTACAATAATAAATGTCCTATGTTTATATATATTAATATAGAAGGTACAATAATATATGTCCTATGTTTATATATATTAATAGAGGAGGTACAATAATATATGTCCTATGTTTATATATATTAATAGAGGAGGTACAATAATATATGTCCTATGTTTATATATGTTAATAGTGGAGGTACAATAATATATGTCCTATGTTTATATATATTAATAGAGGAGAAATGTATGTTTATTCAGCTGAGGCATTGCATTTGTATTTAATTACAGTAGATGTTAAAATGCCCTATTTTAGAGAGTAGAAAGAAAACAGTAATACATTTTAAAGAGCCTGTAGAAAAAAAAATCAGTTTTAATTACAGAGATTAGATCGCTGTTCTAGGTTTATGACATTGTTATTAAAAAACAACATATAAGACACTTCAGTCAACTGAATTTAAATAAATGAAGAAAAAAAAGGAGTTTAAAATGTAAACAAATACATATTGTTATGACCAAAAGAAAATATTTTTATTAAATGTGTCCGAAGCTATAACCATTTTCTGGTGTTTAAACATCAGCCCACAAAATAATGTAGACAAGAAAGTAAAAGAAACGAACAATATATGAGAATTCTACAAGTATTACAGATATTAAGGTGATTACAGCTGTAGGATCTTCATGTGTAAATACATATAAATGATAACAAATGAGAAAAAAAAGCTTAAAAGTGACAACCGACAGATTTGTGGTCAGGTCACATTTATAGTGGCTTCTTCAAGGGCTGAAAACTTCTGAAGTCCACTTGACATCCTTTAACTTTTTAAGTATTTAAAAATACTTTTGGATTGCATTGTCTGATCCCTCTTAAACTATTAACATATTGTTTAAACCACAATACTAGTATTTCCCTTAAGATTTCCTTTTTCTTTCTATGTTTATGTAATATATACAAATTTAAATTTGATTATTTATCTATATACTATTCACAATATATGATGTACTTAAAGGGACACTGACTCCACATTTTTTTCATGATGATTCAGATAGAGCATGCAATTTTAAGTACCTTTCTAATTTACTTCTATTATCCATTTTTCTTTGTTCTCTTGTTATCTTTGTTTGAAGAAGAAGGCATCTAAGCTAAGGAGCCAGCAAATTATTGGTTCAGAACCATGGACAGCATTTGTTTATTGGTGCTGCCCAATCAGCAAGGATAACCTAGATGGTTCACCAAAAATGGGCCGGCATCTAAACTTACATTCTTGCTTTTCAAATAGACATACTGAGAGAATGAAAAAAATTTGATAATAGGAATAAATTAGAAAGTTGATTAAAATTGCATGCTCTATCTGAATCACGAAAGAAAACATTTGAGTTCAGTGTCCCTTTAATGCAATCAAATCATTCTTACTGAAAAACACTTCAACATCCTAACTCAAAAACTGCAGAATGCAAAAAGATTTCTACCCATCCCTAATCACAGCC
The DNA here is from genome assembly GCF_027579735.1 of Bombina bombina. Classification (NCBI taxonomy): domain Eukaryota; kingdom Metazoa; phylum Chordata; class Amphibia; order Anura; family Bombinatoridae; genus Bombina; species Bombina bombina. The sequence goes on along the minus strand of NC_069506.1, from coordinate 9,872,779 downwards.
AGGTACAAGTTGTGAGGTTGCGCAAATGTTTACTTCTCAAAGCATAGAATGAGTCCCACCGTGAAAGATACTGGAATCTCAAAAACTTCTCCAAAACATTAAAAATAAATGAATAAATAAAAACAAATTGGAAAAATACAACCTCTACAAACCAATCCCTACTAGCATGTACGTCATGGGGTGTCACATACTCCTGGTAGCTAGGAATGTAGAACCTCAACTGCGATTGCAATGGCGCAGGTTAGTGGTAATTATAGTAAAGGAGGTCTTTGTAGTTGATGGAAACAGAACATGAGGCAGAGCTAAGTCAATGATAAGTTCCAATGAAGTAGCATGTAGATTAGGAGAGAGGACCGCTGAAATACCTTGATGAATAAATTAATGGATGAGAGAATTGTAACCACCGTTAGTGAGGAATATTAAACTCAGAGAAAAGAGGTTTGTAAACCACTTAGCAGCTGGATCAGTAGAAGTGTAATGATACTCGCTGCTCAGTCCCAAATTGGAATCCAACAACAGTTCTTTAGTTGGGCGTTGCAAGTCTTTAGAAGTTGTTGAGAGTTCTCTGTGAATCCAATAGGTTGAATTCCCACACAGAACTTAGTACATACTCTCTGTGGAAAAGGGATTTTAAGAAGCTTACACTTAAAGGGACATGAAGCCCAACATTTTTTTTTTCTTACAAGATAAAAATATATAGGCGCTCTACGTAAATCACACAGATAATCCCAAAATAATGTACAATTAGATGTATACAGTAAGAAAGAATGATTGTTACTTATATAAAGCTCAAAGATATACTGAGCAACTTATTGACACTTGAATAAGATTGGGCTCATATATAAATCAATATGTATGCACATATATAAAATTCTATACTGTATATAATATTCCTTAATTAATATGAAGATATACAACCTGATACAAAAAAGGTGGGTCTGTCCAGATTGATATTATTATGTTGTTTTATCACAGCTCACTTGAGTTCATTTCCTTTCCTTGTTAGTGGATCTCAAGGAGGTGCTAGATGATGCAGGCAAATTTCCTATTTTATGCAAACTTGTGCCGGGTGCTGCTTTTTAATCTGTTGCCTCTTGTGCTTCAGATGAAGGGAAATGTAATCTAAGAAAAAAAGAAAAAGCGCATCCTCCGATTCAAGTGAAAGAATTTTAATAACAAATATAAGCGCTTACACAATATGCACTTACAAGATTATGGTTAAAATACGCCTGTAAAATAGCCCCTCTGGTTGTAGCAGATGGACTGTCATATGTTTCCTCCAATGCACCGCTATCACCTTGAATCCTGCGATCTCTGTATGCAGTCTGTTTTAAGCTCCAAGAAATCTTTAGAGCGAGTGAAGGGCAAAGCGAGTTTTATCGGTAACAAAGGTAATGTTCAATGTCCAATGTTCAATATACTTCTCGGTTCTCGATCCTCAACGCGTTTCCCCCGACGCCGGTCAGGCTTTCTCAAGAGGTAAAGTTTGTTTGATAACTTTGGCAATCGCTAGCTTTTTTTGTTTCGTTAAAGTAACGCCCCCAGATTAGGACAGCCAATCAACATACTTTCAGTGGTGACGTTGCCAAAGAGTATCCATACTCAAGTGCTTTTAAAAGTTTGTCATCTCGGATTGTCCTTATATGTTACAAATATATATACATAATAGTAACATTCTGTTATACACACATTATAAGGCAAAGCTTATCTAGCGCTTAAAATGACTATAAAAGCACACTGTAAAATCGTCTGGGAAATAGTATCTAAAAAGTTTCAATTGACGAACATTGAACATTACCTTTGTTACCGATAAAACCCGCTTTGCCCTTCACTCGCTCTAAAAATTTCTTGGAGCTTAAAACAGACTGCATACAGAGATCGCAGGATTCAAGGTGATAGCGGTGCATTGGAGGAAACATATGACAGTCCATCTGCTACAACCAGAGGGGCTATATTACAGGCGTATTTTAACCATAATCTTGTAAGTGCATATTGTGTAAGCGCTTATATTTTTTATTAAAATTCTTTCACTTGAATCGAAGGATGCGCTTTTTCTTTTTTTCTTAGATTTTTTTTTCTTATTTTTTTGTGATTAAAATAGAACATGTGATTTGAAACAAGTTTCCATTTTACTTATTTTATCCAATTTGCTTCATTCTCTTGGTATCCTTTTTTTGAATAAGCAGCTATGCACTACTGGGAGCTATCTGAAGACATCTGGTGAACAAATGTAAAGAGGCATTTTTGTGGAGCCACCAATCATCAACTTGCTTCCAGTAATACATTGCTGCTCCTGAGCCTACCTAGATATGCTTTTCAACTAAGGATACCAATAGAATGAAACAATTTAAATAATAAAAGCAAAATGTAAAGTTGTTTAAAATCACATGCTCTGTATGAATAATGAAAGAAAAAAATTGGGTTTCATGTCCCTTTAATAACCAAGCACTTTGGTTTGAACTTGGTGTTGTTTTAACTTGAGGATGACATCACTCCCTGGATTTCATCCTAGGAGTGACAGTGGAAATACATCCTATTGGTCAGGATAACAGTGCCCCCAAGAGAGGGACTAGAGCTGCTGACCAGAACAAATTATCCTTCTTAAAGGCAAAAGAGTGGAAATTTTATTACATGGGGTAATAGAGTCCTTAGTAATTCTGAATGTCCACGGTGTATGGGAAAAATCCAAGTCCTGATCAGCCCTTGAGATCTTGAGATACTCCCCGTTCTATCCAGTAAGACTACATTCCATGAATATTCTACACCTACAGGCATACAATAATAACAGGGATTTTTTCAAGCAATTTTACGAAGGTGCTGTCATTTGTAACTGTTTTAACCTCTTAGAAATAGGTTCTCGCTTCATGTGCAAAATATTGTGTATCAGAGGATTTAAATAACTCTCACCTAGATTTAGTGTTTTGCGTTAGCCGTCCAAACCAGCGTTAAGGGCTCCTAACGCTGGTTTTGGCCGCCCGCTGGTATTTAGAGTCAGTCAGGAAAGGGTCTAATGCTCACTTTCCAGCCGTGACTTTTCCATACTGCAGATCCCCTTACGTCAATTGCGTATCCTATCTTTTCAATGGGATCTTTCTAACGCTGGTATTTAGAGTCTTGGCTGAAGTGAGCGTTAGAAATCTAACGACAAAACTCCAGCCGCAGAAAAAAGTTAGTAGTTAATAGCTTTCTGAGCTAACGCCGGTTCATAAAGCTCTTAACTACTGTGCTCTAAAGTACACTAACACCCATAAACTACCTATGCACCCCTAAACCGAGGTCCCCCCACATCGCCACCACTATAATTAAATTTTTTAACCCCTAATCTGCCGACCGCACACCGCCGCAACCTACATTATCCCTATGTACCCCTAATCTGCTGCCCCTAACATCGCAGACAGCTACATAATATTTATTAACCCCTAATCAGCCCCCCCACAACGTTGCCACTACCTTACCTACACTTATTAACCCCTAATCTGCCGACCGGACCTCGCCGCTACTCTAATAAAGTTATTAACCCCTAAAGCTAAGTCTAACCCTAACCCTAACACCCCCCTAAGTTAAATATAATTTAAATCTAACGAAATAAAATAAATCTTATTTAATAAATTAATCCTATTTAAAGCTAAATACTTACCTATAAAATAAACCCTAATATAGCTACAATATAACGAACAATTATATTGTAGCTATTTTAGGATTTATATTTATTTTACAGGCAACTTTGTATTTATTTTAACCAGGTACAATAGCTATTAAATAGTTAATAACAATTTAATAGTTACCTAGTTAAAATAATTACAAAATTACCTGTAAAATAAATCCTAACCTAAGTTACAATTAAACCTAACACTACATTATCAATAAATTAATTAACTAAACTACCTACAATTATCTACAATTAAATCAACTAAACTAAATTACAAAAAAAACAAACACTAAATTACAAAAAATAAAAAAAGATTACAAGAATTTTAAAACTAATTACACCTACTCTAAGCCCCCTAAAAAAATAACAAAGCCCCCAAAAATAAAAAAATGCCCTACCCTATTCTAAAATAAAAAGTTAACAGCTCTTTTACCTTACCAGCCCTTAAAAGGGCCTTTTGCGGGGCATGCCCCAAAGAAATCAGCTCTTTTGAATTTTAAAAAAACATACAATACCCCCCCAACATTACAACCAACCACCCACATACCCAAAATCTAACCCAAACTCCCCTTAAAAAACCTAACACTAAGCCCCTGAAGATCTCCCTACCTTATCTACACCACGCCGGGTATCACCAATCCGTCCAGAAGAGGGTCCGAAGTCTTCATCCTATCTGGCCAGAAGAGGTCCAGAAGAGGCTCCAAAGTCTTCATCCTATCCGGCAAAAAGAGGACATCCGGACCGGTAGACATGTTCATCCAGGCGGCGTCTTCTATCTTCATCCTTCCGCGCGAAGCGGGACCATCTTGAAGCAGCCGACGTGGATCCATCCTCTTCTTCCAGCGACTCACGACGAATGAAGGTTCCTTTAAGTGATGTCATCCAAGATGGCGTCCCTCAAATTCCGATTGGCTGATAGGATTCTATCAGCCAATCGGAATTAAGGTAGGAAAAATCTGATTGGCTGATTGAATCAGCCAATCAGATTGAGCTTGCATTCTATTGGCTGTTCCGATCAGCCAATAGAATGTGAGCTCAATCTGATTGGCTGATTTAATTTTTCCTACCTTAATTCCGATTGGCTGATAGAATCCTATCAGCCAATCGGAATTTGAGGGACGCCATCGTCGGGGAAGAAGGATGTTCCTCGCCGGAGGTCTTGAAGATGGAGCCGCTCCTCGTCGGATGGATGAAGATAGAAGATGCCGCTTGGATGAAGATGTCTGCCGGTCCGGATGTCCTCTTCTGCCCGGATAGGATGAAGACTTCTGCCATTCCGGATGTCCTCTTTTGGTCCATCGGTGCCCGGCTGGGTGAACACGACTCAAGGTAGGGAGATCTTCAGGGGGGTAGTGTTAGGTTTATTTAAGGGGGGTTTGGGTTAGAGTAGGGGTATGTGGGTGGTGGGTTTTAATGTTGGGGGGTGGTATTGTGTTTTTTTTTACAGGCAAAAGAGTTGATTACTTTGGGGCATGAACCGCAAAAAGCCCTTTTAAGGGCTGATAAAAGAGCTGGTTACTTTTTAATTTAGAATAGGGTAGGGACCTTTATTATTTTGGGGGACTTTTTTATTTTATTAGGGGGCTTAAAGTAGGTGTAATTAGCCTAATATTCTTGTAATCTTTTTTTATTTTTTGTAAGTTAGTGTTTGTTTGTTTTTGTAATTTAGTTTAGTTTATTTAATTGTATTTAATTGTAGATACTTGTAGTTAATTTATTTAATTTATTTATTGATAGTGTAGTGTTAGGTTTAATTGTATCTTTATTTTACAGGTAATTATTTTAACTAGGTAGCTATTAAATAGTTAATAACTATTTAATAGCTATTGTACCTAGTTAAAATAAATACAAAGTTGCCTGTAAAATAAATATAAATCCTACAATAGCTACAATATAATTATTCGTTATATTGTAGCTATATTAGGGTTTATTTTACAGGTAAGTATTTAGCTTTAAATAGGAATACTTTAGTTAATAAGATTTAATTTATTTCGTTAGATTAAAATTATATTTAATTTAGGGGGGTGTTAGGGTTAGGGTTAGACTTAGCTTTAGGGGTTACTACATTTATTAGAGTAGCGGCGAGGTCCGGTCGGCAGATTAGGGGTTAATAAGTGTAGGTAAGGTAGCGGCGATGTTGGGGGGGCAGATTAGGGGTTAATAAATATAATATAGGTGTCGGCGATGTTAGGGGCAGCAGATTAGGGGTTTATAGGGATAATGTAGGTTGCGGCGGTGTCCGGAGTGGAAGATTAGGGTTTAATTGTGTAATGCAGGTGTCAGCGATAGCGGGGGTGGCAGATTAGGGGTTAATAAGTGTAAGGTTAGGGGTGTTTAGACTCGGGGTACATGTTAGGGTGTTGGGTGCAGACTTAGAGAGTGTTTCCCCATAGGAAACAATGGGGCTGCGTTAGGAGCTGAACGCTGCTTTTTTGCAGGTGTTTTTTTCAGCCCAAACTGCCCCATTGTTTCCTATGGGGGAATCGTGCACGAGCACGTTTTTCCAGCTAGCCGCTACCGTAAGCAACGCTGGTATTGAGAGTTGAAGTGGCGGGAAATATGCCTGTACGATCCCTTTTTGGAGCCTAACGCAGCCCTTCAGAGAACTCTAAATACCAGCGTTGTTTAGAAGCAGCGCTAGAAAAAAAAGACGCGTAGCTAACGCACCCCTTTGGCCGCAAAACATTATTCAACTGACACTTGCAATATTATTAAATATTTCTGCATTATTATTTGTGTTTAGCAGTATATAAAATAGTAATGACTTAAGTTGTACAGTGAAGTGAATATTGGTGTTGATGGCTACTGGTTAGTATTAATGGATAAAATAATAGCAAAGTGAAATTGTTCTTCAGAACACAAAACTTAAAGGGACAGTCAACACCAGATTTTTTGTTGTTTAAAAAGAAAGATAATCCCTTTATTACTCATTCCACAGTTTTGCAGTTATAATAATACATGTTTTACTTCTGTAATTACCTTGTATCTAAGCTTCAGCTGACAGCCCCCTTATTTCAGTTCTTTTGACAGACTTGCATTTTAGTCAATCAGTGCTCACTCCTAGGTCACTTCACGTGCATGAGCTCAATGTTATCTATATGAAACACTTGAACTAATGACCTCTCGTGGTAAAAATGCATTCAGATTAGAGGCAGTCTTCAACGTCTAAGAAATTAGCATATGAACCTCCTAGGTTTAGCTTTCAACTAAGAATACCAAGAGAACAAAGCAAAATTGGTGATAAAAGTAAATTGGGAAGTTGTTTAAAATGACATGCCCTATTTAAATCATTAAAGTTTTTTTTGGACTTGACTGTCCCTTTAAAACAAAATAAAGTCATTTGTTAGAATGGTATCTGTTAATTCAAAAAAACTGTAAGCCGGGCCGGATTTATAATCAGGCAGAGTAGGCATTTGCCTGCAGGTGCCCTCCAAAGAATTAAAACTTTTCTAAAATACAGCAAAATTACAAGTTGTGCAGTACGGCTATACCGCTGAAAAATTGGCCATTGTCCGTGTAATATGAAGCATATCGCTAGCATTTTAACCTTTACGCAACTCTCCATTCCAGACTCAAAAAATGACTTTTGAGTGCAGGATTTTCATTGCACCTTTAATACAGGTTGTGCAGTCCGGCTATAACACTAGCATTATAGCTTATACCATTATAGCTTAGAGGCTTTTTTTTTAATTTATTTTTATTTTTTTTAGATTGAGATTTTTTTATTTTAATGGGCTGCAAAAGAGCTGATTGCCCTTTTAAGGGCAATGCCCATACGAATGCCCCTTTAGGGGCAATGGGTAGCTTAGGTTTTTTTAGTGTTAGGTTTTTTATTTTGGGGGGGTTTGGTGAATTGGGGGGTTTACTGTTTCGGGTTAATTTATATTTTTGAGGTAAAAGAGCTGTTTAACTTTGGGCAATGCCCTACAAAAGGCCCTTTAAGGGTATTGGTATCTTAGTGTTAGATTAGGGGGTGTTTTTATTTTGGGGGGCTTTTTTATTGTTATAGGGGTATTAGAATAGGTTTATTTATTTTTTTCATTTTTAATAATTTGGTTTATTTTCTTCTGTAATTTTAGACTTTTTTATTTTTAGTAATTTTAGATTTATTTATTTATTTTCATTTAATCTTAGGTTTTGTTTTTTAATTAATGTTAGGATTTTTTATTTCAGTTTTAGCTTAGTATTTTTTTATTTTATGTAATTGAGGTTAATTTACAGGGTGTTCGGTTAGGGGGCTTAATGATTAAATTAGTTATTTGCGTTGTGGGGGGATGACGGTTTAAGGGTTAATAGTTGAATTAGCTATTTTATTAGTAGCAATGGGGGGGCGGTTTAGGGGTTAATAGGTTTATTTAGATGTTAGCTATGTGGGGCGGCAGTTTAGGGGTTAATCACTTTATTTAGTGTTGGCGATGTCGGCGGGGTGGCGATTTAGGGGTATTTAGACTAGGGATTTAGATCGCAGGTGTTAGTTTTTTTCTAACAATCTCTCTCCATTGATGTCTATGGGGGAAAACGTGCACGAGCACGTCAAGTCCGGCCTTGGGTTTTGCGCGGTATGGAGCTTATCGCTCCATGTGCACAGCAATTAAAGTTTTTTTAGTAACTTGTAATGGCAGCACTATGGAGAATACTATACCACTATTTTTTTTGCATTATTTACGCACCCGGTTTAGCGCACAACTTGTAATTTTGCAGATAGTTTTTCAATAACCAATCTCCACATCACCACTTGCTTTATATGGAGGAGCCAATCAGAACTCCTTACTGAAGTTGAAAAGGCTCGCCCCAGTCAATGTGTTAGCAAACTGACCTTTGCCTTTCAGTTATTAACTAATCATCTCTGTTGAGGTCACAAACAGACAAATATGCTTGTGAAGACTGACGTACTCTATCAGAATTGGAAAAATCTTATTTTTCAGACTTAAATTACAGAAAAAAGGAGAAAAAAAGAATACACATTTTTTTACTGCACATAATCAAAAATGTTGTTTTACAATTTCAAAGTGTTTACTGTCCTTTAAAGGGACAGTCAAGTCAAAATCAAAGTTTCATGATTCAGATAGGGTATGTCATTTTAAACAACTTTCCAATTTACTTTTAGCATCAAAGGTACTTGGTTCTCTTAGGGGCCGAATTATCAAGCTCCGAATGGAGCTTGATGCCCCTGTTTCTGCGCGAGCCTTTAGGTTCGCCGGAAACAGCAGTTTTGAAGCAGCGGTCTAAAGACCACTGCTCCATAACTTGTCCGCTGCCTCTGAGGCTGCGGTCTTCAATCCACCCGATCCTATACGATCGGGCTGATTGACACCCCCTGCTAGTGTCCGATTGGCCGCGAATCTGCAGGTAGCGGCATTGCACAAGCAGTTCACAAGAAATGCTTGCACAATGATAAATGCCGACAGCGTATGCATCGTATCATGTCCGTCCACACTTTAATAAATCAGCTCCTTAGTAGTCTTTGTTGGAAGCTAAACCTAGGTAGACTCATAGGCTAATTTCTAAGCCCTTGAAGGCCAACTCTTATCTCAGTGCATTTTAACAGTTTTCACAGCTAGACAGTGCTAGTTCATGTGTGCCATATAGATAACATTGGGCTCACTCCCGTGGAGTTATTTATGAGTCATCACTGATTGACTTAAGTGCAAGTCTGTCAAAATAACTGAAATAAGGGGGCAGTCTGCAGAGGCTTAGATACAAGGTAATCACAGAGGTAAAATGTATATTAATATAACTGTGTTGGTTATGCAAAACTGGGGAATGGGTAATAAAGGGATTATCTATCTTTTAAACAGTAAACAAACATTTTCAAGTAGACTGTCCCTTTAAACGCGCACACAGCACACTGCGGATACAGCACATCTCTGTCTAAGTTTTGATGGCATAATGTGACACAGCCGCAGTCTAGGAAAGCACAGGAAGCAAAAGTTTGCACTTACAGCCAATCACCATGTGTGTCCAGAGAGGCAATTTTGGAACTCCGCTCTTTATCTAAGAATATGCACCCACTTGTACAACAAGTAATGCTTTCCTGATGCTTGTTACTCTCATTATTGTCTTTCTGACATTGTATTTGTTATCTCGTCACTCACACATTTACTGTGGGCGCCCATGCCCGTGGGCTGATTGTAGGATAACATTTCTTAAGTTATGTTTGAAAAGAAAACTAGTACAAAAAATATTTCAAACCTATTTGAAGCATATTACTGTGAATTTTATATAACGGTTTTAAGTCCATTTAAAGGGTTATTGTTACATACCAGAGAGGCATTTTGCAACAGGTTCCACATCTATAAGCTTGTAAGAAATACATGAAGCTTTTAAATAATCATTGTTTGTTAGCAGCTGAAATGGCTGCCAAGCTCCGCCCACAACTTTCTTCTTGTCCAGTTAGTTGTTTTCTTGTATGACAGTTTAGCGGTGCGCGTTTAATATTTTTCAGTTCACTATTTCAAATTGCACGTGCACAAATCAGTGTGTGTGAGTAGGAAAACATATTCACATGTTGATCGTGATTGGAGAAACTAAACATATCAAAATATACATGCAATAGGTGGGCGGAGCTTGGCTGCCACTTTCAGCTCCTCGTAAAAATGAAATTAAATTGTACTTCTTATAAGCTTATAGATGTGGGACCAGTTGCAAGTAGGGTTGCCACCTTAGCTTTCCTGGACACTTATGAATACCACATGCTGCAGGGTGTGTAGGGGGGGAACATGAATAGTGCTGCCCAGGATCACTATTCGTGTAGTGTTCAGGGGTGCAATTCATGTTCCTCTCTGCACACCCTGCACCATGTGTAGCTTATAAGTGTCCAGGAAAACATAACCGAGGTGGTAACCCTATTGCAGGATGCTTCTCTGCTATGTAACAAAAAGTGATAAAAATGATGTATTGGGTCTTCACTGTCCCTTTAAGTGTAATTCCTGTAAGACAAACAACTGATTTGAGCTGACAAAATATTCTGCCCATATTATAAAGAAATCATAGCAAGTAGGTAGTTTAATAGAAAACAAACCGTGACTGTCATATAAAGAATAATGCAGCGGTGACCAAGGATCAGTATTGCCTTTTGTGAAATACTAAAATGCTGCAAAATGTCCCAGCATGCGAAGAGTCGCTGCATTTTATATATGATGGTGAAATCGTTTTTATTCAGCTGTAATTCAAGGATTATGAATATACATTTTGCAGTTGTGCTGATATTATTTATAATTCAAATAATGAGAAGCATTTAAGCTATTTTGTATTCATCTGATATTTAAATAAAATGTCTAAAAAACCACAAACCACTACGTCTCTAGCCGTTTTTGCTGACTTGGAACAATTGCTATTTTTGAGAAAACAAAGATATAAAGCAAAATGACAAAATGCCAATTTAATCCATAAATTGCATCTAATTTACAATTTAATATATTTTTTTATTAATAGAAATGTTCTGCCAATTTGTTCTACAGTACGAGTACAAAGAGGGGCAGAAGAAATAGATTAAATAAAATCCAGCAGTTCTTTTTTTTCTGCCTCCATATTTTCTAATCCGTGTTAAGACTTTAAATGTTTAATTTTCTATTGAGTTAAAGAATTTTTACTAAGTAGATGTATACAGGGAGGGATAATGAGATATTAAAGGCCATAAGTGTTAGACTATTTCTCTCTAAACTAATAGCCACATTTATCCTATAAGAGAAAAAAGTATAAAAAACTACATACAATAGGGTGCGCAAAACTGGGTGCACAAATAAAGGGGGTGCACAAAACAAAAAAAGGGATACTGCGGATAACTCTGTGGGGGGTAGTTATCAAGCCGTCTACTTTTCTGCCTTCGCCGGCCCAATACGCCCGCCTAAGCTCGCCTACCTTCGCCGCCGCGGACCTTGAATACGTTCGCCTAAGTTATCAAATAAAGCTGTCAAAAAGCCGCGGGGCGATGAGCAGCGGACTGTGAGAGTTATCACTCATTCGATCTCGCTGCTCTTCGGCTTTTTCACAGCTTTATTGCTAGCCTGTCACTAAGCACTCACAATAAACTACACTGTTCTACCCCCTATTCCGGCGCCCCCGGAGCCTCCCGCAACTCAATAAAGTTACTAACCCCTAAACCGCCGCTCTTAGACCCTGCCGCAACTCTGATAAATGTATTAACCCCTAAACCGCCGCTCCCGGACACCGCTGCCACCTACAGTATACCTAGTAACCCCTATCCTGCCCCCCCTATACCGTCGCCCTCTATAATAAAATTATTAACCCCTATCATGCTGATCCCGCACCTCGCCGCAACTAAATAAATAGTTTAACCCCTAAACCGCCACTCCCTGAACCCGCCGCAACCTATATTAAACCTATTAACCCCTATCCTGCCCCCCCTACACCGTCGTCACCTATAATAAATTTATTAACCCCTATCCTGCCCCCCACTACACCGCCGCCACTGTAATAAAATTATTAACCCCTAAACCTAAATCTAACCCTAACGCCCCCCTAACTTAAATATTAATTAAATAAATCTAAATAATATTTCTATTATTAACTAAATTAATCCTATTTAAAACTAAATACTTACCTTTAAAATAAACCCTAATATAGCTACAATATAAATAATAATTATATTGTAGCTATCTTAGGATTTATTTTAATTTTATAGGCAAATTTCAATTTATTTTAACTAGGTACAATAGCTATTAAATAGTTATTAACTATTTAATAGCTTACCTAGCTAAAATAAACTGAAATTTACCTGTAAAATAAAAACTAACCTAAGTTACAATTACACCTAACACTACACTATACTTTAATAAATTATTCCTCTTTAAAACTAAATACTTACCTGTAAAATAAACCCTAATATAGCTACAATATAAATAATAATTATATTGTAGCTATCTTAGGATTTATATGTATTTTACAGGTAACTTTGTATTTATTTTAGCTAGTTAGAATAGTTATTAAATAGTTATTAACTATTTAATAACTACCTAGCTAAAAGAAATACAAAATTACCTGTAAAATAAATCCTAACCTAAGTTACAATTAAACCTAATACTACACTATCATTAAATTAATTAAATAAACTACCTACAAATAACTACAATTAAATACAATTACATAAACTAACTAAAGTACAAAAAATAAAAAAAGCTAAGTTACAAAAAATAAAAAAATAAGTTACAAACATTTTAAAAATATTACAACAATTTTAAGGTACTTACACCTAATCTAAGCCCCCTAATAAAATAACAAACCCCCCAAAATAAAAAAATGCCCTACCCTATTCTACATTAAATAAAGTTCAAAGCTCTTTTACCTTACCAGCCCTTAAAAGGGCCATTTGTGGGGGCATGCCCCAAAAAGTTCAGCTCTTTTGCCTGTAAAAGAAAAATACAACCCCCCCCAACATTAAAACCCACCACCCACATACCCCTAATTTAACCCAAACCCCCCTTACAAAAACCTAACACTAATCCCCTGAAGATCATCCTACCTTGAGTCGTCTTCACTCAGCCGAGCAGCGATGGAACCGAAGTGGACATCCGGAGCGGAAGAAGTTAATCCTCCAAGCGGCGCTGAAGAAATCTTCCATCCGATGAAGTCATCATCCAGGCGGCGCTGAAGAAGTCTTCGATCCGGGCGATGTCATCTTCCAAGAGGCGCTGAAGAGGTGTTCTATCCGGGTGATGTCATCTTCCAAGCCGGGTCTTGAATCTTCCTCCCGCCGACGCGGAACATCCTTCTTCACCGACGGACTACGACGAATTAAGGCTCCTTTAAGGGACGTCATCCAAGATGGCGTCCCCTCAATTCCGATTGGCTGATAGGATTCTATCATCCAATCGGAATTCAGGTAGGAAAAATCTGATTGGCTGATGGAATCAGCCAATCAGATTGAGCTCGCATTCTATTGGCTGTTCCGATCAGCCAATAGAATGCAAGCTCAATCTCTTTGGCTGATTGGATCAGCCAATCGGATTGAACTTGAATCTGATTGGCTGATTCCATCAGCCAATCAGATTTTTCCTACCTTAATTCCGATTGGCTGAAAGAAATCCTATCAGCCAATCGGAATTGAGGGGATACCATCTTGGATGACGTCCCTTAAAGGAGCCTTCATTCATCGTAGTCCGTCGGTGAAGAAGGATGTTCCGCGTCGGTGGGAGGAAGATTCCAGACCCGGCTTGGAAGATGACATCGCCCGGATAGAAGACCTCTTCAGCGCCTCTTGGAAGATTACATCGCCCGGATCGAAGACTTCTTCAGCGCCGCCTAGATGATGACTTCATCGGATGGAAGATTTCTTCAGCGCCGCTTGGAGGATTAACTTCTTCCGCTCCGGATGTCCACTTCGGTTCCATCGCTGCTCGGCTGAGTGAAGACGACTCAAGGTAGGATGATCTTCAGGGGATTAGTGTTAGGTTTTTGTAAGGGGGGTTTGGGTTAGATTAGGGGTATGTGGGTGGTGGGTTTTAATGTTGGGGGGGTTGTATTTTTCTTTTACAGGCTAAACAGCTGAACTTTTTGGGGCATGCCCCCACAAATGGCCCTTTTAAGGGCTGGTAAGGTAAAAGAGCTTTGAACTTTATTTAATTTAGAATAGGGTAGGGCATTTTTTTTTATTTTGGGGGGGTTTGTTATTTTATTAGGGGGCTTAGATTAGGTGTAAGTAGTTTAAAATTGTTGTAATATTTTTAAAATGTTTGTAACTTATTTTTTTATTTTTTGTAACAGCTTTTTTTATTTTTTGTACTTTAGTTAGTTTATGTAATTGTATTTAATTGTAGTTATTTGTAGGTAGTTTATTTAATTAATTTAATGATAGTGTAGTATTAGGTTTAATTGTAACTTAGGTTAGGATTTATTTTACAGGTAATTTTGTATTTCTTTTAGCTAGGTAGTTATTAAATAGTTAATAGCTATTTAATAACTATTCTAACTAGCTAAAATAAATACAAAGTTACCTGTAAAATAAATATAAATCCTAAGATAGCTACAAAATAATTATTATTTATATTGTAGCTATATTAGGGTTTATTTTACAGGTAAGTATTTAGTTTTAAATAGGAATAATTTATTAAAGTATAGTGTAGTGTTAGGTGTAATTGTAACTTAGGTTAGGATTTATTTTACAGGTAAATTTCAGTTTATTTTAGCTAGGTAAGCTATTAAATAGTTAATAACTATTTAATAGCTATTGTACCTAGTTAAAATAAATTGAAAGTTGCCTGTAAAATAAAAATAAATCCTAAGATTTACAGGCAGGCTGACCTTTGTACAGCAGTCAGTACGCTGAATATGTGAAATTCGTTTTGTAGATCTGTTATAATAGAAAAGGGAGAGAGCGCCTTATAGTGCAATAACGTCTGAACCCAAACAGACACACACAAAATAGCAGTGGCAACCAGATGGATACTCACAAAAGAGTTGGCACTCGCAAGTAGTGCATTCAGGCAGGCTGACCTTAATACAGCAGTCAGTACGCTGAGCCAATAGGATTTTTATCCCTCTGGCCGATGGTATGGTAGTTTGCAGACTTTGGCAGCTCTTTTGTGAGTATCCATCTGGTTGCCACTGCTATTTTGTGTGTGTATGTTTGGGTTCAGACTTTATTGCACTATTAGGCGCTCTCTCCCTTTTCTATTATAACAGATCTACAATACGAATTTCACATATTCAGCGTACTGACTGCTGTACAAAGGTCAGCCTGCCTGTATGCACTACTTGCGAGTGCCAACTCTTTTGTGAGTATCCATCTGGTTGCCACTGCTATTTTGTGTGTGTCTGTTTGGGTTCAGACGTTATTGCACTATTAGGCGCTCTCTCCCTTTTCTATTGTAACAGATCTACAAAACAAATTTCACATATTCAGCGTACTGACTGCTGTACAAAGGTCAGCCTGCCTGTATGCACTACTTGTGAGTGCCAACCCTTTTGTGAGTATCCATTTGGCGGATGATATTAATGATTATATCTACCTGGTTTCAGACGATATCAAACCATTAGGCGCTCTCTCTTTTACTTTCAACATTTATCATATAAAAGTATTTTTTTTAACCAAACTAGGGGGTGAATCCCAATTAATAAGAATTCCCAAGCAAACTGTATGCCATAGATTTATGTGGGGTGAACAAATTTGAGAAAAGATCCTACTACTAGAATAGCAAAAACGGCAAACTCAATTGAGAAAAATGGTGGTCCAAAGAAAATGCTATAGGTTTCTCCTCAGATAGGATTTGGCTAGGTCCTCAGTAGCAACTAGAAAACATAATACACAAAAACAAGTCACATATGGTGTGTAAACGTATAACGTTTAATTAAAAGCACTATTTGAATACGCTACAAATCTCTTGCAAGTGTTTAATATGGCAGTTATGTCTACACACATACGGCTAGATTTAGAGTTTTGTCGGTAAAGACCCGCGTAGCTAACGCCGCTTTTTTTCCCAACGCACCCTTAAGACAACGCTGGTATTGAGAGTTGTCTGAAGGGCTGCGTTAGGCTCCAAAAAGGGTGCGTTGAGCCTAATGTACCGCCACTTCAACCCTCAATACCAGCGTTGCTTAAGGTAGCGGTAAGCAGCTAAAACGTGCTCGTGCACGATTCCCCCATAGGAAACAATGGGGCAGTTTGGGATGAAAAAAAACAAAAGCAAAAAAGCAGCGTTCAGCTCCCAACGCAGCCCCATTGTTTCCTATGGGGAAACACTTTCTAAGTCTGCACCTAACACCCTAACATGAACCCCGAGTCTAAACACCCCTAATCTTACACTTATTAACCTCTAATCTGCCATCCCCGCTATCACTGACAGCTGCATTATATTATTAACCCCTAATCTGCCGCTCCGTACACCGCCGCAACCTACATTATAGCTATGTACATCTAATCTGCTGCCCCTAACATCACCGACCCCTATATCATATTTATTAACCCCTAATCTGCCTGCTCTGTACACCGCCGCAACCTAAATTATCCCTATGTACCCCTAATCTGTTGCCCCAAATATCGCAGACCCCTATATTATATTTATTAACCCCTAATCTGTCGCTCCGTACACCGCCGCAACCTACATTATCCCTATGTACCCCTAATCTGCTGCCCCAAACATCGCAGACCCCTATATTATATTTATTAACCCCTAATCTGCCCCCCCCCCCAATGTCGCCGCTACCTTACCTACACTTATTAACCCCTAATCTGCCGACCGAACCTCGCCGCTACTCTAATAAATGTATTAACCCCTAAAGCTAACCCTAACCCTAACACCCCCCTAAATTAAATATAATTGTAATCTAATGAAATAAATTCAATATTATTAACTAAAGTCTACCTATTTAAAGCTATATACTTACCTGTAAAATAAACCCTAATATAGCTACAATATAAATAATAATTATATTGTAGCTATTTTAGGATTTATATTTATTTTACAGGCAACTTTGTATTTATTTAAACTAGGTACAATAGCTATTAAATAGTTATTTACTATTTAATAGCTACCTAGTTAAAATAATTACAAAATTACCTGTAAAATAAATCCTAACCTAAGTTACAATTAAACCTAACACTACACTATCAATACATAAATTAAATCAATTAACTACAAGTATCTACAAATACCTACAATTAAATAAACTAAACTAAATTACAAAAAAAAAAAAAAAAAACACTAAATTACAAAAAATAAAAAAAGATTACAAGAATTTTAAGCTAATTACCTACTCTAAGCCCCTAATAAAATAACAAAGACCCCCAAAATAAAAAAAATTCCCTACCCTAATCTAAATTAAAAAAGTTAACAGCTCTATTACCAGCCCTTAAAAGGAAAAAAAAAAGAAATCAGCTCTTTTGCCTGTAAAAAAAAACACAATACCACCCCCCAACATTACAACCCACCACCCACATACCCCTACTCTAACCCAAACCCCCCTTGAATAAACCTAACACTTCCCCCCTGAAGATCTCCCTACCTTGAGTCGTGTTCACCCAGCCGGGCACCAATGGACCAAAAGAGGACATCCAGAGTGGTCTTCATCCTATCCGGGCAGAAGAGGACATCCAGACCGGTAGCCATCTTCATCCAAGCGGCATCTTCTATCTTCATCCATCCGGAGCAGAGCCATCTTCTTCCAGCCGACGCGGATCCATCCTTCTTCCACGATGCCTACTCGCGAATGAAGGTTCCTTTAAATGACTTCATCCAAGATGGCGTCCCTCGGATTCCGATTGGCTGATAGGATTCTATTAGCTAATCGGAATTAAGGTAGGAATAATCTGATTAGCTGATTGAATCAGCAATCAGATTCAAGTTCAATCGGATTGGCTGATCCAATCAGCCAATCAGATTGAGCTAGCATTCTATTGGCTGATTGGAACAGCCAATAGAATGCAACCTCGGTAGAGGCTCTATCGCTCACTTCAGCCAAGACTCTAAATACCAGCGTTAGGCAGATCCCATTGAAAAGTTAGGATACGCAATTGGCGTAAGGGGATCTGCGGTATGGAAAAGTCGCTGCTTGAAAGTGAGCGTTAGATCCTTTCCTGCCTGACTCTAAATACCAGCGGGCGGCCAAAAGCAGCGTTAGGACCCCTTAACGCTGCTTTTAACGGCTAACGCAGAACTCTAAATGTAGCCAATAGATTGCAATGCACTAATTGATATGTCACTCTCGGGTGTATGGGCACCAAGAAGAAGAGGTTTCATTAAATATCAGCACAGTTTTATATTTTGTACAAGGCTGATGAAACCACCTCATATGGTAGAGAGACACATTGCATTTTTACATTTTTTTGTTTTTTTATCAACAATTTCTACGATTCAAGTATTGCTGGTATTGTATGTTTAGCGATCATCACATGAGTTCCGAAGCCATTGGTTTCACTCAGCTGGGGGACTATGAGACTCTGCTCATTGTTATACATTTAGACACTTTGGGCTTGATGATTGAAAGCTCTCTGGGCTGGCAAGATTATTAATGAATGCTTGCCAGTCCTTCTATTTCCCTGGTGGAATGATCTAAATCCATTTTTTACCCTGAAAACAGAATGTCTCACTAAGGGGCGTATACTAGGGATGGGCAACTGTTTCGCAACATTTGAAAAATGAAACAAATTTTAACACATTTGTTCATTCGAATCGAATTTTGAATGTTTACATAACATTCTAACATTCGATTTTTGAATATTCGGTTTCAAATTTTACGATTACATTCAAAAATATTAATTTCGAAAAATTTGAATTTATATTTGTAATAGTATTTCTAATGCTTTCTTTAAATGTAATATTTGAATTATGCAATATTCTACATAGAAACATTCGAAATGATATATTTGTATCTATTATGTATCAATTTACTAGATTCCCTCCCTACCACATGAACTATTGAACTTCTGAATAGTATTTGTTAAATAGAATGTTAAATTTGAAATTTCGAATGTGGACATTTGATATAATTATAAACATTTGAATTCGAAAGTGACATTCGAAAACTGTAAATTATATTCGATTATAGAATTTGTAAGAATATTCGTTCCTATCAACATTCGGATTTATAATTCGAATTTCGGTAATAACATTTGTTCTAACATTCGAATTCGGAAATTTACACATTCGCCCATCCCTAGCGTATACTGCATTTTCAAATGAAATGTGCACAACAAAATTCGTATTTTAAACATTATACAAAACAAATATTTGAATCATTCACAGAAAAATAAGCAGGTGAAAAATTGTATTGTTAAGGTGCATCAAAAATCGTAACAAAATTCTTTACCAGAAATCGTATGTTAACAAAAAAGTAAAATGAGTATGTAATTTACACAGGAATAAATCAAATTAAATATGCACAACGTAAATCATAATTGTAGTACACTGGGTGTGCGAAAATCACACAGAAATTTGAATTTATAAATACAAAATGCAAAGTGTAATTGTTTTTTCGTAAAATGGGCATTCCATGGGCATATATGACAATGTCTCACTAATCCCAGCGTAATTCTATAAAGATTTTCGCACTGCAGATATCACAGTTTTTTCTCGCCAACTAAAAGGTGGCGAGCTTTTGTCAAAACAATACGAACACTTATAACCCCAATAGAAAAACAAGTGTATACGAACATATAGGCGAATGTAAGATGCTATAAGCAGAAAGCAGTGTAATGTGAGTTATATTGGCTGCAGGATTTTAATTTTAAAGTGCTCCCCCTGCACCCTGATAACTTCGCACTAAGGAGTGAAGTTTCCCTAACCAGCGAGCTTCATTATTTTTGATAGGAGCCATCTCGCAACTCACAGGGACTGCCCCTTTTTTACGCTCATTGCACCGGGGCAGCCCTGCGAGAGTCACCGAGAAAAAGAAGGTTTGAGCTGGCGAAGATTATATCATCGAGCTCTATGTGGCACTCTTCTTGTGTATTTTTATGTTTTCTTTTTGAACCTTTTACAGATATTTTTTAAACATATTAAAAACACATTCATCTTGCACTTCTCAAACACATTTCTGCCCCAAAAACAACCACTATGACCTACAGGGTGTTTTTTTCAACAACTGTATTCAAATTAATTAGAAAACACTTTTACAGCAATTTCTCAAATTCAAGGACCTGGGGCAAAAAAAATTCTTTGGGTGTTTGCTATTATTTGTTCATTGTTTTAATGTAAAAGATCTGTTATTCAGTCAGATCTTTTTTTGTAAATAGTTAAAATCACTTTTTTACTGTTGCAGGTCTGATGGTTCAAGCAGGTTATTTAAAAAAATTAATCACAATGACTTGAAATTATTAATTGAACATGTCATGAATTAATAATGTTGGTTATGTAAAACAATTGCATTGAATTATTTAGCTGTTATAATCTATGGGCTACGATTCTGCTTTCATGAACATCTCTGAAAAAAATCAACTAGATTCTGCTGTTATATATTTTCTAATTAAATTGTTTTCAAATTTAATCAGTGGTCCTTATTAATTGGAATAGCCTTATAAAGTTATAAAAAACAAGAAGTTTTCATGTACAAATTCAAACTGATTGGGACTTTATTTTGCTAAACAAATTAAAGGCTATCGACTAGATTACGAGTTTTTGTCGGTAAGGCTTGCGGTGCTAACGATCAGTTTCAGCTCACCACTCACCTACAGACAACGCTGGTATTATGGGTTTTTACAAACCCGGCGTTAGCCGCAGAAAAGTGAGCGAAGAGCAAAATTTTGCTCCACATCTCACCTCAATGCCAGTGCTGGCTAAACAAGCTTGTGCACGATTTCCCCATAGGAATCAATGGGGAAGATTCAGCTGAAAAAAACCTAACACCTGCAAAAAAGCAGCGTTCAGCTCCTAACGCAGCCCCATTGATTCCTTTTGGGAAATACTTGTTATGTCTACACCTAACACCCTAACATGAACGCTGAGTCTAAACACCCCTAATCTTACACTTATTAACTCCTAATCTGCCATCCCCGACATCGCCGACACCTGCATTATATTATTAACTCCTAATCTGCTGCTCCGGACACCGCCGTCACCTACATTATACTTTTGAACCCCTAATCTGCTGCCCCCAACATCGCCGAACCCTACATTATATTTATTAACCCCTACTCTTCTACCCCCAATGTCGCCACCACCTAACTACATTTATTAACCCCTAATCTGCCGCCGTTAACGTCGCCTAAACTTAAGTCTAACCCTAACCCTAACACCCCCCTAACTTAAATATATTTTAAAATAATCTAAATAAAATAACTTTAATTAACTAAATTATTCCTATTTAAAACTAAATACTTACCTATAAAATAAACCGTAAGCTAGCTACAATAAACTAATAGTTACATTGTAGCTAGCTTAGGGTTTATTTTTAATTTGCAGGCAACTTTGTATTTATTTTAACTAGGTACAATAGTTATTAAATAGTTATTAACTATTTAATAGCTACCTAGCTAAAATAAAGACAAATTTACCTGTAAAATAAAAATAAACCTAAGTTACAACTACACTATAATTAAATTAATTCCCTAAACTAACTACAATTAAATACAACTATCTAAATTATGTAAAAAAACAAACACTAAATTACAGAAAATAATAAAATAATTTCAATTTTTTATAACTAATTACACCTAATCTAAGCCCCCCAAAATAATAAAAATCCCTACCCTATACTAAATTATAAATAGCCCTTAAAAGGGCCTTTTGCGGGGCATTGCATCAAAGTAATCAGCTCTTTTACCTGTAAAAAAAAATGCAATACCCCCCAACATTAAAACCCACCACCCACACACCCAACCCTACTCTAAAACCCACCCAATCCCCCTTAATAAAACCTAACACTAACCTCTTGAAGATCACCCTACCTTGAGATGTCTTCACCCAACCGGGCAGAAGTGGTCCTCCAGACGGGCAGAATTCTTCATCCTATCCGGGCAGAAGAGGTCCTCCAGATGGCCAGAAGTCTTCATCCAGACGGCATCTTCTATCTTCATCCATCCAGAGCGGAGCGGGTCCATCTTCAAGGCATCCGACGCAGAGCATCCTCTTCCTTCTGACAACTAACACTAAATGACGGTACCTTTAAGTGATGTCATCCATGATGGCGTCCCTTCAATTCCGATTGGCTGATGGAATTCTATTAGCCAATCGGAATTAAGGTAGAAAAAATCCAATCAGCCAATAGAATGTGAGCTCAATCCTATTGGCTGATTGGATCAGCCAATAGGATTGAACTTCAATCCTATTGGCTGATTGCATCAGCCAATATGATTTTTTTCTACCTTAATTCCGATTGGCTGATAGAATTCTATAGATAGAAAACTCTTAACTACTGACTTTAAAATGCGGTACGAGTCTTGACAGGAGAGGCTGTACCGCTCACTTTTTCCAAGACTCATAATACCGGCGTTATGCAAGTCCCATTGAAAATATGGGATACGCAATTTACGTAAGTGGATTTACGGTATGTTCGAGTCGCGGAAAAAAAGTGAGCGGTACACCTGTACCTGCAAGACTTGTAATACCAGCGTTAGGAAAAAAGCAGCGTTGGGACCTCTCAATGCTGCTTTTTAACCCTAACGCAAAACTCGTAATCTAGCCGTATGTTTGCTCTGGAAAGAATGTTACATAAATATGTACTCTGTGCAGAATTATGTATCATAAGGATTGCCGCACCTTTGAATAACAATTATTTGAAATAAAATTACCACACTACATTAAGTTGAAAGGCGAGATTGGGTGCGCTGTGATTGGACAGCAAGGCAATGATGCCTATGAGGCAGAAGAGGACTTCTATACGTAAATGATAAGGACACTTTTGGGTACATAAATGTATATATTGCAATAGGTTACGGCTGTCCATTTTTCCCAGTGTTTACTGTCTCTTTAAAATGCTTTTCTATTGACCAAAATTAAAGGGACAGTCTAGTAAAAAAAAACTTTCATGCTTCAGATTCTTTGTTGAAAGCTAAACTTAGGTATGTTCCCATGCTAATTTCTAGACCCGTTAAGGCTGCCTATTATCTCAGTGCATTTTAAACGCTTTTCACAGTTAGTGAGCGCTAGTTCATGAGTGTCATGAAGATAACATTGTGCTCACTCTCGTGGAGTTATGTATGAGTCAGCACTTAAATACAAATCTGTCAAAATAACTTAAATAAGGGGGCAGTCTGCAGAGGCTTAGACACAAGATAATCACAGAGGTAAAAAAGCATATTAATATAACTGAGATAAGGAGCAGTCTGCAGAGGCTTAGACACAAGATAATCACAGAGGTAAAAAGTATATTAATATAACTGAGATAAGGAGCAGTCTGCAGAGGCTTAGATACAGGGTAATCAGAGGTAAAAAGTTTATTAATATAACTGAGATGAGGGGCAGTCTGCAGAGGCTCAGACACAAGATAATCACATAGGTAAAAAGTATATTAATATAACTGAGATAAGGAGCAGTCTGCAGAGGCTTAGACACAAGATAATCACAGAGGTAAAAAGTATATTAATATAACTGAGATAAGGAGCAGTCTGCAGAGGCTTAGATACAAGGTAATCACAGAGGTAAAAAGTATATTAATATAACTGAGATAAGGAGCAGTCTGCAGAGGCTTAGACACAAGATAATCACAGAGGTAAAAAGTATATTAATATAACTGAGATAAGGAGCAGTCTGCAGAGGCTTAGATACAAGGTAATCACAGAGGTAAAAAGTATATTAATATAACTGAGCTAAGGGGCAGTCTGCAGAGGCTTAGATACAAGATAATTACAGAGGTAAAAAGTGTATTAATATAACTGTGTTGGCTGTACAACTAGTGCTGTATATTAAATCAGAGGTAGTTTAAGCTCAGGACCATGACTGCTCTGTGGGTCCCAAGTGGTACTTTACTTATGTGTTTAACTCATTTACATCATTTACAGGAGTTAAGCACATAGATTTGAAGCATCAATAGTAACAAATTAGATCATGTAATTATATCACAAATATTGCTCTTTACATGTGCCAGTCCTGTTTTTCTAAACACAATCCAATTTCTTGATACTTGACTACAATAATGTGCAGGGGTAATGTGCAGGGGAAAAAAATGTTTCCCTGAATATTCGTTCCCTGCACTGTTTTTCATTTTGTTTAAAACAAAACGAAAATGTAATTTGCGTTAAAAATTTACTTTTTTTTTTTTAAAACAAATATAAATGTTTCAAAGCTACAGGTGAAAAGTTCACCTGTAGCGATATAGTTACCCTAACGCAATCTCGAATGCTCTCTAACCCCATCCTCTTCATGCCAGAGTACTGTCTGCGCTAACCTGATCCTCTTCTTGCCAGAGCTCTGACTGCACTAACCAGGGCCGGATTGGCCTACCAGGATATCAGGAGATTTCCAGGTGGGCTGCAGCCCTACTTTAATTCTGAAAATATTGGGTAAGGAGTGTTCCAGCAATCCCCTTTGAGAAAAATGGGGCATGTGTATTCTACCCACTCAACAGAAAATAGGGCTGGTCGTCATATTTTTCCAGAGTTGCTTTTTATTCCCATTCCAGCCCTGGTGCTAACCTGATCCTCTTCTTGCCAGAGCTCTGACTGTGCTAACCTGATCCTCTTCTTGCCAGAGCACTGACTGCGCTAACCTGATCCTCTTCTTGCCAGAGTACTGACTGCGCTAACCTATTCCTCTTCTTGCCAGAGCTCTGACTGCGCTAACCTGATCCTCTTCTTGCGAGTGCTCTGAGTGCACTAACCTGATCCTCTTCTTGCGAGTGCTCTGAGTGCACTAACCTGATCCTCTTCTTGCGAGTGCTCTGAGTGCACTAACCTGAACCTCTTCTTGCGAGTGCTCTGAGTGCACTAACCTGATTCTCTTCTTGCCAGAGTACTGACTGCGCTTACCTGATCCGCTTCTTGCCCGAGTACTGACTGCGATAACCTGATCCTCTTCTTGCCAGAGTACTGACTGTGCTAACCTGATCATCTTCTTGCCAGAGTACTGACTGTGCTTACCTGATCCTCTTCTTGCCAGAGTACTGACTGCGCCATCCTGATCCTCTTCTTTCCAGAGTACTGAGTGCACTAACCTGATTCTCTTCTTGCCAGAGTACTGACTGCGCTAACCTGATCCTCTTCTTGCGAGAGTACTGACTGCGCTAACCTTATCCTCTTTTTGCCAGAGCTCTGATTGCGCTAACCTGATCCTCTTCTTGCAAGAGTACTGACTGCGCTAACCTGATCCTCTTCTTGCGAGAGTACTGACTGCGCTAACCTGATCCTCTTCTTGCGAGAGTACTGACTGCGCTAACCTGATCCTCTTCTTGCCAGAGTACTGACTGCGCTAACCTGATCCTCTTCTTGCCAGAGCTCTTTGTGCGCTAACCTGATCCTCTTCTTGCGAGAGTACTGACTGCGCTAACCTGATCCTCTTCTTGCAAGAGTACTGACTGCGCTAACATGATCCTTTTCTCGCGAGAGTACTGACTGCGCTAACCTGATCCTCTTCTTGCGAGAGTACTGACTGTGCTAACCTGATCCTCTTCTTGCCAGAGTACTGACTGCGCTAACCTGATCCTCTTCTTGCCAGAGTACTGACTGCGCTAACCTGATCCTCTTCTTACCAGAGTACTGACTGCGCTAACCTGATCCTCTTCTTGCGAGAGTACTGACTGCGCTAACCTGATCCTCTTCTTGCGAGAGTACTGACTGCGCTAACCTGATCCTCTACTTGCGAGAGTACTGACTGCGCTAACCTGATCCTCTTCTTACCAGAGTACTGACTGTGCTAACCTGATCCTCTTCTTGCCAAAGTACTGACTGCGCTAACCTGATCCTCTTCTTACCAGAGTACTGACTGCGCTAACCTGATCCTCTTCTTGCGAGAGTACTGACTGCGCTAACCTGATCCTCTTCTTGTGAGAGTACTGACTGCGCTAACCTGATCCTCTACTTGCGAGAGTACTGACTGCGCTAACCTGATCCTCTTCTTACCAGAGTACTGACTGTGCTAACCTGATCCTCTTCTTGCCAAAGTACTGACCGCGCTAACCTGATCCTCTTCTTGCCAAAGTACTGACTGCATTAACCTGATCCTCTTCTTGCGAGTGCTCTGAGTGCACTAACCTGATCCTCTTCTTGCCAGAGTACTGACTGCACTAACCTGATCTTCTTCTTGCCAGAGTACTGACTACGCTAACCAGATCCTCTTCTTGCCAGAGTACTGACTGTGCTAACCTGATCCTCTTCTTGCGAGTGCTCTGAGTGCACTAACCTGATCCTCTTCTTGCCAGAGTACTGACTGCGCTAACCTGATCCTCTTCTTGCCAGTGTACTGACTGCGCTAACCTGATCCTCTTCTTGCCAGAGTACTGACCGCGCTAACCTGATCATCTTCTTGCCAGAGTACTGACTGCGCTAACCTGATCCTCTTCTTGCCAGAGTACTGACCGAGCTAACCTGATCATCTTCTTGCCAAAGTACTGACTGCACTAACCTGATCTTCTTCTTGCCAGAGTACTGACTGCGCTAACCTGATCCTCTTCTTGCCAAAGTACTGACTGCACTAACCTTATCCTCTTCTTGCGAGTGCTCTGAGTGCACTAACCTGATCCTCTTCTTGCGAGTGCTCTGAGTGCACTAACCTGATCTTCTTCTTGCGAGTGCTCTGAGTGCACTAACCTGATTCTCTTCTTGCCAGAGTACTGACTGCGCTTACCTGATCCTCTTCTTGCCAGAGTACTGACTGCGCTAACCTGATCCTCTTCTTGCCAGAGTACTGACTGCGCTAACCTGATCCTCTTCTTGCCAGAGTACTGACTGCGCTAACCTGATCCTCTTCTTGCCAGAGTACTGACTGTGCTAACCCGATCCTCTTCTTGCCAGAGTACTGACTGCGCTAACCTGATCCTCTTCTTGCCAGAGTACTGAATGCGCTAACCTGATCCTCTTCTTGCCAGAGTACTGACTGCGCTAACCTGATCCTCTTCTTGCCAGAGTACTGACTGTGCTAACCCGATCCTCTTCTTGCCAGAGTACTGACTGCGCTAACCTGATCCTCTTCTTGCCAGAGTACTGACTGCGCCATCCTGATCCTCTTCTTGCCAGTGTACTGACTGCGCTAACCTTATCCTCTTCCTGCCAGAGTACTGACTGCGCTAACCTGATCCTCTTCTTGCCAGAGCTCTGACCCCGCTAACCTGATCCTCTTCTTGCCAGAGTACTGACTGCGCCATCCTGATCCTCTTCTTGCCAGAATACTGACTGCGCTAACCTGATCCTCTTCTTGCCAGAGTACTGACTGCGCCATCCTGATCCTCTTCTTGCCAGAGCTCTGACCGCGCTAACCTGATCATCTTCTTGCCAGAGCACTGACTGCGCTAACCTGATCCTCTTCTTGCCAGAGTACTGACTGCGCTAACCTGATCCTCTTCTTGCCAGAGTACTGACTGTGCTAACCTGATCCTCTTCTTGCCAGAGTACTGACTGCACTAACCTGATCCTCTTCTTGCCAGAGTACTGACTGCGCTAACCTGATCCTCTTCTTGCCAGAGTACTGAGTGCGCTAACCTGATCCTCTTCTTGCCAGAGTACTGACCGCGCTAACCTGATCCTCTTCTTGCCAGAGCTCTGACCGTGATAACCTGATCATCTTCTTGCCAGAGTACTGACTGCGCTAACCTGATCCTCTTCTTGCCAGAGTACTGACCGCGCTAACCTGATCCTCTTCTTGCCAGAGTACTGACCGCGCTAACCTGATCCTCTTCTTGCCAGAGTACTGACTGTGCTAACCTGATCCTCTTCTTGCTAGAGTACTGACTACGCCATCCTGATCCTCTTCTTGCCAGTGTACTGACTGCGCTAACCTGATCCTCTTCTTGCCAGAGTACTGACTGCGCTAACCTGATCCTCTTCTTGCCAGAGCTCTGACTGCGCTAACCTGATCCTCTTCTTGCCAGAGTACTGACTGTGCTAACCTGATCCTCTTCTTGCCAGAGTACTGACTGCGCTAACCTGATCCTCTTCTTGCCAGAGTACTGACTGCGCTAACCTGATCCTCTTCTTGCCAGAGTACTGACTGCGCTAACCTGATCCTCTTCTTGCCAGAGTACTGACTGCGCTAACCTGATCCTCTTCTTGCTAGAGTACTGACTGCGCTAACCTGATCCTCTTCTTGTGAGAGTACTGACTGCGCTAACCTGATCCTCTTCTTGCCAGAGTACTGACTGTGCTAACCTGATCCTCTTCTTGCCAGAGTACTGACTGCGCTAACCTGATCCTCTTCTTGCCAGAGTACTGACTGCGCTAACCTGATCCTCTTCTTGCCAGAGTACTGACTGCGCTAACCTGATCCTCTTCTTGTGAGAGTACTGACTGTGCTAACCTGATCCTCTTCTTGCCAGAGTACTGACTGCACTAACCTGATCCTCTTCTTGCCAGAGTACTGACTGCGCTAACCTGATCCTCTTCTTGCCAGAGCTCTGACCGCGCTAACCTGATCCTCTTCTTGCCAGAGTACTGACTGCGCTAACCTGATCCTCTTCTTGCAAGAGTACTGACCGCGCTAACCTGATCCTCTTCTTTTGAGAGTACTGACTGCGCTAACCTGATCCTCTTCTTGCCAGAGTACTGACCGCGCTAACCTGATCCTCTTCTTGCCAGAGTACTGACCGCGCTAACCTGATCCTCTTCTTGCCAGAGTACTGACTGCGCTAACCTGATCCTCTTCTTGCCAGAGTACTGACCGCGCTAACCTGATCCTCTTCTTGCCAGAGTACTGACCGCGCTAACCTGATTCTCTTCTTGCCAGAGTACTGACTGCGCTAACCTGATCCTCTTCTTGCCAGAGTACTGACTGTGCTAGTGCTAACCTGATCCTCTTCTTGCCAGAGTACTGACTGTGCTAACCTGATCCTCTTCTTGCCAGAGTACTGACTGTGCTAACCTGATCCTCTTCTTGCCAGAGTACTGACTGTGCTAACCTGATCCTCTTCTTGCCAGAGTACTGACTGTGCTAACCTGATCCTCTTCTTGCTAGAGTACTGACTGCACTAACCTGATCCTCTTCTTGCCAGAGTACTGACTGCGCTAACCTGATCCTCTTCTTGCCAGAGTACTGAGTGCGCTAACCTGATCCTCTTCTTGCCAGAGTACTGACTGCGCTAACCTGATCCTCTTCTTGCCAGAGCTCTGACCGGCTAACCTGATCATCTTCTTGCCAGAGTACTGACTGCGCTAACCTGATCCTCTTCTTGCCAGAGTACTGACTGCGCTAACCTGATCCTCTTCTTGCCAGAGTACTGACCGCGCTAACCTGATCCTCTTCTTGCCAGAGTACTGACTGTGCTAACCTGATCCTCTTCTTGCTAGAGTACTGACTACGCCATCCTGATCCTCTTCTTGCCAGTGTACTGACTGCGCTAACCTGATCCTCTTCTTGCCAGAGTACTGACTGCGCTAACCTGATCCTCTTCTTGCCAGAGCTCTGACTGCGCTAACCTGATCCTCTTCTTGCCAGAGTACTGACTGTGCTAACCTGATCCTCTTCTTGCCAGAGTACTGACTGCGCTAACCTGATCCTCTTCTTGCCAGAGTACTGACTGCGCTAACCTGATCCTCTTCTTGCCAGAGTACTGACTGTGCTAACCTGATCCTCTTCTTGCCAGAGTACTGACTGCGCTAACCTGATCCTCTTCTTGCCAGAGTACTGACTGCGCTAACCTGATCCTCTTCTTGCCAGAGTACTGACTGCGCTAACCTGATCCTCTTCTTGTGAGAGTACTGACTGTGCTAACCTGATCCTCTTCTTGCCAGAGTACTGACTGCACTAACCTGATCCTCTTCTTGCCAGAGTACTGACTGCGCTAACCTGATCCTCTTCTTGCCAGAGCTCTGACCGCGCTAACCTGATCCTCTTCTTGCCAGAGTACTGACTGCGCTAACCTGATCCTCTTCTTGCAAGAGTACTGACCGCGCTAACCTGATCCTCTTCTTGTGAGAGTACTGACTGCGCTAACCTGATCCTCTTCTTGCCAGAGTACTGACCGCGCTAACCTGATCCTCTTCTTGCCAGAGTACTGACCGCGCTAACCTGATCCTCTTCTTGCCAGAGTACTGACTGCGCTAACCTGATCCTCTTCTTGCCAGAGTACTGACCGCGCTAACCTGATCCTCTTCTTGCCAGAGTACTGACCGCGCTAACCTGATTCTCTTCTTGCCAGAGTACTGACTGCGCTAACCTGATCCTCTTCTTGCCAGAGTACTGACTGTGCTAACCTGATCCTCTTCTTGCCAGAGTACTGACTGTGCTAACCTGATCCTCTTCTTGCCAGAGTACTGACTGTGCTAACCTGATCCTCTTCTTGCCAGAGTACTGACTGTGCTAACCTGATCCTCTTCTTGCCAGAGTACTGACTGTGCTAACCTGATCCTCTTCTTGCCAGAGTACTGACTGTGCTAACCTGATCCTCTTCTTGCCAGAGTACTGACTGCGCTAACCTGATCCTCTTCTTGCCAGAGTACTGACCGCGCTAACCTGATCATCTTCTTGCCAAAGTACTGACTGCACTAACCTGATCCTCTTCTTGGCAAAGCTCTGAGTGCACTAACCTGATCCTCTTCTTGCCAGAGTACTGACTGTGCTAACCTGATCCTCTTCTTGCCAGAGTACTGACTGCCCTAACCTGATCCTCTTCTTGCCAGAGTACTGACTGTGCTAACCTGATCCTCTTCTTGCTAGAGTACTGACTGCGCTAACCTGATCCTCTTCTTGCCAGAGCTCTGACTGCGCTAACCTGATCCTCTTCTTGCCAGAGTACTGACCGCGCTAACCCGATCCTCTTCTTGCCAGAGCTCTGACTGCGCTAACCTGATCCTCTTCTTGCCAGAGTACTGACTGCGCCATCCTGATCTTTTTCTTGCCCGAGCTGTGCTTACAGGAGGCTTAGACGTTTAGCTCCCAGGACCTGCTCTAAAGTTAGTGCAGTTCCTAGGTGCCAAGCACTAAGCTTCCTGTTTTTTTTTTTGTGTGAGTTTTATTATTTTACATAAAGTACTCGTAAAAACTACTTGAAAAAACATAAATTTTTAAGTCTCACTGACATTAACACAAAATGTGGGACATATGAAGATTATGTTTTACTTACTGTAGGAAAGAAAAGACATTTATCAAGCAGTGGTTGCTGCTTTGGATGCCCCTGCTAGTGGCCGATTGGCCGTTAGTGAGCAGGGGACGGCATTGCACAAGTATTTCTGGAGAAATGCTTGTGCAATATTAATTGCGGACGGCATATGCCCTCCGCATGCAGCGATTTCCACTGAAATTCCTGAGACTCATTTATAACACTGGATATCAACGATGACATCATAATATCATCATAAATTATATTATAGATCATATTAAACATTATCAATAACTTTATATTTACTACAGTTTTTTTATTTCGTTGTGCGTTTTTATTTTGTTTATTAAAATGATAAATACAACAGCGTTGTGCCTTACAGATCCTATATCCCAATATAACCATAGTACACAAAAACCTATAGTGTCTATCTTATTTTATTCATTACTCTCGGGTCACAGAGAAATCAGCAAGCAAAGTAAACCTAATCAGAATTTAAAGGAAAAATGTCTCCTTCTGACGCATTTTTATCCTAGAATGGCATTTCATATGTGCTTAAATATAATTATAGTTTCATCTCAGTTTGATTGAGTATTTAAAGGGACAGAAACACGTTGTAATTACAAAAAATACTGTTGTGTTGCTATAGAATAACATATCAGCCAAGTCTCATTTCTTTTGTAAATGAACATCCTTTTTACTGCAAATATTTTTTAACAGCCAAACGGCAGCCACCATTCTCCTTATTTGGAGGAGCCAAATAAAAACAAGATACCTCACCAGGACTGAAATAGTAAGACACAGCCATGAGACAAAGTACTTTACAGGAGCAGTGGAATTGCTGGGCTTAAGGGAGGTTGCTGAGGGGCCTCGTGGAAAGATGAAATCTTCTTAAAGGGACATTAGAAACCATTTTCTTTCTTTCATGTAATTGTAATTTACTTCTAATATCTAATTTGCTTCATTCTCTTGATATTATTTTGTTAAAAGGGATATCTAAATATGCTAAATATGCTGATTGGTGGCTACACATAGATGCCTCGTGTTATTGGCTTACCCATGTACATTGCTAATTCTTCAACAACGGATACATAAAGAACTAAGCAAATTAGATTATAGATGTAAATTGAAATGCTGTTTAAAATTGTATTGTCTATCTGAATCATGAAAGAAAAATGCTGGGTTTCATGTCCCTTTAAAAAACAAATAATCATTAAGCATCGCTTTACCTTTATTTTCCGTGGGCTTTGCTGCAATTAAAGGCAGTGAATAAAAATAAAATGGCATCTTCTATAAAACAGTTCACTCTAACATACGCAAAAAAAGAAATCCTGAAACGAAATCAAAGAAAAATAAAATTAATTGAAAAACGAGACACGACTGCGAGACACTTCACAGACAATCGCGTCTTTTTATATCCTGCATGATGATAAACAGTGTAGGCGATGAATGGACAACGCCCTGAACACCCTGAAACACTTATTGTCAGCTGCATTTTATCCTGTGAGAGATTTCCAGAGCACATTCCGTTCTATCCAGCGACATTATTTTAATATAACAAAAAAGCCAGACAAATATTTAGTAACTTCAGGCTTTTCCAGATAACCTTTTCTCAAACATGGTTGCAGTTGTAATTATTGTTTTTCCCCATTGCTAGCGACTCTCCTTTACTGTGAGAAATATCACGTATTAGCCCATTTAATACAATTATTTATGTTATTAAAAGTGACACCCACTGGTGATCGGCCAGAAAAAATAGCTCAAGCTAAACTCAATTAATTTTAGACGTCATCTCGCCTTAACAATGAGATGTCTTTGCAGCCTAACAAAACTCCATTGAATCTAGCGCAATGTTTTTGGTGGAGGGAAAAAATAAGCAATAATAATGATTATATAAACTTGGATATAAAGAGAAAAAAATCCCCTCTTATTATCATTTATATAGTGCCACAAATTTCCATAACGCGAATAGTTGCCCATGACCCAATGACTACAAATTAGGATTTTAGAATAATGTTGTCAGATTGTGAATTTTCCGTGTTAGTGATTTAATTTACTACAGTTTTTGAGCTGATATGTAGCATAGTTTGTCTTTGATTGAAGAACTACAGATATCACAGTCAAATGATAGTGACACAAAGGAGCATTAACTTATTATGTATCATGGTAGGTTTGGCTATCTCCATTGTCAACTGCATCTGGGAAAAAATCTAAATCCGTTAAATAACGTCAATAAGAGATAAGGAGCTGTGTGCTGGGCAACAGGACAGATAGGCTACATTAATCTACATCTGTTCAGCAAAGCTATTTCCTTTAAGATGTAACCTTGAAGAAATGAATAATGGCAGCGTTTCTATTTCTGTAAACAGTTGCACGCTAAGATGCTAAGTACGGCGTTCTTGGTATGCGCGGCACCAGGTTGGAGCTATTTTCTTTTTGCGCCATCATTTTACATTAATTGTCTAGTTTTACTTTTATAGAATGCAATAACTCAATAGTGTTTTTATTCTACAGCAAAAGTGGAACAAACCTTTGGAAAAAATTACATAAATTAACAAGAATTACATTCAGTGATGCCAACCAACAAGCATTTTTGTTAGTGAAGACACAGACACAAATATTATTTAATAATTTAAAGGGCTATCTCGCTGTACTGTACTCTTTTTATGAGATGTGTATTCTACTTGTAGAGTCTTAACATATTTAGCAAAGTGTTATGTTAAGAAAAAAAGCCCTTAGAAGCAGAATTAAGGAACTTTTGAAGTTCAAAATATGTTAATGTCATTTATCAGTTTGATATCAGGAGTTCAGTTCACCGGCAGTAAATAATAACTGAACATGCAAACTTACAAACACTTTAAAAATATTGAGAAACATTTTAAATTTGTAGCTAAAAATAAACAAAATCTCCTTATACATTGTAGGTTATTGTAAACAAGACGACTCACACATATTGAGCTAAATCATCCCAAAATATAATTCATGTAAAATATCCAAAATCAGTAATATGCCACATCTCAATACACAAATATATAACAAATATAGTGGTAACTTTGCAAAATCAGGCTATTTCTGTGCTTATACATCTATATTTCAACCTTAAAGGGACATTAAACCCAAAATTTTTCTTTCATTATTCAGACAGAGAATACAATTTTAAACAACATTCCAATTTACTTCTATAATCTAATTTGCTTCATTCTTTAGATATCCTTAGTTAAAGAAATAGCAATGCACATTGGTGAGCCAATCACATGAGGCATCTATGTGCAGCCACCAATCTGAAGCTACTGAGCCTATCTAGATATGCTTTTCAGGAACGAATATCAAGAGAATGAAGCAAATTAGATAATAGAAGTAAATTAGAAAGTTGTTTAATATGGTATTCTCTATCTGAATCATGAAAGAAAAAAATTGGGTTTAATGCCCCTTTAAGGTGTTAGGTCACCTGATCAATGTTTATGTTGTGAGAGATATATCTATATACTGTACCTATTTCTGTATATCTATATGTAATAGGGAAAAATGGGCTTTGCACTCACAAAAAGTGTTAACATAACATTTATTAAGGAACCTTAGTAAATAATGTTAACACTTTTTGTTACTCCAGTAAGTGCAGAGCCTCTTTTTCTAAATGTTTGACACCCTTGTAGTTGACTAATATAAGTTAGAATGCAGTACCCTAATTTGAATCTGTCTATCTATTTATCTATCTATCTCTATCCATCATCTATCTATCTATCTATCTATCTATCTATCAATCATCTATCCATCAATCAACCTATCTATCCATCCATCTATCCATTCATCAATCCATTCATTTATCCATCTATCTATCTATCTATCTTTCATCTATCTAACCATTCATCTATCTATCATTCACCAGTGCTTCACAGGTTGCCACTGGAGTCCTCTTCAACTCCTCCATGACGACATCACAGAGCTGGTGGATGTTAGAGACCTTGCACTCCTCCACCTTCCATTTGAGGATGCCCCACAGATTCTTAATAGGGTTTAGGTCTGGAGACATGCTTGGCCAGTCCGCCACCTTTACTCTCAGCTTCTTTAGCGAGGCAGTGGTGGTCTTGGAGGTGTGTTTGGGGTCGTTATCATGTTGGAATACTGTAAGGATTCCAGTCCTGCTTTTACTTTTTGCCTCAACTCACCTTCCTCACCTGTACTTAAGGCATCACCCCGCCCCAAACAAGTGCTTAGTTGTTGAGTATTGTTTGTTGAAACCAGTGCTCTCTTTCTTATAAGCTATATACTTATCAAAAGAAGTTTTACTTCTACTACTTTAACATTTGGATTTACAAATACCAGCTGCAGTTTGGTCACAAAGGGACTAATAACAACTAGTCTCATTCATCCTGAAGATTGCTATTCCAAGAAGTATTAAGTTATTCAACTCCTCATCTCTACAGGAATTGCTATCTAATTTCCAACAGGAGGATTCTACCAACTACTACTACGGTATTAGTATCAAAACTAATTTACCTTGGATGCCTTAGGTAACGGCTAATTACAAATTTCATGTTTCCTTTTTGAACTTTTGTAAACTGACTTTGTCTCTCAGAAATTACTTTGATTGCAATGAATGTTTTATTTAATTCTATGAACTTCCTTTGAATACATTCTCATACCGGACAGTAACGGACTTTATGTGACGTCACACAGCTTCATACATCTCAGCGTGCCATACAGCTCCTTACAACTCAGCGTGTCTCACAGCTCTATTTACAATCACTAGCCTGTGTTCAGATTTCCACGCTGCAAGCCTTACTCTGTGTGCTGTGTCTCGCAGCAGGTCACGCCCCTGTCAGCAGCTGCAGTCTGTGTGTCTCACATCTCTCATGCCTCAGTGATTATTACAATGAACACTATCTCTCACATTTGGGTTTGAGCACAATTATTGTCAAAAGCTGTTATTAATAATAATACTTATTTTCAGCCTCTAAATATTTATATGGTATAACGATATAATATAACCATATAAAGACTTACTGCCATTACTTATAAAAATCACTCTGAATAAAACAGTCTATGCTGATATAATAGCCTGTACTTCAGTTGTGAAACAAATATAATTTATTTAGACTCTGCAGTTGTGATTCAAATAACCAAGGAACCTGATATAACAACTAAGCCTTAAAATATGGATCCAGCAGAGCTTCCTCAAATTGTTTATAATTTAACACAAAGAGTTGACCAACTTAGTCAAGCCTTTAGAGAGTTACAATTAGAAAATGAAACTTTAAGAAAAGTAATAAAAGACACTGTCTCTATTAAACAGAGCCTTCCTGACAATCTGTCAGAACCATTTATTGCACCTCCAGATTTTTTCAATGGAGATAGGAATTTATACCGTCAATTCAAAAATGCTTGTCTGCTTAATTTCACCCTTAAACCTAAAACATACCCAAATGATAGGGTTAAAGTCCTTACAATGATAAGCTATTTAAGAGGTGAACCTCGCATTTGGGCAGACACTCTCTTTGAGACAAATAATGCTGTTCTTTCATCTTTTTCATCTTTTCTGGATATCATGGATGAATTATACTATGATTCTAACCTACAGTATACTGCTGAGAAAAAGATGAGGAACTTAAAACAAGGTAACAAACCTGTTGAATGTTACATAACAGAATTCAAGCAATATTCTATTGACTCTCAGTGGAACGCCATTGCTTTAAAAAACCAGTTCAGGCTTGGACTCTCTGACGCAGTAAAAGATGAATTAGCCCGAACTGAGTTACCTGAAACATTGGAAGGCCTTATGAAGCTCAGCAGGCAAATTGATAGGAGATTACGTGAAAGAAGAATTGAACGTCAATACCCTGAAATTGTTCATAAGAAGGATAAGGTTTTTAACCATCCCACTTCTAACAGTCCTCATACTGGTTCAACTGGTGCTGAAGCAATGGATGTAAGTTTTTTCAGAGGACCTCTAACTCCTGAAGAACGTATCAGAAGGAAGACTAGAGGCCTCTGCATGTATTGCGCATCCTCATCTCATACTTTAAAGGATTGCCCATCTTTGCCACAGAACAAGAAGAGTAAGTACCATACCAATCTTTCTCTCCAGTCAAAGCATAACAACCCTCTTCATTGTTCTTTACTTCTTTCTCTACAGTGGGCAAATAAACAACTGACCATTCCAGCCATCTTGGATACAGGAGCACAAGGAAACTACATTGACAGTTCTTTGGTTTCTAAAAATAAAATACCATTGATAAAAAAGTTGTCTCCTATTTTCCTTCGTGTGGTTGATGGCTCTGAGATATCATCAGGGCCAATTACACATCACACCATCCCGCTCTCTGTCACTACATTAAAAACACATCATGAACATCTCACTTTTGATGTAATCACTTCTCCATTATTCCCAATAGTACTTGGGCTAGCTTGGTTACAGCTACACGAACCTGATATTAATTGGAAATCCTTAAAAGTTCAATTAAATTCTGATTTCTGTCAACAGACTTGCCATAGAACTTTTTTTCACGGTTTATCCTCCACATCAGAAACTCTGATACCAGAAATGTACAAGCAGTTCTCTGAAGTCTTCAGTAAGAAGGAAGCAGATACCCTTCCCCCACACAGAATCTACGACTGCCCTATTGAACTGAAACCTGGAACCACGCCACCTATTGGACATTTATACCCACTTTGTCAACCGGAACTGGATCATCTAAAAACTTACCTAGATGAAAATCTAAAGAAAGGGTTTATCCGTCCTTCGGTTTCTCCTGCTGGTGCAGGAATGTTCTTTGTGCGGAACAAAGACCAATCTCTTCGGCCTATCATTGACTTCAGACAATTGAACAAAATAACCATAAAAAACCGATACCCTCTCCCCCTCATTCCTGAACTCATAGAAAGACTCAGGCATGCTCAGATTTTTACTAAATTAGATTTGAGAGGGGCGTACAATTTAGTGCGTATCCGTGAGGGGGATGAGTGGCTTACCGCTTTTAGAACTAGGTATGGGTTGTTTGAATATCTAGTTATGCCTTTCGGCTTAACTAACGCACCCGCAACTTTCCAGTTCTTTATTAATGACATTTTCCATGATCTCCTTGACACATGTGTTGTTGTCTACCTAGATGACAGTTTAATCTATTCCACAAATCTAGAAGAACATATCAAACATGTTAGTTGGGTTTTAGCAAGACTCCAAGTCCATCGGCTATACGCCAAATTGGAAAAATGTATTTTCCACACCAACAAAATAGAGTTCCTGGGTTACTCCATCAGCCCAAATGGGATTCAAATGCAAGATAACAAAGTGGAAGCAGTAAAATCATGGCCCACACCTTCAACACGGAAAGAACTACAAAAGTTTCTTGGTTTCAGTAACTATTACAGAAAGTTCATTCGCAATTTTTCTAAAATTGCAAAACCTCTGACTAAATTAACTAGTGCTAATTGCTCTTTCCAGTGGACTAAAGAACAGGATGATGCGTTCAACTTCCTAAAGAATTCCTTTTCATCTGCCCCCATTCTGAAATATCCTGATCCAAACCTTCAATATACCCTAGAGGTGGATTCTTCAGATTATGCTCTTGGCGCTGTCCTCTCCCAAAGACAGTCTCCTACAGAACCACTACACCCAGTTGGGTTCTATTCAAAAATTATGACTCCAGCAGAGATCAATTATTCCATTGGGGACAAGGAACTTCTAGCCATTAAAAGAGCCTTCGAATTCTGGAGACATCTCCTTGAAGGTACCTCCCTACCTATAGTGATTTATACGGATCACCGGAATTTGGAATATCTACAAAATAATAAAACTTTATCTGGACGTCAAGTGAGATGGAGTCTCTACTTTAGTCGTTTCAATTTCCAAATCATGTACAGGCCGGGTTCAAAAAATGGGAAGGCAGATGCACTCTCTCGACGAGATCCAAGACCTATACAGGAAGACTCTCCTACTAGCATTCTTCCCCCTACTCGATTCCTTGCTATCCTATCTCAACAGGATAAGGAATACCAATCTGATCTTTCTTCAGAAGACAAAACCCTACTAGATAGCCTAACCCTCCAGGATGGTTTTTACTTCCATGGTTCTAAACTTTATATTCCAGAACGTTTCAGACAGAAAATAATCAAAGATCATCATGACCCTCCACTAATTGGTCATCCAGGAATTAAACGTACACATGAGCTCATCTCCAGAAGTTACTGGTGGCCATCGATGAAAACCAGTATAAAGGAATATACACAACATTGTACAACCTGTACAGTATCAAAACCAGAAAGGAGACCTCCCTATGGCTATTTAATTCCTTTGGAAGTACCGGAATCTCCTTGGTCTCATTTGGGAATGGATTTTATAGTTGATCTACCACCTAGTTCTGGACAAACCACCATTTTAGTTGTTACCGATCATTTTACTAAAATGGCACATTTTATTCCTTTTCATAAGTTACCCACTTCCATTGAAACAGCATATTTATTTCTAAACCACATTGTACGATACCACGGGTTACCATCCATTTTAACTACTGATAGAGGAACCCAATTCACCTCTCGCTTCTGGAAAGCACTCACTAAAGCACTCCAAATCGATCAAAGGTTAAGCACAGCCTTCCACCCTCAGACTAATGGCCAAACTGAGAGACTCAATCAGTGGCTTGAGCAATATCTACGATGCTATTGCTCATATCATCAAAATAAATGGACTTCCTTTCTCTCCATGGCTGAATTTGCCTATAACAATACCATTAACAGCACTACAAATTACTCTCCCTTTTTCGCCAACTATGGTTTTAATCCAAGATTCACTATCCAAACGACTTCTACTCATGACTCACCATCTGTTGATGTGCTAACACAAAACATAGCTGAAAATTTCCTACATTTACGAGATAACATCAAACAAGCTCAGGCGTCTCAGAAGAAATTTTATGATTTACGTCGTAGAGCTTCTCCGAAATATTCTATAGGGGACTATGTTTGGTTATCTTCCAAAAACATTAAAATGCACTTACCAAGTAAAAAATTGGCTGGGTTGTTCCTTGGCCCATTCAAAATTCTACACATCATCAATGAAAATGCCGTCAGGCTTGATCTACCTGATTCTTTACCCATCCACCCAACTTTCCATGTATCATTATTGAAACCCTACTTGGGAGATAAACCTGATGTACCTCTTCTACCCCCTTCTCCTATTCAATTGGGCACTGATGTCTATGAAGTTTATGATCTTTTGGACTCAAGATTTTATAATGGGGAATTACAGTATCTGGTCCGATGGAAAGGGTTCGCCCCAGAGGATGATACTTGGGAACCTCATGCACACATTAATGCTCCAAAGCTTATTGCTCGTTTTCATAGAAGATATCCAAACAGACCTAAATTCCAACCCGTGGTCGGCTTGCTTGAGGGGGGGGATCTGTAAGGATTCCAGTCCTGCTTTTACTTTTTGCCTCAACTCACCTTCCTCACCTGTACTTAAGGCATCACCCCGCCCCAAACAAGTGCTTAGTTGTTGAGTATTGTTTGTTGAAACCAGTGCTCTCTTTCTTATAAGCTATATACTTATCAAAAGAAGTTTTACTTCTACTACTTTAACATTTGGATTTACAAATACCAGCTGCAGTTTGGTCACAAAGGGACTAATAACAACTAGTCTCATTCATCCTGAAGATTGCTATTCCAAGAAGTATTAAGTTATTCAACTCCTCATCTCTACAGGAATTGCTATCTAATTTCCAACAGGAGGATTCTACCAACTACTACTACGGTATTAGTATCAAATCTAATTTACCTTGGATGCCTTAGGTAACGGCTAATTACAAATTTCATGTTTCCTTTTTGAACTTTTGTAAACTGACTTTGTCTCTCAGAAATTACTTTGATTGCAATGAATGTTTTATTTAATTCTATGAACTTCCTTTGAATACATTCTCATACCGGACAGTAACGGACTTTATGTGACGTCACACAGCTTCATACATCTCAGCGTGCCATACAGCTCCTTACAACTCAGCGTGTCTCACAGCTCTATTTACAATCACTAGCCTGTGTTCAGATTTCCACGCTGCAAGCCTTACTCTGTGTGCTGTGTCTCGCAGCAGGTCACGCCCCTGTCAGCAGCTGCAGTCTGTGTGTCTCACATCTCTCATGCCTCAGTGATTATTACAATGAACACTATCTCTCACATTTGGGTTTGAGCACAATTATTGTCAAAAGCTGTTATTAATAATAATACTTATTTTCAGCCTCTAAATATTTATATGGTATAACGATATAATATAACCATATAAAGACTTACTGCCATTACTTATAAAAATCACTCTGAATAAAACAGTCTATGCTGATATAATAGCCTGTACTTCAGTTGTGAAACAAATATAATTTATTTAGACTCTGCAGTTGTGATTCAAATAACCAAGGAACCTGATAAATACTGCCCTGTGGCCCAGTCTCCAAAGGGAGGGGATCATGTTCTGCTTCAGTATGTCACAGTACATGTTGTCATTCATGGTTTTCTCAATGAACTGTTGCTCCCCAGTGCCGCAAGCACTCATGCAGGCCCAGACCATTACACTCTCACCACCATGCTTGACTGTAGGCAAGACACACTTGTCTTTGTACTCCTCACCTGGTTGCCGCCATACTTGCTTGACACCATCTGAGCCAAATAAGTTTATCTTGGTCTCATCAGACCACAGGACATGGTTCCAGTAATCCATGTCCTTAGTCTGCTTGTCTTCAGCAAACTGCAGGCTTTCTTGTGCATCATCTTTAGAAGAGGCTTCCTTCTGGGACGACAGCCATGCAGATATATTTGATGAAGTGTGCGGCGTATGGTCTGGGCACTGACAAACTGACCCCCACCCCTTCAATGTCTGCAGCAATGCTGGCAGCACTCATACATCTATTTCCCAAAGACAACCTCTGGATATGATGCTGAGCACATGCACTCAATTTTTTTTTCCGACCATGGCGAGGCCTGTTCTGAGTGGAACCTGTTCTGTGAAACCTCTTTATGGTCTGGCCCACCGTGCTGCAGCTCAGTTTCAGGGTCTTGGCAATCTTCTTATAGAAAGCAGTGTAATTTCTCCTATCCGTGTGGTTTTGGAACAAGGCACCTCTCCTCACTCCCACCCCAATAGGTTAGAACAAGAAATATTATGAAAAATCAATCAGATACAAAGGCT
This sequence comes from Bombina bombina, assembly GCF_027579735.1. Taxonomy (NCBI): domain Eukaryota; kingdom Metazoa; phylum Chordata; class Amphibia; order Anura; family Bombinatoridae; genus Bombina; species Bombina bombina. Next base: position 9,830,392 of record NC_069506.1, on the reverse strand, counting down.
CACACACATAATTACTCACTAATCGTCGCTTCAGTGCTCGGTCCTGGGGGAGAGCAATCCAATCGCCAACAGCGGTATCTCCGGCTCTGCCATCCGTTCCCCTCCTCCAGCTTTCTGGGATCCTCGATTCTGTGTGAGTTTGTGTGTCCAAACTCGGCTTGGCGTCTGACGTTAGTGCATAATCCCGCCTCTGTTCTCTATTGGGTGGGCGAGGGGGCTCAACCAGGAAGCGATACAACTGGACTTCAATCGTAGGCTCAAATAAGTGAAGGACAGAAAGATGAAAAGAAATCATGTACTTCTTGTTGTGAATTTGTAGAAACACAGCTTTATTGGCAGATAAAATCAGATTACAGCAGCTACAACAATTCACTCATTGAAGCTCAAAAAACAGCAGCACGGAAAGGTGATCACTAATGCTGACGCATTTCGGCTTCCCACGCCGTAGCCATAGCATAATTAGTGACCATCACCCTTAGTTTAAAAAGGTGTCACTTTCACCCTATTGGTTAAAATTTTAAAAGATTTTAAGATAGTCTCTAGAGATTATCCTAAGAAGATGGTACTAGGTATCAAGAAAGAGATAGGGACTCCCTGCTGGTGACAAATATCGAAAATAAAAGCAAAAGTAGTAACCAAACTAGGGACTACACACAAAAGACAACAACATTCTTGACAACGTATAGTGACCAGTACGGGGAGATTTGCAATATAGTCTCTAAACATTTTCCCTTACTTTTAGCGGACGAAGGTTTGGCTGATGTAGTCAGAAAAGGATGCCGCTTTGCATTTAGGAGAGGTGCAACAATAGGAAACAAGGTAGCACCCAGTATGCTTAGAGCTAGGAATAGGGACACTCCAAGTTCCTGGCTGAGCACTAAGGGAGTTTTTAAATGTCATTATATTGACTGTATAGCATGCAGCCAATCAAATCCGTGGGAAATGGCTTTGCAAGTACCATGACGGGGGAGACTTTTGAACATGAGAGATGTTTCAACTGCAGGGCTACCTATGTAATTTACCTTCTGACATGCTCACAATGCAATTTGCAATACATAGGAATGACCTCACGAGAGGTTAGATCTAGATTACGTGAGCATATTAACAACATTAAAACAGGTACCCTCACTACACCGTTGATTACACACTTTTCATATGTCCATAATAAAAGCTCTGTCTCTTTAAATTGGAACATTGTAAAACATGTCCCATCTCCTCAGAGAGGAGGGGATAGGGATTTATTGCTAGCTAGAGAAGAAGTTTTTTGGATACTGAAGCTTAAGACAAGGAGACCTTTTGGGCTAAATAGCGAATTTGATCTTATAAATTTTTGGCACTTGCCTCTTTATGTTTTTTTAGTGTGAAGCATGCAGCACATAATACAATATAATATATTGTATTGTATTGTGTAATATATGATGTATTATGTGAGATACAATTTATTGTACTTCGATTTACTATGTAAAATTGGTTCCAATTGAGTTTCATCATTTATCCACACCTTGTGTACAATTTCTTCTAAAATGTTCCTTGAATGAGGCAAGAGTGTAACTCTATGGAACCAATATATTTGCCTGTTTATAATCATAATCTGTAAATGCTACTATCACTTTAACAGCACATTATTGCTCTCAATATACTCTAACTAAATTCATTTTTGAGATTTAGAACTGTATTTGAATAATAGAAGTTTGACTTAAATAGAAGTACATTGATATGTAAAATTGAGGTATAAAGGTATATTAGTTGATTGCTACTGATAAATATACACATATCCTAATACAACTAACAGTCATGTTATACTGTCTGATATAGAGGCCTTAATTTAAAGGTATGTTCTTTATGTATTACGGCACAGGAGGTGTGTTTAAAATTTTAACCAATAGGGTAAAAGTGACACCTTTTTAAACTAAGGGAATGGTCACTAATTATGATATGACTACAGCATTAGTGACCACCATCCAGTGCTGCTGTTTTTTGAGCTGCAATGAGTGAATTGTTGTAGCTGCTGTAATCTGATTTTATCTGCCAATAAAGTCGTGTTTCTACAATATCACAACAAGAAGTACCGGATTTCTTTTCACCTTTCTTTCCTTCATTCTTCTTATAGCCTAGGCCATCTTTATGTAGAGCAACAATTCTTTTTTTCAGATCCTCAGAGAGTTCTTTGCCATGAGGTCCCTTGTTAAACTTCCAGTGACCAGTATGAGAGAGTGTGAGAGCGATAACACCAAATTTAACACACCTGCTCCCCATTCACACCAGATTCCTTGTAAAACTAACTAGTCACATGACACCGGGGAGAGAAAATGGCTAATTGGGCCCAATTTAGACATTTCCACTTAGGGGTGTACTCACTTTTGTTGCCAACGGTTTAGACATTAATGGCTGTGTGTTGAGTTATTTTGAGGAGACAGCAAATTTACACTGTTACACAGGCTGTACACTCACTACTTTACATTGTAGCAAAGTGTAATTTCTTCAGTGTTGTCACATGAAAAGATATAATAAAATATTTACACTGTTATACAGGCTGTACACTCACTACTTTATACAGGCTGTACACTCACTACTTTATACAGGCTGTACACTCACTACTTTACATTGTAGCAAAGTGTCATTTCTTCAGTGTTGTCACATAAAAAGATCTAATAAAATATTTACTCTGTTATACAGACTGTACACTCACTACTTTACATTGTAGTAAAGTGTCATTTCTTCAGTGTTGTCACATGAAAAGATATAATAAATATTTACACTGTTATACAGGCTGTACACTCACTACTTTACATTGTAGCAAAGTGTCATTTCTTCAGTGTTGTCACATGAAAAGATATAATAAAATATTTACTCTGTTATACAGGCTGTACACTCACTACTTTACATTGTAGTAAAGTGTCATTTCTTCAGTGTTGTCACATAAAAAGATATAATAAAATATTTACACTGTTATACAGGCTGTACACTCACTACTTTACATTGTAGCAAAGTGTCATTTCTTCAGTGTTGTCACATGAAAAGATATAATAAAATATTTACAAAAATGTGAGGGGTGTACTTATTTTTGTGATATACTGTATATACTGTGTATATTATGTATATCTATCAGTCAGTCTCAGCGTCCTCATATATCAAATACCTGGGTGCTAACGATAGATAAATATCTCAAGCAAAGGAAGCACTCACAGGATTTTAGAATCAATGTGCAGAATTTATTGACATTCTGAGTACCTAAAAGTCCCCTTTAGAACCTGAAGAAGTGAATGTTTAGATCACTGTAACATTAATAAATTCTGCACATTGATGCAAACATCGTGTGAGCGCTTCCTTAGTTTGAGATCTATCACTGACTTATAATAATAACATTCAGCAAAAGTTTTTTAAATGATTTTTTGCCAAAATTCAGGTTTTTTAGGAGATTGAAAAAGACCCCAGAATTTGTAAGAAAATGTTGTTTCAAACTGAGATGTATTGTTGTTGTTTAATGTTACAAACTGAGATGTATTGTTGTTGTTTAATGTTACAAACTGAGATGTATTGTTGTTGTTTAATGTTACAAACTGAGATGTATGGTTGTTTAATGTTACAAACTGAGATGTATTGTTGTTGTTTAATGTTACAAACTGAGATGTATTGTTGTTGTTTAATGTTGCAAACTGAGATGTATGGTTGTTGTTTAATGTTACAAACTGTGATGTATTGTTGTTGTTTAATGTTACAAACTGAGATGTATGGTTGTTGTTTAATGTTACAAACTGAGATGTATTGTTGTTGTTTAATGTTACAAACTGAGATGTATGGTTGTTGTTTAATGTTACAAACTGAGATGTATTGTTGTTGTTTAATGTTACAAACTGTGATGTATGGTTGTTTAATGTTACAAACTGAGATGTATTGTTGTTGTTTAATGTTACAAACTGAGATGCATTGTTGTTGTTTAATGTTACAAACTGTGATGTATGGTTGTTTAATGTTACAAACTGAGATGTATTGTTGTTGTTTAATGTTACAAACTGAGATGTATTGTTGTTGTTTAATGTTACAAACTGAGATGTATTGTTGTTGTTTAATGTTACAAACTGAGATGTATTGTTGTTGTTTAATGTTACAAACTGAGATGTATGGTTGTTGTTTAATGTTACAAACTGTGATGTATGGTTGTTGTCTAATGTTACAAACTGAGATGTATGGTTGTTGTTTAATGTTACAAACTGAGATGTATGGTTGTTGTTTAATGTTACAAACTGTGATGTATGGTTGTTGTTTAATGTTACAAACTGAGATGTATGGTTGTTGTTTAATGTTACAAACTGAGATGTATGGTTGTTGTTTAATGTTACAAACTGAGATGTATTGTTGTTGTTTAATGTTACAAACTGAGATGTATTGTTGTTGTTTAATGTTACAAACTGAGATGTATGGTTGTTGTTTAATGTTACAAACTGAGATGCATTGTTGTTGTTTAATAACAACAATGCATCTCAGTTTGTAACATTAAACAACAACAATGCATCTCAGTTTGTAACATTAAACAACAACAATACATCTCAGTTTGTAACATTAAACAACAACAATACATCTCAGTTTGTAACATTAAACAACAACCATACATCTCAGTTTGTAACATTAAACAACAACAATACATCTCAGTTTGTAACATTAAACAACAACAATACATCTCAGTTTGTAACATTAAACAACAACAATGCATCTCAGTTTGTAACGTTAAACAACAATAATGCATCTCAGTTTGTAACATTAATTAAAAGTTAAATTAAAAGTTACATTGTAGCTATTGTAGGATTTATATTTATTTTACAGGCAAGTTTGTATTTATTTTAACTAGGTACAATAGTTATTAAATAGTTATTAACTATTTAATAACTACCTATTTAAAATAAATACAAATACACCTGTAAAATAAAACCTAACCTAAGTTACAATTACACCTAACACTACACTATAATTAAATAAATTCCCTAAACTAAATACAATTAAATGCAATTACAAACCCCCCCCACTAAATTACAGAAAATAATAAACAAATTACAAGATTTTTAAACTAATTATACCTAATCTAATCCCCCTAGCAAAATAATAAAAAAAAATAATAAAAAAAACCCTAGCCTACACTAAATTACAAATAGCCAATAAAAGAGCCTTTTGCAGGGCATTGCCCCAAAGTAATCAGCTCCTTTACCTGTAAAAAAAATTACAACCCACTCAACATTAAAACCCACCACCACCATAACCAACCCTACTCTAAAACCCACCCAATACCCCCTTAAAAAAACTTAACACTAACCCCTTGAAGATCACCTCACCATGAGAAGTCTTCACCGAACTGGGCCAAAGTCCTCAACGAATCCGGCAAAAGTGGTCTTCCAGACGGGCAGAAGTCTTCATCCAGATGGCATCTTCTATTTTCATCCATCCAGCGCGGAGTGGCCCCATCTTCAAGACATCCGACGCGGAGCATCCTCTTCTGACAACGTCTTCTTGTTGAATGAAGGTGCCTTTAAGTGACATCATCCAAGATGACAGCTTTTTTGATAATTTTGGAGAACATATTCAGGTCCGGGGCAGCGATATTAAGAGATCTTAGGCGAGCGTATTGGTGCCGTTGAATGCAAGTAAATTGACGGCTTGATAAATAGATGCCAATGTGTCTTCTATTGCTACAGAGAAGTGGTGACTGTTATGGCTGGTAAGGGAATACCTTTAAAAATGTATCCACAAAAAAGTTTCAAAGTAAAATTGTAATATAAGTGTCTTCTATTGCTCGCTGCATCCACTCTACAGCACCCGTGCTAGACTAGGTGAGTTTAGAGCATCACGTGACTGACACTCCCATCCAGACTCAGAAGAGGAGTGCCGTGCTACTCAAGGTATCAGCATCACATGATTGACATGTCACTCACCAGGCTCAGAAGCGGAGCGCCGCACTACTCAGGTTCCCTTTGCCACTGACTGTAAGTTTTCAGTGATCAAAGGCAACTCATCCAGGAGGTGTATTTCATTACACTGTGCTAGCGAACCGATGCATGCACCCTCTGCTAAATATGACACAACATACCTTACATATAGGTCACTCACTCCTCCCGCGGGCATGTCAAACTGCCAATAGCCAGCTTTATCTCTGCCCCCTAGATGGATAAACAGCAGCCCACTACTCGGCGGAACCAAAAGTCAATGGAACAAAGTGCTGTGCTTCTGTGAGCATGGGAGCGGCTGCTTGGGAGTGGGACACAGGCTGGAAGTGGGACTCTGGGTCAGGAGGGAACTTGTTAGAGTAGCATATCATTATGAATAAAAAATAACTGTCTTAGAGAGGCTTGTCCGTTTTTTTTTGTGCTCCGATTGCCGGGCAGCAACTGAAAATACCGGACTGTCCGGTCAAATACCAGACACCTGGCAACCCTACTTGTGACCTGGAATGCACTGTACACATCCCTCTCATGACCTAGAATGCACTGTATGCATCCCTCTTATGACCTAGAATTCACTGTATGCATCCCTCTTGTGACCTGGAATGCACTGTTCAGATCGTTCTTGTGACCTGGAAATCACTGTGCAGATCCCTCTTGTGACCTGGAATGCACTACTGTGCAGATCCCTCCTGTGATCTGGACTGCACTGTGCAGGTCCCTCTTGTGACCTGGGGGCATATGTATCAAGCTCCAAATGGAGCTTGATGCCCTGTGTTTCTGGAGAGCCTGCAGGTTTGCCAGAAACAGCAGTTATGAAGCAGCGGTCACAAAGACCGCTGCTCCATAACCTGTCCACCTGCTCTGAGTAGGCGGACAGACATCGCCGGAAATCAACCCGATCGAGTACGATCGGGTTGATTGACACCCCCCTGCTGGTGGCCTATTGGCCGTGAGTCTGCAGGGGGCGGCGTTGCACCAGCAGCTCTTGTGAGCTGCTGGTGCAATGCTGAATACGGCGAGCGTATTGATAAATATGCCCCCTGGAATGCACTGTGCAGATCCTTCTTGTGATCTGGAATGCACTGCGCAGGTCTCTCTTGTGATCTGGGGGTCTATTTAACAAGGGCCAAATGGCCCCTGTTCCCCTTGTTTCTGCGCAAGCCTTCAGGCTCGCCAGAAACAGGAATTAAGAAGCAGCGGTCTAAAGACCACTGCTCCTAAACTCATACGCCGCTACTGAGGCAGCATATAGCAATCCACCCAATAATGTATGATCGGGCTGATTGAGACACCCCCGGCTAGCGGCAGGGGGCGGTATTGCACCAGCAGTTCAGAAGTACTGCTGATGCAATGATAAATGCTGACAGTGTATGCTGTCGGCATTTAGCGGATGGGCGGCGGACATGGTTCGCTATAGAGGATCATGTCAGTCTGCACATATATAAATAGACCCCCTGGAATGCACTGTACAGATCCCTCCCTCTCTCAGGTCTTCACAGTGTAAAACATATAGGTACAGCAGGTTAGCCTGTGAGCTAGGCACTAGATATATGTATATAAAAAGTATTCTCTCTATATGATCATCAAATAGCCATTGCAGTGATTAGTATCCTCATTGTGCGGTGCTGCTTTTACTGAAAATGATACATTATTATTAACAGTAAAGCTGTGTCCTGAACTAGGTAATAACAAAAAATGAAAATGACTTTTTAGCTACTGTGTGATTTGCCGTTTAATGACCATTACTGATAATTGGTTATTCTAAGGGAAAAAAATGATTGAAAGTTCATATTGAGCTTCCGAGACAGCCCAATTACAATATAAAAGGGAAAAAAGGAATTATAGTTTTCAAATCTTCAATAAATGTGCCCTGAAGCAGTTTAAAGTGAGGCAGACATCACAAAAAAACACTTTCATTTAAATCAAAAGTGATTTCAAACTCAAATCATCATCTCTGTACTTCAAAGAAGAGCCAGTTAAAGGGACATTCAAGTCAAAATTAAACTTTCATGGTTTAGGTTCTTGTGTTGTCATGCAAATGTGTGCCAAAGATAGAGGCCTTAAAGAAGCGTAAACACGTTAATATATATATATATAATCCATTATAGAAGAGGACTGCACTCACTGGATTTGGTATATAAAATAAAAATTTTTATTAAGGTGACGTTTCGGGGTACGCAGACCCCTTTCTCAGACCAGGCCTGGTCTGAGGAAGGGGTCTGCGTACCCCGAAACGTCACCTTAATAAAAAAATTTATTTTATATACCAAATCCAGTGAGTGCAGTCCTCTTCTATAATGGATTATTGATATACCTGACTTGGCACCCTGGTTGATGTCCCTATTGCATTGTGAGTGCAGACATATATATATATAGGTACAAATGATATAAACTAAACTATAATACAATGCTTGTAAGAAACAAGACAAAATTTGACAAACACATGCAGGAGGAATTTAGGACCCTATTCCTGTGGGAATTTACAATGTAGAAAAGGTAGGAGGGTGAGAAACAGGGGGTGAGGACTGCAAGGGTGAGAACGATGTTAATACAGAGTTAGATAAAGGCAATACTTAGGTAGGTGGAATTAATTTTTTACAGAGTTGGGGGTAGGCTACTCTGAACAAAAATGTCTTTAGGGAGTGTTTAAAAGAAGGCAGATTAGGGGAAAGTCTGACAGAGAGAGGAGCTGTGTTCCAGAGAGTTATGGTCCACAATGACTTGCTAAAGAAACAATTAAAGCTAATTGTTGAAAAGTAGCAGTCAGAAGAGGGATATAAAAGAATACCAAAGGCACTGGATGTAACACGGAGCACTGGCAAAACCATCATCATTAATGTGGCACCACAGAGACATTGCAAAGATCAGGAGGACCCTCCAAAGCTGATGAAAGGATGAGAAGAAATCTTCTCAGGGAGGCTACAAGATGCCAACAGCAACACTGAAGGAGCTAATTTCTGGTAGGTACTGGTCACCATCTCTTGTATTCTGCACATGTCTGGTCTATGTTGTAGGGTGGCAAGACGGAAACTCTTTCTTGCTAAAGGGAACATCCAAGCCCATCTAAATGATACCAAAAGACTCATTTGGTCACCCCAAACATGTGAGAAAATGTACTATGGTCTGACAAGTTTGAACTTTTCAGCCTAAATTTAAAATATATGTTTGCGCAAAAACAATAAAGCTCATAATCCAAGAAACACCATACAGACTTTAAATCATGGTAGTGGTAGCATCATGCTTTGAGGCTATTACTCTTCATGGGCTCTTGTCAAGATAGATAGGATAATGAAGAGCTCCAAATATCAAGGTATTTTGGCAGAAAACCTAAAGGCCTCTGCCAGAAAGCTGAAGATGTAGAGGAATTTCCCATTCAAACATGACTTCAGAAAAGGAAAATCAAATTATTGGGATTTTCCAATAAGAGCCCAGACTTCAATACTACTGAAAACTTGTGGAATTACCTAAAGAGAGCTGTACACGGCAGATATCCTCTCAGTTTTAGGGAACTTAAGCTATTTTACAATGAAAAATGGGAACAAATTCCAAAGTCTAGAGTGCACAATATACAATAGAGAGTGCCCACCAATAGACAATAGAGAGTGCACAATAGAGAATGCACACCAATAGACAATAGAGAGTGAACAATAGACAATAGAGAGTGTACAATAGACAATAGAGAGTGTACAATAGACACCAGAGAGTGCACAATAGAAAATATAGAGTGTCCAATAGAAAATAGAGAGTGCACAATAGACAATAGAGAGTGTCCAATAGACAACAGAGAGTGCACAATAGACAATAGAGAGTACACAATAGACAATAGAGAGTGCCCAATAGACAACAGAGAGTGTACAATAGACAATAGAGAGTGTACAATAGACACCAGAGAGTGCACAATAGCAAATATAGAGTGCCCAATAGAAAATAGAGAGCACACAATAGACAATAGAATGTACACAATGGACAATAGAGAGTGCCCAATAGAAAATAGAGAGAGCACAGTAGACAATAAAGAGTATACAATAGCGAGTGTACAATAGACAATATAGAGTGCACAATCGACAATAGAGAGTGTACAATAGACACCAGAGAGTGCACAATAGAGAATATAGAATTCCCCATAGAAAATAGAGAGCACACAATAGACAATAGAATGTACACAATAGACAATAGAGAGTGCCCAATAGAGAATAAAGAGTGCCCAATAGAAAATAGAGAGTGCACAATAGACAATAGAGAGTATACAATAGTGAGTGTACAATAGACGAAATAGAATGCCCAATCGACAATAGAGAGTGCACACTAGACAATGGAGAGTGCACAATAGACACCAGAGAGTGCACAATAAACAATAGAGAGTGGACAATAGACAATATAGAGTGCATAATAGACACCAGAGAGTGCACAATAAACAATAGAGAGTGTACAATAGAGAGTGGACAATGGACAATAGAGAGTGCCCGATAGACAATAGAGAGTGCACAATAGACAATAGAGAGTGCCCAATAGAGAGTGCACAATAGACAATAGAGAGTGCCCAATAGACAATATAGAGTGCCCAATAGAAAATAGAGAGTGCACAATAGACAATAGAGAGTGTACAATAGCGAGTGTGCCATAGACAATATAGAGTGCCCAATAGAAAATAGAGAGTGCACAATAGACAATAGAGAGTATACAATAGCGAGTGTGCCATAGACAATATAGAGTGCACAATCGACAATAGAGAGTCTACAATAGACACCAGAGAGTGCACAATAGACAATATAGAGTGCCCCATAGAAAATAGAGAGCACACAATAGACAATAGAATGTACACAATAGACAATAGAGAGTGCCCAATAGAGAATAAAGAGTGCCCAATAGAAAATAGAGAGTGCACAATAGACAATAGAGAGTGCACAATAGGGAGTGTACAATAGACAATATAGAATGCACAATCGACAATAGAGAGTGCACAATAGAGAGTGCACAATAGACACCAGAGAGTGCACAATAAACAATAGAGAGTGGACAATAGACAATATAGAGTGCACAATAGACACCAGAGAGTGCACAATAAACAATAGAGCATAGACAATAGAGAGTGTACAATAGACAATAGAGAGTTTACAATAGACAACAGAGAGTGCACAATAGACAATAGAGAGTGTATAATAGACAATAGAGAGTGTACAATAGACACCAGAGAGTGCCCAATAGCAAATAGAGAGAACACAATAGACAATAGAATGTACACAATGGACAATAGAGAGTGCCCAATAGAAAATATAGAGTGCCCAATAGAAAATAGAGAGAGCACAATAGACAATAGAGAGTATACAATAGAGAGTGTACAATAGACAATATAGAGTGCACAATCGACAATAGAGAGTATACAATAGACACTAGAGAGTGCACAATAGAAAATATAGAGTGCCCCATAGAAAATAGAGAGCACACAATAGACAATAGAATGTACACAATAGACAATAGAGAGTGCCCAATAGAGAATATAGAGTGCCCAATAGAAAATAGAGAGTGCACAATAGACAATAGAGAGTATACAATAGCGAGTGTACAATAGACAATATAGAATGCCCAATCGACAATAGAGAGTGCACAATAGACAATAGAGAGTGCACAATAGACACCAGAGAGTGTACAATAAACAATAGAGAGTGGACAATAGACAATATAGAGTGCACAATAGACACCAGAGAGTGCACAATAGACACCAGATAGTGCACAATAAACAATAGAGAGTGGAAATTAGACAATAGAGAGTGTACAATAGACAATAGAGAGAGGACAATAGACAATAGAGAGTGTACAATAGACAATAGAGAGTGCCCGATAGACAATAGAGAGTGCACAATAGACAATAGAGAGTGCCCAATAGACAATAGAGAGTTCACAATAGACAATAGAGAGTGCACAATAGACAATAGAGAGTGCCCAATAGACAATATAGAGTGCCCAATATAAAATAGAGAGTGCACAATAGACAATAGAGAGTATACAATAGCGAGTATGCCATAGACAATATAGAGTGCACAATCGACAAAAGAGAGTGTACAATAGACACCAGAGAGTGCACAATAGAAAATATAGAGTGCCCCATAGAAAATAGAGAGCACACAATAGACAATAGAATGTACACAATAGACAATCGAGAGTGCCCAATAGAGAATATAGAGTGCACAATAGAAAATAGAGAGTGCACAATAGACAATAGAGAGTATACAATAGCGAGTGTACAATAGACAATATAGAATGCACAATCGACAATAGAGAGTGCACAATAGAGAGTGCACAATAGACACCAGAGAGTGCACAATAAACAATAGAGAGTGGACAATAGACAATATAGAGTGCACAATAGACACCAGAGAGTGCACAATAAACACTAGAGAGTGGACAATAGACAATAGAGAGTGTATAATAGACAATAGAGAGTGTACAATAGACAACAGAGAGTGCACAATAGACAATATAGAGCGCACAATAGACAACAGAGAGTGCACAATAGACAATAGAGAGTGTACAATAGACAATAAAGAGTGCACAAAAGACAACAGTGAGTGCACAATAGACAATAGAGAGTGCACAATAGACAATAGAGAGTGTACAATAGACAACAGAGAGTGCAAAATAGACAATAGAGAGTGTACAATAGACAATAGAGAATGCACAATAAACAATAGAGAGTGCACAATAGACAACAGAGAGTGCACAATAGACAATAGAGAGTGTACAATAGACAATAGAGAGTGCACAATAGAAAACAGAGAGTGCACAATGGAGTGCACAATAGACAATAGAGAGTGTACAATAGACAACAGAGAGTGTACAATAGAGAGTGTACAATAGACAATAGAGAATGCACAATAGACAATAGCGAGCACACAGTAGACAACAGAGAGTGCACAATAGACAATAGAGAGTGTACAATAGACAATAGAGAGTGTACAATAGACAATAGAGAGTGCCCAATAGAGAGTGCACAATAGACAATAGAGAGTGTACCATAGACAACAGAGAGTGCACAATAGACAATAGAGAGTGCACAATAGACAATAGAGAGTGTCCAATAGACAACAGATAGTGCACAATAGACAATAGAGAGTGCCCGATAGACAATAAAGAGTGCACAATAGACAATAGAGAGTGTCGATAGACAATAGAGAGTGCCCGATAGACAATAGAGAGTGCCCAATAGACAACAGAGAGTGCCCAATAGACAATAGAGAGTGCACAATAGACAATAGAGAGTGCCCAATAGACAATAGAGAGTGCACAATAGACAATAGAGAGTGCCCAATAGACAATAGAGAATGCCTGATAGACAATAGAGAGTGCACAATAGACAATAGAGAGCGTACAATAGACAATAGAGAGTGCACAATAGACAATAGAGAGCATACAATAGACAATATAGAGTGCATAATAGACACCAGAGAGTGCACAATAAACAATAGAGAGTGTACAATAGAGAGTGGACAATGGACAATAGAGAGTGCCCGATAGACAATAGAGAGTGCACAATAGACAATAGAGAGTGCCCAATAGAGAGTGCACAATAGACAATAGAGAGTGCCCAATAGACAATATAGAGTGCCCAATAGAAAATAGAGAGTGCACAATAGACAATAGAGAGTGTACAATAGCGAGTGTGCCATAGACAATATAGAGTGCCCAATAGAAAATAGAGAGTGCACAATAGACAATAGAGAGTATACAATAGCGAGTGTGCCATAGACAATATAGAGTGCACAATCGACAATAGAGAGTCTACAATAGACACCAGAGAGTGCACAATAGACAATATAGAGTGCCCCATAGAAAATAGAGAGCACACAATAGACAATAGAATGTACACAATAGACAATAGAGAGTGCCCAATAGAGAATAAAGAGTGCCCAATAGAAAATAGAGAGTGCACAATAGACAATAGAGAGTGCACAATAGGGAGTGTACAATAGACAATATAGAATGCACAATCGACAATAGAGAGTGCACAATAGAGAGTGCACAATAGACACCAGAGAGTGCACAATAAACAATAGAGAGTGGACAATAGACAATATAGAGTGCACAATAGACACCAGAGAGTGCACAATAAACAATAGAGCATAGACAATAGAGAGTGTACAATAGACAATAGAGAGTTTACAATAGACAACAGAGAGTGCACAATAGACAATAGAGAGTGTATAATAGACAATAGAGAGTGTACAATAGACACCAGAGAGTGCCCAATAGCAAATAGAGAGAACACAATAGACAATAGAATGTACACAATGGACAATAGAGAGTGCCCAATAGAAAATATAGAGTGCCCAATAGAAAATAGAGAGAGCACAATAGACAATAGAGAGTATACAATAGAGAGTGTACAATAGACAATATAGAGTGCACAATCGACAATAGAGAGTATACAATAGACACTAGAGAGTGCACAATAGAAAATATAGAGTGCCCCATAGAAAATAGAGAGCACACAATAGACAATAGAATGTACACAATAGACAATAGAGAGTGCCCAATAGAGAATATAGAGTGCCCAATAGAAAATAGAGAGTGCACAATAGACAATAGAGAGTATACAATAGCGAGTGTACAATAGACAATATAGAATGCCCAATCGACAATAGAGAGTGCACAATAGACAATAGAGAGTGCACAATAGACACCAGAGAGTGTACAATAAACAATAGAGAGTGGACAATAGACAATATAGAGTGCACAATAGACACCAGGGAGTGCACAATAGACACCAGATAGTGCACAATAAACAATAGAGAGTGGAAATTAGACAATAGAGAGTGTACAATAGACAATAGAGAGAGGACAATAGACAATAGAGAGTGTACAATAGAGAGTGCCCGATAGACAATAGAGAGTGCACAATAGACAATAGAGAGTGCCCAATAGACAATAGAGAGTTCACAATAGACAATAGAGAGTGCACAATAGACAATAGAGAGTGCCCAATAGACAATATAGAGTGCCCAATATAAAATAGAGAGTGCACAATAGACAATAGAGAGTATACAATAGCGAGTATGCCATAGACAATATAGAGTGCACAATCGACAAAAGAGAGTGTACAATAGACACCAGAGAGTGCACAATATAAAATATAGAGTGCCCCATAGAAAATAGAGAGCACACAATAGACAATAGAATGTACACAATAGACAATCGAGAGTGCCCAATAGAGAATATAGAGTGCACAATAGAAAATAGAGAGTGCACAATAGACAATAGAGAGTATACAATAGCGAGTGTACAATAGACAATATAGAATGCACAATCGACAATAGAGAGTGCACAATAGAGAGTGCACAATAGACACCAGAGAGTGCACAATAAACAATAGAGAGTGGACAATAGACAATATAGAGTGCACAATAGACACCAGAGAGTGCACAATAAACACTAGAGAGTGGACAATAGACAATAGAGAGTGTACAATAGACAATAGAGAGTGTACAATAGACAACAGAGAGTGCACAATAGACAATATAGAGCGCACAATAGACAACAGAGAGTGCACAATAGACAATAGAGAGTGTACAATAGACAATAAAGAGTGCACAAAAGACAACAGTGAGTGCACAATAGACAATAGAGAGTGCACAATAGACAATAGAGAGTGTACAATAGACAACAGAGAGTGCAAAATAGACAATAGAGAGTGTACAATAGACAATAGAGAATGCACAATAAACAATAGAGAGTGCACAATAGACAACAGAGAGTGCACAATAGACAATAGAGAGTGTACAATAGACAATAGAGAGTGCACAATAGAAAACAGAGAGTGCACAATGGAGTGCACAATAGACAATAGAGAGTGTACAATAGACAACAGAGAGTGTACAATAGAGAGTGTACAATAGACAATAGAGAATGCACAATAGACAATAGCGAGTACACAGTAGACAACAGAGAGTGCACAATAGACAATAGAGAGTGTACAATAGACAATAGAGAGTGTACAATAGACAATAGAGAGTGCACAATAGACAATAGAGAGTGTACCATAGACAACAGAGAGTGCACAATAGACAATAGAGAGTGCACAATAGACAATAGAGAGTGTCCAATAGACAACAGATAGTGCACAATAGACAATAGAGAGTGCCCGATAGACAATAAAGAGTGCAGAATAGACAATAGAGAGTGTCGATAGACAATAGAGAGTGCCCGATAGACAATAGAGAGTGCCCAATAGACAACAGAGAGTGCCCAATAGACAATAGAGAGTGCACAATAGACAATAGAGAGTGCCCAATAGACAATAGAGAGTGCACAATAGACAATAGAGAGTGCCCAATAGACAATAGAGAATGCCTGATAGACAATAGAGAGTGCACAATAGACAATAGAGAGCGTACAATAGACAATAGAGAGTGCACAATAGACAATAGAGAGCATACAATAGACAATAGAGAGTGCTTGATAGACAATAGAGAGTGCACAATAGACAATAGAGAGTGCCCAATAGACAATAGAGAGTTCACAATAGACAATAGAGCTTGCCCGATAGACAATAGAGAGTGCACAATAGACAATAGAGAGTGCACAATAGACAATAGAGAGCATACAATAGACAACAGAGAGTGCACAATAGATATTAGAGAGTGCACAATAGACAATAAAGAGTGCCCGATAGACAATAGAGAGTGCCCAATAGACAACAGAGAGTGCACAATAGACAATAGAGAGCGTACAATAGACAATAGAGAGTGCCCATTAGACAATGGAGAGTTCACAAGAAGAATAACATATGAGGCTTCAGGTAAGCAAAAACAAGCACCCACGTTCTGAACATTTCCATATTAAAAGATAACATTTTCATTTTACATTTCTCAATAACAGTTGAGAGCATAATGATCTGTGCAGTCTGAATAAACTTTTTAACTATCCTGAGCCACAACTTTAAGGATGTCACTGGACTTAACCGATTCAGGGAGCCCAAGTAAGCGAACATTGTTTCTCCTCGAACGATTTTCAAGGTCATCAATTTTTTGTTGCAATGCTAAGGAATGTTTCTCCAGGGACTCAATTTTACCTATATTAACATGTGTGTTTTCAAGGTCAGAGATCCTGGTCTCCACCTCTATCACCCTTGTTGATAAATGTTTCACATCCTCTGTCAAAGTATCCACCCCTTTTTGAAGGTTTTCTATTTTGGGCAAAAAAAGTGTAGATATTTGCTTAACAATAGGGTGGGGATCTAAGGTATGGCCTTCTTGCGGGGATTCATAGGATGGCACCTGCTTAACAGTATCCAAGCGGTCATTATTTTTATTGCAACTCGCCATTGAATTTTGAATGAGATATTTCTCCATACACGTAAGAGTTTGATGTTAGAGTAACAAAGACATCAGTTATACTCAGAGTTAAGGTAGAACACAGTAAGCCAGTAGTTTGTAACCTGACCCCTAACCCCAATATGCCCTGTTGACTATTAGTAGGCACTGTGCCAGTATACAAGTTGCACTGTAAAGAAAAGCATATGGTTAGGCAAGCAAACAATTGACAAACATGCAATCCAGCAAAACAAAGCTTATCTTCTATCAAGCAGGGTTTATAACCATAGCGCTGTGGTAGCACAGTAGAAGTGCAGAGTTCATATACAGTACAATTATCTGTAGGTGTCTACAGAGAGGAATCCTGCAGTCACAGCACCTGCGCCTTTCCTTTAGAGTTCCAAATAAGTTAGAAGTCTAAATACAAAGCTGAGCCCGATAGTAGGCAATATTCACCACCCAGCAATAGCACAAATGTATTGGCAGAAGATAAGGGGAGTATGCCACTGTAGTAGGATAAATTCCAAGCTGTAATGCTGTAGGCATTCAATTGCAGCGTATCTTCTTCAGTCATCCTTGCAGGGTCTATGGCTCCTTAGGCGTTAACTGTAGCCCCTACACGGCCCCTCAAATCCCTGTATCCAGCCCAGGGCATGAAACAGTAGTAAGACCCTGCCAAAATGACTCACACTATCAAGCAATTAAATCTTATTATAGCCAGCAAACATACCGCTAGATTTAGAGTTTTGTCGGTTAAGACCTGCGTAGCTAACGCAGCTTTTTTTCCCAACGCACCCTTCCAACAACGCTGGTATTTAAAGTTGTCTGAGGGGCTGCGTTAGGCTCAAAAAAGGGTGCGTTGAGCCTAACTGTCATGGTCCTATCTCTCACATTCCACCTTAATATATATTTTGCCATATCAAGCCTATACCACCTTAACATTGTCTCCTCCTGCCTATAAAGCCTGCACTGTCTAATTACTCTTTGTTGGTTTATTGAAGTGATTTACTCACATCTCCAGCTTGTAACCTGGTGAAAGAAAGTACTCAGCTGCATTTAAACTACTTGCACACCTTGGCAAATGTGCTGCTTGTTATCTTTTAACCGGTTCCCTCTGACGTCACTGCAAGCCGTTCACTCATTACACGCTGCTCAGGCCTGGCAGCGTTCCAACTTCACAGCGTGCACAGACTTCCAGCTGCTCTGACACAGCCTCCCGGATCTCAAGCACTCACAGTGCCTTCAGCTTGCAACAAGTATAGCTACACAAGAGGTTATCAGGTTCCGTATAAGCTTTTACTTGTAGTGTTCTGAGTCTGCTCCTCTCACTACTTGCACATTTAAGCTTGCCATAATATCGAACATTCCTCTATGTGTTACACTGTATAACTTGGGATAATATCTGCCTGCAAGCTACTAGCATTACCGTTACTAAACGGTTATATTAACTCCTCACCTGCAGTGTGCCATATTAACATGCTTTGAGTACTAATCAGGGTATTTTCCTTAACTAGTTACCGCTCCTGTCTTGAAATATATATATCCTTTGTTCTGCCTATTAAAGTATTCCTGTAATCATTACTCTCTGATATTGGAAAGGTTCTTTAAGCAGTGGTGCCTTCTGTTTAGGTTGACTGTCTTGTCCCTCCCTTATCATCTGTGTCCTCTAGCTTGGGTAATGATTCCCAACAGTAATTGATAATGATCTGTGGACTCACTGTGTTATTAGAAAGAAAACAAAATTTATGCTTACATGAAAAATGTATTTATTTCTTGACACAGTGAGTCCACGGCCCGCCCTGTATTTAGAAAATTTCTTTTTATATAAACCTCAGGAACCTTTGCACCTTGTGTTACTTCCTTTCTCTCCTTTACCTTTGGCTGGGGGATTGTGGGTAGGTGAGTGATATTTAACAGCTTTGATGTGGTGCTCTTTGCCTCCTCCTGCTGGCCAGGAGTTATATTCCCAACAGTAATTGATGATGATCCGTGGACTCACCGTGTCAAGAAAGAAAGAAATTTATCAGGTAAGCATAAATTTCGGGGGGTTTTGTAGCAAAAGAGCTGTTAACTTTAGGGCAATGCCCTACAAAAGGCCATTTTAAGGGCCCTTAGTAGTTTGGGGGTGGGGGTTTGTATACTGTTAGGGGGTGTTTGTTTGTTATTGTAGCAAAAGAGCTGTTAACTTTAAAATAAAAAAATACAAACTTAGCTGTGAAATAAAAATAAAACCTAAGCTAGCTACAATGTAACTATTAGTCATATTGTAGCTAGCTTAGGTTTTATTTCACAGGTAAGTTTGTATTTAGTTTTAAATAGGTTTATTTAGTTGATATATAGCTCTATTTTAATTATGTTAAAGTTAGGGGGTGTTAGGGTTACCTTACGTTTAGGGGTAGGTGTAGGGGTTAACAGTTTAATTTAGATTTTTGCAAAGTGGGGGGGTGGCAGTTTAGGGGTTAATAGATTTATTTAGAGGTAGTGATGTGGGAGGCCAGAGGTTTATTATAGTGTGGGCGATGTTAGGGTTCAGGGGAAAAGGGGTTCATAACTTTAGTATAGTGGCAGCAATATCGGGAG
Source organism: Bombina bombina (assembly GCF_027579735.1). NCBI lineage: Eukaryota > Metazoa > Chordata > Amphibia > Anura > Bombinatoridae > Bombina > Bombina bombina. The sequence goes on along the minus strand of NC_069506.1, from coordinate 9,810,576 downwards.
CAGCAGATTAGGGGTTAATAGTTTTATTTAGGTGGCAGCGATATCGGGGACGGCAGATTAGGGGTTAATAACATTATGTAGGTGCTGGCGATGTCGGGGCAGCAGATTAGGGGTGTTTAGACGTGGGGTTTATGTTAGGGTGTTAGGTTTAAACGTTAGTTTTTTTTTCCCCATAGACATCAATGGGGCTGCGTTACGGAGCTTTTCTTTCTGTGATTGCAGGTGTTAGACTTTTTTCTGAACTGCTCTCCCCATTGATGTCTTTGGGGAAAGCGTGCACAAGCATGTCAAAACAGCGCTTGTAATTTGTGCGGTATGGAGCTTAAAAGCACCATATCGCACGTACAAGCCGGCTGTTTCAAAACTTGTAATGGCTGGGGTGAAATAACGCAACTTTTGTTTCGTTCATTTCGCAATAGCGCAAAACTTGTAATCTAGGTGTAATATTTTTAGATTGAAATGAGCATGCTCTATCTGAATCATATCCCTTTAAAGTGAAGGTCAATTTTGATGAATTAGTGCCTGGTTTTTAATAATCCTTTTAAAAACAAGGGCACTTTAATTCATCAAAATTGACATTTCACTCGTTTTCTTCAAAAACTTAACTTTTAATCCTGGCAGCCGCTCTAGCACTTCCTCCACCCGTCGCAAGCCGTCTTCGCGGGGTCCAAAATGACGAATCTGGCTTCCTCGATTGACGGTGTTGCATCAGGCCAAGATTTCCCCCGGGGGGGGGGGGGGGGGAAGCTGTGATTGGAGGAAGCCAGATTCATCATTTCTGACGTTTTCAGAGGCTTCTGGCTGCCGTGGAAATCGCTGGAGCGGCTGCCAGAATGAAAAGGTAAGTTTTTGAAGAAAAAGGGTGAAATGTCAATTTTGATGAATTAAAATGCCCTTGTTTTTAATAGGATTATTAAAAACCGGGCACTAATTCATCAAAACTGACCTTCACTTTAAGTGAATGCCTTCACAAAAGTGAGGTACAGCCTTAAAGGGACAGTCTAGTACAAAATAAACTTTCATGATTCAGATAGGGCATGTAATTTTAAACAACTTTCCAATTTATTTTTATCACCAATTTTGCCTTGTACTCTTAGTATTCTTAGTTAAAAGCTAAACCTAGGAGGTTCATATGCTAATTTCTTAGACCTTGAAGGCCGTCTCTTATCTGAATGCATTGTCACAGTTTTTCCCCACTAGAGGGTGTTAGTTCATGTGTGTCATATATATAACATTGTGCTAACAAACGTAGTTACCTAGGAGTCAGCACTGAATGGCCAAAAAGTCTGTCAAAAGAACTGAAATAAGGGGGCAGTTTGCAGAGGCTTAGATACAAGGTAATCAGAGAGGTAAAAAGTATATTAATATAACCGAGATAAGGGGCAGTCTGCAGAAGCTTAGATACAGGGTAATCACAGAGGTAAAAAGTATATTAATATAACCGAGATAAGGGGCAGTCTGCAGAAGCTTAGATACAGGGTAATCACAGAGGTAAAAAGTATATTAATATAACTGAGAGAAGGGGCAGTCTGCAGAGGCTTAGATACAAGGTAATCACAGAGGTAAAAAGTATATTAATGTAACTGAGATAAGGAGCAGTCTGCAGAGGCTTAGATACAAGATAATCACAGAGGTATATACAAGTATATTAATATAACTGTGTTGGTTATGCAAAACTAGGGAACGGGTAATAGGGATTATCTATCTTTTAAAACAATAGCAATTCTGGTGTAGACTGTCCCTTTAAAGACTGGGGTTCTTTTGCACCCTGTAGAACTGACACTGGAGGTTGATGTGCCATTAAATCTATCACATCAGGTGACAGCATGTTGCAGGGGGAGCAGCACATAGCTCATTGGCTGCAATAATCACTGGATAAAAGGAGGAAAGTACATTTTAACCTTTCATTTTTAGTAAATCACTAATATATAATCGCTTTTATGAAGGCCAGTTAGCAGGAAGTCAATATAACCATGACCCTTTAACTAATGTACAGCAAAAGTATACCTTCCCCTCTTGGCATTTACACAAAGCTACTAGGAGAATGCAGCCGCTCCGCTGTTTACCATCACAGTTTGTTATTAGCGAGAGCACAGAGCCAACTCGCTCAAACAGACACCTCTTTAAATGTCAGCACCGAAATGTTCACCTAAGCAATGAGCCAGCACTCTTGGTATTTGTACTTGGTAATAAAATTGCTGAGACAGATTCTGCAAAGCATTAGCTGCTTGTTGTCTGCCTATAAGCAACACGAAAAGGCTGATTTATGTGCATCCTACACTAGCTGCTGTGTGTATAGAAATATAGACAAATGCTGTAGATCAACAAATCTTCTAGTTTTCATATTCTGTCTAATGCACTATAGCTGAGTGATTTTGTAGTGCACAGCAAGATATCTTAGCAGACTATGAATATAGTATTGTCCTCTTTATTGTATAATGAGAACACACAGATGTGCACTCTCTATTGTCTATTGTGCACTCTCTATTGTCTATTGTGCACTCTCTATTGTCTATTGTGCACTCTCTATTGTCTATTGGGCACTCTCTATTGTCTATTGGGCACTCTCTATTGTCTATTGTACGCTCTCTATTGTCTATTGTGCACACTCTGTTGTCTATTGTGCACTTTCTATTGCCTATTGTATGCTCTCTATTGTCTATTGGGCACTCTCTATTGTCTATTGTGCACTCTCTATTGTCTATTGTGCACTCTCTGTTGTCTATTGTGCACTCTCTGTGGTCTATTGTGCACTCTCTATTGTCTATTGTGCACTCTCTATTGTCTATTGTGCACTCTCTATTGTCTATTGGGCACTCTCTATTGTATGCTCTCTATTGTCTATTGTGCACTCTCTGTTATCTATTGTGCACTCTCTGTTGTCTATTGTACGCTCTCTATTGTCTATTGTACACTCTCTATTGTCTATTGTGCACTCTCTATTGTCTATTGTGCACTCTCTATTGTCTATCGGGCACTCTCTATTGTCTATCGGGCACTCTCTATTGTCTATTGTGAACTCTCTATTGTCTATTGTGCACTCTCTATTGTACGCTCTCTATTGTCTATTGTGCACTCTTTATTGTCTATCAGGCACTCTCTATTGTCTATTGGGCACTCTCTATTGTCTATTGTGCACTCTCTATTGTCTATTGGGCAATCTCTATTGTCTATTGTGTACTCTCTATTGTCTATCGGGCACTCTCTGTTGTCTATTGGGCACTCTCTATTGTCTATCGGGAACTCTCTATTGTCTATTGTGCACTCTCTGTTGTCTATTGTGCACTCTCTATTGTCTATTGTGCACTCTCTGTTGTCTATTGTACACTCTCTATTGTCTATTGTGCACTCTCTATTGGGCACTCTCTATTTTCTATTGTACACTCTCTATTGTCTATTGTACACTCTCTATTGTCTATTGTGCACTCTCTGTTGTCTATTGTGCACTCTCTGTTGTCTATTGTGCACTCTCTGTGGTCTATTGTGCACTCTCTATTGTTTATTGTGCACTCTCTATTGTCTATCGGGCACTCTCTATTGGCTTCCTTGTCATCTAGTAGTGCATGCAGCACTCTTAATTGCCATTGAGAAATGGAAAACTTATACCCTGATATGAAAATATTGGGGATATGGCTGTATGTTTATGTTTGTATAACACCTCATATGTTAATTTTCTTTTGTAGTCTGGTGCTATATGCAGTTTCTTGGGCGGGAGGATCCAGCATGGAGGTATGCCTATTGTATGCTCTCTATTGTCTATCTGGCACTCTCTATTGTCTATTGTGCACTCTCTGTTGTCTATTGTGCACTCTCTGTGGTCTATTGTGCACTCTCTATTGTCTATTGTGCACTCTCTATTGTCTATTGGGCACTCTCTATTGTCTATTGTATGCTCTCTATTGTCTATTGTGCACTCTCTGTTGTCTATTGTGCACTCTCTGTTGTCTATTGTACGCTCTCTATTGTCTATTGTGCACTCTCTGGTGTCTATTGTGCACTCTCTATTGTCTATTGTGCACTCTCTATTGTCTATTGTGCACTCTCTATTGTCTATTGGGCACTCTCTATTGTCTATTGGACACTCTCTATTGTCTATTGTGAACTCTCTATTGTCTATTGGGAACTCTCTATTGTCTATTGTGCACTCTCTATTGTCTATCGGGCACTCTCTATTGTCTATTGTACGCTCTCTATTGTATATTGTGCACTCTCTATTGTCTATCGGGCACTCTCTATTGTCTATTGGGCACTCTCTATTGTCTATTGTGCACTCTTTATTGTCTATTGGGCACTCTTTATTGTCTATTGGGCACTCTCTATTGTCTATTGTGTACTCTCTATTGTCTATCGGGCACTCTCTGTTGTCTATTGGGCACTCTCTATTGTCTATCGGGAACTCTCTATTGTCTATTGTGTACTCTCTATTGTCTATTGTGCGCTCTCTGTTGTCTATTGTGCACTCTCTATTGTCTATTGTGCACTCTCTGTTGTCTATTGTACACTCTCTATTGTCTATTGTGCACTCTCTATTGGGCACTCTCTATTGTCTATTGTACACTCTCTATTGTCTATTGTACACTCTCTATTGTCTATTGTGCACTCTCTGTTGTCTATTGTGCACTCTCTATTGTCTATTGTGCACTCTCTATTGTCTTTTGTGCACTCTCTATTGTCTATTGTGCACTCTCTGTGGTCTATTGTGCACTCTCTATTGTTTATTGTGCACTCTCTATTGTCTATCGGGCACTCTCTATTGGCTTCCTTGTCATCTAGTAGTGCATGCAGCACTCTTAATTGCCATTGAGAAATGGAAAACTTATACCCTGATATGAAAATATTGGGGATATGGCTGTATGTTTATGTTTGTATAACACCTCATATGTTAATTTTCTTTTGTAGTCTGGTGCTATATGCAGTTTCTTGGGCGGGAGGATCCAGCATGGAGGTATGTTGTGTTTTTTTTGGGGGGGTTCTCTCTCCCCTCCCCTTGTCGGGAAACAGTATCAGAATAGGAATTACAATTTAGTATTTACTCTGATTTAGAGCATGCTAAACTGAAAGGGGATTGGGTGGGAAGGGTTGAGTTTGCTAGTGCTAGTAGAGGGTGGCAATTCTATTTGGGAAACAATTGAATATGACGGACATGACAATAATAAAAGACCCGGGCGTAAATTAAACCCAGATGGTAGGGCCTTGCCCACTATGTCTCGTATAGATTTGTTTTTAACCTCTATCTCCTTGATTACCCAAATTGTAGATGCCAAAATAGGGGAAGTGATTGTTTATGATCATGCACCCATTGGGGTCGTTCTGGATACTCTAGCTCCTTTGGGGAATCAGCGGAATCTTTGCTTCCCGCAGTGCATAATTACGTCGCAGGAGTTTCAGCATTACTTGGTGGAATGTTGGGATGATTTTTGGGCCAACAATGCACAACATCTGCAGAATTCTGAACTCTTTTGGCAAACAGCAAAGGTGGTGATTACAGTCGACATACCGGCCTTTTTGTCCCGCAAAAAAAAGACCCATGAAGAGCGGTTGGAAAAGCTCAGTGATGAGCTAGCTGCTTCATATCTCACCTGGCTTCATCACAGAAAATACATGTCCACTAAAAAGGAATATGATGCGCTTTTGGCCTATCAGGCATCTCAGGCACTCCTAAGGACTAGGGGTAGGTACTACAGATACAGGGAAAATCGGGCAGGCTTTTGGCCTCTTTGGTCAATCTTAAAACGTCTACACGGTTCTTTGCTGCACTTAAACATGAAGGGAAATAATTCAAGGACACAGAGTGCATTGCGGAAGCCTTTGCCTCTTATTATAACAAGCTTTACACCAGTAGTCAGCACGGTACATCAGATGTTTTGCGGGAATTCTGGGAGTCGGTGGACTTGCCAAAGGAGTCGGAAAACCAACTGAGCGAACTTAATGCACCCATTACTAGAGAGGAAGTAGACAAAACAATTATGTCCTTAGCCCTGGGTAAAGCAGCAGGTCCGGATGTACTGCCTATAGAATTCTATAGAATGTTGAAGCCGCAAGTAGTTCCGGTACTCACGGATCTATACGCAAATTACTTCTCTAAGGCGGGGACTCCTGCTAAAGCGTTCTCTGTGGCGTACATTACCCTTATCCCAAAGGCAGGGAAGGATACTCTTCTTCTGGAATCCTACAGGCCGATATCGTTGCTGAATTCAGACTACAAGATCCTTACGAAGCTGTTGGTGGAGTGTCTTTAATTTATTCTGCCAGGTTTGATCCATGAGGATCCGACTGGCTTCATGCATGCAAGATCATCAGTAGTCAATGTGCGGCGAGTACTGCAGATAGTTCAATACTATTGGAATAAGAAACAATCAGGGTCAGATGTGTCACTTCAGGAGGCCTTCTTGCTGTCATTAGACGCGGAGACAGCCTTTGACAGGGTTGAGTGGCAACATCTCTTCTACACCTTGACCCAGTTTAATCTGTCGGGCTGTTTCCTTTCATTTATTAAACATCTCTACTCCTCCCTATTGCCAATATTTGTGTCAACAATCTGTTTTCCACTGATGTTACTTTGCAACGTGGTACTAGGCAGGGCTGTCCTCTGTCCCACTGCTATTTAATTTGGCACTAGAAGCATTGGCTATGAAATTACATCAAATATTCCCAGGTATTGATGTCACAGGGGACTCCCAGCATCTAGCACTTTACGCAGATGATATGCTGCTGTTTGTCCAAGACCCCAAGACTCACGTCCCATCTATCATGAGAATCCTACAGGATTTTTGATCCTTTTTGGGGTACAAGGCTAATGTGCAGAAATCCGAGATCCTATGGTTGCATAAAAAGGGTGGAAGAGATTATGAATATCCATTTACAATCGCACCACAGTCAATCACCTATCTGGGTATTCAGATACCCACTATGCCTAATAAACTATTATCCATCAACCTGACGCCTGTGTGCGTCTAATTGTTCGGTATGATGAGGAGCTGGAGTCTCTCCCTGTCTCTCTTGCGGACAGGGTCAGTCTTATGAAAATGGTGGTCCTACACCGCCTTCTGTACCCACTACTTATGCTGCCCCTTCTGCTTACTAAGGCGGATGTGAAGGCTTTGAAATCAGTAATGCGATTCTTTATTTGGCGAGGGGGTAAATCCTGAATATCTACTGAAAAAATTAACATGAATTATCTCAATGGTGGCCTATCGTTACCAGACTTTAAGCTGTATAATTGGGCTGCGCTGGTTCATTTGGTACTGGACTGGCAAGTTGGTACACAACATTTCAATAGACCGGATTTGGAACGTGGAATTTTGGGAGGCTTCTCCCTAGCATACTTGCCGCATATGATGAAATCAGGGGCGGCTAAACTTGTGGGTCTAAACCTCTTATATCAAGACCCGATTAAGGCTTGGCACCAGGCGCATAGATTTCTGGGGAAGACCTGTTATGGATCTCCATTTATACCTCTCGTTGGAATCCAGATTTTCCGGCAGGTATGATTATGAAACCTTTTGTACAATGGGAGAAACTTGGGCTGCAGAATATTGGTTCTTTACTGGAGCCACTGACTCACTCTCTGAAATCTTTTTCTTCCTTACAAAGAGAGAACAGTCTCCCAAGCACTCACTTCTATGCCTATTTGCAAGTACGTCATTAATTGAGCACACTGGTAAGGAACAACTCAGGCTTTCTGGAGGGCTCCCCCTTTCGAATCACTCAATCCCTTTTTAAGATGGGCAGATTCTCGTTATCAGAAATATATCAAACCTTCTTACAAAAGAGACTGCTGCAGGTACAACCAACTATTTTGTCGGGATGGGACAAGAAAGCCGTCACGGGTACTACGTGGGAAGAGGTCCGGGGGGGATTGGAGAAGGTTAGAAAAGCCACTCTCTCATCTAGCTTACGAGAAACCCAAACTAGATTTATACATAAGGCTTATCTGACCCCTAATAGATTGGCTAAATGGATTCCCGAATGGCCTAACAAATGTTCTAAAGGCTCTGCGGCATCTCCGGGCCTGCTACACTGTTTATGGGAATGCCCAAAGATAAGACAATTCTTGCACCACCTACAATACTGGATCAATAAAAAGATGAATATCCCAATCTCCCTTAAACCTAGTGATATACTGTTCTTGAACTGGTACACAAAATATAGGCAGGCCAACTCGGAATTGACTTTAGTTATGCTACTAGCACGAAGGGCTATACTAAGACATTGGACTGAACCCACACAACCCACTATGGCATATTTTTGCAATATGCTAAAGACACAGCTATTTATAGACCAGGTTGATGTTAGAGTAGATATATGTAACAGACTTAACTTATTCCTGCGCAAATGGTGCAGGTTAATTTTAACTTTTGAGCTACAGAACCAGAGGCAGGTACTTGCACTGACACACTAGTATTTTTCTGGAAGACAGCCTGCGAGGCGAGTGGAAGCACATTGTGTCCCCTAATGATACTTGAGATTCTAAGGGGAGAGTGAGAATGGAAAGGGGGGATGACAGCCCTTACTCCGCTTTCTTTTTTTTTCTTCTTTTTTTTTTCTTCTTCTGGCTGGATCCTCTAATTTACCCAAAATAGTCTCAGATTACATCCTTGTTAGAATTTGTTTAGGAATGGGATAAGTTTACGGGGGGATTAGTTAAGAGGAGACGTATCATCTATGGGCAATATGTAAAATGTGAGAGGTGTCTTTTTTTTTTTCTTTTTTTCTTATTTCTATATACGTTTGATGGAATGATTCTATTAAGGACACCCTGTGTGGTGTTTGATGGTACACCTGGAAATGATACGTTGTTGATAGAAATGGCTACTGCACAGCCTTTGATCTTGTTTTGTATGTATTTATTTGACTGCTCTCAATAAAAAGAAATGTTAAAAAAAAGTAAAAAAATAAATATATATATTTGTGAGTGCCAGGTTTTCTGTGTGTTGTGTTGACAATGCTTGTAATGCTTCCCTGCGGGCCTCTCACCCAGGCTGTTCTGGGGTTAACTGCCTGGGTTGCAGGGAACTTTGCAGCTGTCTGTCAGTGTTCAGGGCTGTGGAGTTTGCTGTGGCTTAGGATGTGTACCCAGCTCAGTCTGTGGAGCCTATCTATCAAGATCCGAATGGAGCTTGAGGCCCTGTGTTTATGGCGAGTCATCAGACTCGCCAGAAACAGCAGTTATGAAGCAGAAGCCTAAAGACCGCTGCTCCATAACCCTGTCCGCTTGCTCTGATGAGGCGGACAGGAATCACCCAAAAATCAACCCGATCGAGTACGATCTGGTTGATTGACACCCCCTGCTGGTGGCCCATTGGCACCGAGTCTGCAATGGGCGGCATTGCACCAGCAGCTCTTGTGAGCTGCCGGTGCAATGCTGAATACGGAGAGCGTATTGCTCTCCGCATTCAGCGATGTCTGTCGGACCTGATCCGCACTGTCGGATCAGGTCCAACAGACATTTGATAATTTGGCCTCTGTGAGTGCGGTCCATTCCTGTGTTTATATATATATATATATATATATAAATATATATAGAGAGAGTCCCTTTGTTATCAATATTTAGGGCCCTAAATGCCCTCAAAATAGAGGGCATAATAGTTTTTTATTTAAAAAAAAATCTAGCAGTTTTGGGGCTTTAAAGTTGGTGGGAGTGGGGTGTTAGAAAAATAAACGGTACTGAAAAGTGCCTTTACATTGCGGTCTGTGGGAACTGGGTACACATATTAACACATAAATATTTATGTATATATGCATTTACATATATTTGTAAAAATGCTGCCCATCACTGCACTACTTACCCCCTTCGCTGCGCGAAGTTCTGATGCTGTCTCTGATGGCATCAGAACGAGACTCCCATAGGAGCGCGCTGTCATGAGTGCAATGCTTCCTAGCAATGCCAATGCAAGCTTGCGTTCGCATTGCAACTTACTTGTAATACCAGCACACATTATCGTGCATTGTTATTAAAAAGTGCAGCGCTAATATTGCTTGTAATCTAGCCCTATATTGTGTATGTAATATATGAAATGTTTCCTAATATTTGTTTAATTATTATATAATGCCTAAAAATTCTATTTTGTAACTATAATATAGCCACTCTCACAAATATTAGACTCTCTCTTGCACAACCAATCCCAGGTTGTAGAGATAATCTGTTGAGGTGTATGCTAAAGTCATTTATCCCGTCTTATCTTTTTATAAAGTTCAATAACTCAGACAATATATTCTGCCACTGGCTGCACTATATTCATGCTTGTGTAAGCATTATGAGAGCCCTGGTTTGCTCTGGTCTTTTCTATGTGTTTTTTTTTACATATAAAACAATTTTTCACATGTCTGAGACGTGTTATGTGCAATATAAATCCTGCGACTTATATTCAACTGTAAAATACAGAGCCAATATATCTGCTATCTGTAATCAGAAAGCCATAGTAAAGGAGGTAAGCTTTCCTTGCAAATGATAAATAAAGGAAATGCTTACTCCAGTGCACAAGAAGGTCAGTGCTCTCAGATTCAGCACAGGTTAATATAAAATAAACACACATTTCAATAGATATCAATTTATATTTTAACAGTAGCTGTTTATACGACCCTGTTTCATATTTAACAAAACAGCTTAACTTCTCCAGACATATGAAGTTCACTAGCAGAGAAAAGTCCTTGATCAGCGCAGCAACAAATGATTAGGCTTTCCTTTTATTGGACCCATCATCACTGGCTTCAGGAAATATATTGTTGCCTTATCTTTTAGCTTAAATTGGATTTTTAGATCTGTCCGTAGAAAAAGTAAATGTTAGTATTTTTTTTATTTGATATATTTTCAATTACTAAAAAAGGTACAAAGCACTATAAAGGGATATAAACCATACCCATATCTGCAGTGTATTGTGAATATTCATTAAAGGGGCATAGTGCTTCCAAGTTTTTCCAAGTTTCTTTTATACTTACTGCAGAGTATGGGAAATTGTCCCTTACTGTTTATTTTTGTATTTGAAATTGCTGATTTTGCTCATTAAAACTACTATCAGTTATTCACAAGGACATGCCCATGACAATGGGCTGCGCTTGTAAGTTGAGCAGACCTGCTAATCTTATCTATATTAGGTATTGGAATGCTAATTATTGGGGTTCAATGAGCACGACCATATATTTATAATACAAAATCCCTCCCTCCTACACCCCACTGGGAGATTAAATAGTGGTATGGTCTCCTGTTACAGAGAAAATCATATTTTCAGTATAGGTGGGGATAAAACAGGCAAGTAGCTGTTTTGCAGATGTTATCATCTAACTAAATAGGGGGCATTATTTTTTACAAACTCACTGTGGTCATGCAGCGCATCCATTCAGCTACGTCTTTTATTTTTTTTGGTTGTTTTGTAAACGTGCCTGCAATAAACGTGCCTAAAATAAACGTGCTTTGTTTGGAGGAAAATGTGAACTCTTTAGACATAAATTTATGCAGAGCAGACTGGGACGTTCCACTGTTGAACAGAGAAAGCTGCCCTTTTATATGCACTGCCAGGTACAGATGGAGTTGTTGGATCTCATGGAATTTCTTCCTATAACGCTTAAAGGGAGAACATAAGCACAATTCTACATGACTTCAGCGCAACAGCAGTCTCCTGCAGGGAACTATAGACAGAACAGATGCTGCACTTTATCTTTTAAAGTTTATCTTGCTGCAAGTTTCATACTTTGTGATCTCCTGAGAAATGAAAAGTCTTCATAGTTCCCAAACAAAAGCAATAGTTGGCTTGTGATTTTTCTATTACTTGTTCTCTAGTCTATCTATCTATCTATCTATCTATCATCTATATATCTAGCAATCATCTATCCCTTTTATCTATCTATCTATCTATCTATCATCTATCTATCTATCATCTATATATCTAGCAATCATCTATCCCTTTTATCCATCTATCTAACAATCATCTATCCCTTTTATCTATCTATCATCTATCTATCTAGCAATCATCTATCCCTTTTATCTATCTATCTATCTATCTATCTACATTCTATCATGTAGAATATTCTTGCATGGGCAGTTTGCAATTTCATAATATTAGTTCACTTTTGAAGTGAGAATTTTTGAACTGAGGCTTTTGATAATCCCACTGCACCTGCTGGATAAACACTTCTCCAGCTCACTTCCATTTTCCGTCTGTCACAATGGACCAACTCTCACACACACAAAGATGGATGCTTTCTTTGAGTTATCGATGCACTCTCTCAAACTTCACAAATCCTCCTTTTCCTCTTTCTAACCATCATCTTTCGTAAAATTCCCCTCTCTTCCATGGCCTCCTTTTCCTGCTCTGACCAATCTATCTGTCACTACAATTCCAGTCTTACACCAGTCTTTGGGTACCTCCTACCATAGATTGGAAGTCATGCACTCATCCTCAGCCCTGGCATACTCCTCTGACACGCTACCTATGCAGATGTTCCCACACGCTGAGTGACAGAAAATAACAGTTTTCAGCAGACTTTCTTCTCTAAAAGTTCATATTAAACTCCTACTATTCTGCCCTTTAAGGGGTAGGAAAGTCAAAATTAAACTTGCATGATTCAGATAGAGCAGGCCATTTTAAGACACTTTTAAATTAACTTCTATTTTCAAGTGTGCTTCGCTCTCTTAGTATCCCTTTTTTAAAAATGAATATGCACATATCATACACTAGAGGGAGCCACTGCTGATTGGTGCCTGCACACATTTGTCTCTTGTGATTGGCTAATTAGATATTTTCAGCTTCCTGTCAGTAGTGCAATGCTGTCCCTTCAGCAATGAATAACAAGAGAATGAAAAAAATTTGATAGTAGAAGTAAATTGGAAAGTTGTTTAAAATTGTGTGTTCTATCTGAATCATAAAAGAAAATGTTAGGGTTTACTATCCCTTTAACCTCTCCAAGCAGGATTGCCTCTCTACCCTTATCTCTACTCTTTCTTAAAACCCAAAACATCTGTTCCCATTTCTAATACCCTTCTCTGCCCACCCCACGTCCTATTTATACTTCTCTCTCAGATCAAGACTTTCCAGCAACTTCACCAACAAAACTGATTCCATCAGAAACAAAATCATATCACATATTTTAATCTCTCCCCTCAGCACTGCTATATTTCCTTTTACAAGAGGTTATTCATAGTCATATACAAACAACAGTGAAAATACATCAATGCATTAAAGATTTTTTTGTTTTACATCCCTATGACACTGATAATAAAAAGACTGATACATTTTGAGGAACCATAATATTGTCATGAATTTCTGGACTAACGAACCCTGTTACACAAAGCATTTAATGTACAAATAGTCTGTTGTTCATGAGCCCTTATTTCTGATGTGCTCAGCACCAGTTCTGTGTACAAACATATGGTAAGGATAGGGAACCAAGCAGCTAGACAATTCCATGGACTTCTGCTTAGCATCATTATTGTACAAGTTGTGTCTAATCAACTCCTTCATATCCTGATGCTTCATCCTCCGAAGCAGATTCAAAGGGGTAGATTTAACAAGAAGCGGACGCTACTTTCTACCCCTGAAGTTTTGGGATCGCCGGAAACCTAAGTTAAGAAGAAGCGGTTTTAACATCTTTGGATGTATAATTATTAGGGTTTTTTGTGATATATGTGATGTATTTCATGATTGAGAATTCTGCTAAATTAATAAAGTATTTTTTTCTATTACTATATAAAAAAGATGGCTTACTTTTAACATGGAAATTACTTAACTTCCATATCTGTCTTTTTCATGTTAGTTTGTTGTATATCTATACCTGTATACATGCATATGCATATCTAGATATATATATATATATATATATATATATATATATATATATTAATCTAAGAGAAAACATTGGGGGATATTTATCAAAGGCTCAACTATGCTGCATTCGCTTGCCCCAATACACTCGCCTAACATCGCGGCCGCGTATCTCAATACACTCTCCATATTGATTAAAAAAACTGGCAAAAAGACGTGCACCAAGTACGGGGCGATGAGCATCGGACTGTTGTTAACTAATAGTCATCGATCTCGCGTCTATTCGGCTTTTTCCCAACTTTATTTATACCCTGTCACTAAACACTGCCACTATACTAAAATGTTTAACCCCTATCCCGCTGCTCCCCGACACACTGCCACTAAATAACCTTATTAACCCCTAAGCCGTCAGTCCCCCACATCACCATAAACTAAATTAAGCTATTAACCCTTAAACCTAACAATCCGCTAACTTTAAATTAAAATTACAACATCCCTATCTTCAAATAAATTTAAACTTACCTGTAGAATTAAAATAAATTAATTTTAAACTATTAATTAACCTACCCTAACTATTATCCTACAATTAAATTAAACTACCAATTAAATTAACTAAATTACGTATTTAAAAACCCTAACCCTACTCAAATTATTTAAATATACTATTAAACCTTATTACAAATTACTAAATTAGAAAAATAAATAAACGCTAAGTTACAAAAATGAAAAACACTAATTTACAAGAAAAAAAAAACACATTATCAAAAATAAAAAAAACCTAGCCTACAATAAACTACCAATGGCCCTTAAAAGGGCCTTTTGTGGGGCATTGCCCCAAAGATATCAGCTCTTTTACCTGTAAAAAAAAATACAAACACCCCCCAACAGTAAAACCCACCACCCAACCAACCAACCTCCCAAATAAAAAACCTATCTAAAATAACCTAAGCTCCCCATTGCCCTGAAAAGGGCATTTGTATGGGCATTGCCCTTAAAAGGGCATTTAGCACTTTTACATGCCCAGACCCTAATCTAAAAATAAAACCCACCCAAAAACCCTTAAAAAACCTAACTCTAACCCCCGACGATCCACTTACAGTTCTTGAAGTCCCGCTTAAAGGATCCATCCGGAGCCGGAGAAGTCATCATTCAGGCTGCAAGAAGTCTTCATCCGGGTGGCCTCTTCCATCTTCATTCAGCCAGAGAAGTCCTCATCCGGTCGGCAAGAAGTCTTCATCCAGACGGCATCTTCTATCTTCATCCATCCGGTACGGAGCGGGTCCATCCTGAAGACACCCGGCACGGAGCATCCTCTTCATACGGTCGCTGCCGTAAACTGGAACTTCAATGCAAGTGATGTCATCCAAGAGGGCGTACCTTGCATTCCTATTGGCTGAAATATTTCAATCAGCCAATAGGATTAGAGCTGCTAAAATCCTATTGGCTGTTCCAATCAGCCAATAGGATTAGAGCTGCTAAAATCCTTTTGGCTGTTCCAATCAGAGAGCTAAATCCTATTGGCTGATTGAAACAGCCAATAGGATTTTAGCAGCTCTAATCCTATTGGCTGATTGGAACATTTCAGCATACATACTTTATCGATGCACTTATTACCTTCTTCAAGTTTAAAAATTGAAATTTTAAAGAAATTACTTAATATCAAAAGACCCTACAGGGAGCATAGTTAAACTTTTTACCTATTTGTATCAATACAATTGAGCATAAATACTTTATCTATGCACTTAATCATAGGGTTATTAAAACTGATATATATGTATATATATATATATATATATATATATATATATATATATATATATAAGGGGAAAAATTATTTTATGTAAAGAACATTGAAATTTTAAATATTCTCAACTTCATTCGGGTTTATCGCAGTTGGTCTAATGCAATGTCGGGTTAGTGCACGAGTGATAAATGTTAGGTTTTTTTTAAAAACACGCTCATTGAAGTCTATGGGGAGAAAAAAAGTCCTTTTACTTTCAAGTTGTGATACACTCACTAACCTGCTTGTGTTAAAAGTTTACTTTCATTGGTGTTGGCGCAATCGTAAAATATATTTAGTGCGCCTCTGTTATCTGGCCCTTTATAGACAAGTGATTGGAGACGTGAGTGTTAATACATTTCTTATAGAATTGGATTTACAAGGTTATAACTATTAAAAGTTGACCTTAGTGATTTTTTTGTTTAACATTACATTTAGGTCAACATTTCCATGATTAAAGTCGTCAGCTGCAATGTTATTTGACCTGAACATTGTGTATGAAATATGAATAATGAATACCCTTTACAGAATAGGACAAACTATTGTATTCATCAAGGGTAAAATATATAAAGGTTTGTTTAATGCTCATCGAGAGATAGCCATAACTGTTGTGCTTTAAAACACAGTAAAGATCATTCATAGTGATATTACAAAATAGCTTTTTATTAGGAAACAAGTATAAAAAAATATAATACTGTCAAGGTTCTGTCATTTTGTAGACAATAAGCCATAGCCTATGTAAACCACAATAGAACAAAACTAATAAAATAGACTAGTTATCTGATACAGGTATAGATTACAAGTGGAGCGCTAATTTATTGTGTGCCTGTAAACAGGCAAATTCTCCCATTATACGGACACACAACAAATAACCAGCCATTACAAGTGGCTGGTTATAGCTATCACAAGCTTGTGGTAACAATTAGTGCTCAGAAAATTAACCAGATTCTCAGTTTTTTTTCTTCAAAATACTGTTTTGACACAGCGATCCTTTTAACATGATTATGACAGCATTCTCTTCTCTTGTGCATTGGAAACATTGTATATTAAGAATTTCTGGGGAAAAGCATGCGGGGATACTTGCCTAGATGTGCTAATTTCCTATGCAAATATTTACATTGATTTAATTTTGAGACATGGAGGATTTTAATTTCAGTTTTTTATCTCCCCCCATAATTGTAATGAATTTTGGTTTAACCATGAAAATAGCTTTACCAATACAGCAACCAGAAATGTATCTCCTACTGATGAGTTCCAAAAAGAACGAAACAGGCTGTATAGTGAGTGATTTCTGGTTTGCTGTCATAATCCTGTTAAAAGAATTGCTGTGTCAAAACAGTATTTTGAAACAAAAAAAATGAGAATTTGCATATCTTACCCACAATTCTCTTGTGCATTGGAAACATTGTATATTAATAATTTCTGGGGAAAAGCAAGCGGGATTCTTGCCTATATGTGCTAATTTCCTATGCAAATATTTATATTGATTTAATTTTGAGACATGGAGGATTTTAATTTCAGTTTTTTATCTCCCCCCATAATTTTAATATATATATATATATATATATATATATATATATATATTTTCTGCCCATCGTTGTGTGACATCAGCCGTGTCGAAGGCCCCATTAGAGCCTATGGAAGCTGCAATACGTATGTGAGGTCTCGTTTGCATTGCGCTTCACTTGTAATACCAGAGCACATTTGCATGCACTGGTATTACTAAGTGGAGTGCAAATATTGCGCTGGTGAAAGCGCAATTTTGCGCTCCACTCATAATCTGGCCCACAATAGGTGGCACTTCTAAAACAAGAAAAGGGAATTTTTCAACAAAATTCCCCAACTTTTTTAAAAAACCTTAGTGAATTTTTTCATGAAAAATTCTGTCAATTAGCATGTAACTGCTTAACTTTAGCTAACAATATAGATAGATTCAGGGGGGCACTGATATATTTTTTAGCATCTAAACATATACTGTGCATGTAACATAAACATAAATAAACAGTACTATGATCATATTTAACATGTTCACTTTCTTTATCTCAAAGTGTATCAGCAATATTTTTACTTATTGTTAAACCGAGATGTTTTGTGTTTATTTCAATAATAACAACACGTGTGAAAAAATTTAACTTGAAACAAAAGTTCCATATATGAAGGCAGGATGTACCATTCAAAGTAGTCTTTATTGTGCTTCGAAATTACCAAGGCTGTAGAATTAGATAAATCTACAAATCTGTGAGAAAACTAGAATTGGTGAGGGTGTTTATAATGACATCTATCTATTTTTATTTTTTTTAAAGAACACACAATATTCTGAAATGTTTTTGGGAACCTTGATGGATGACAATCAATCGCTAACTGTACTTTTAAAATTCTCAATATAAATTTAGAGCATTTAATTAATTTTGTTTATAAAATATAAGAAATGTAATATACACTAAATAATAATTTGACTGTAATGTGCTTCATTCTACAGAGCTCTCCGCTGCAATCTGTCAGGAAATAATGATTTTATGTTCAATTCCCTTTCAAATTCTGAAGCTAAAACTGTACCAATAAATGACAAAATTCAAAACAAACTATTTTTAAATGTAGAATGAGAGGTAGATTTATTTACATCTATGCCCCTGTCCGCCCGGCATTGCGTCTGGCGGGCAGTGTATTGCATTTATCATTGCACACTTTCGGAAGTATGCAACCCCACCCCCTGCTCGCATGCAGCCAAACATGCAAGAGCAGTGGCTGTCAATCTCACTGTTAATTGACATTCAGCATATAACAGACCGCTGCTTCTTAATTCTCAGCTGTAGGCTCGCTTGTGCAAACCTGCAGCATACAGAGCTCCGTAGCTGATATCGAAGCTAATTAAATACCCCTGAGTCTCGCACCCTTGACGAGTGGTCTGAACAGAGGAGCTTCTTGGGTGCGTCTAAAGTTTTCTTAGCGATCTCCAACCATTTAATAAACATGTTACACCTGCAGATATTGCAGTCTTATCTCACTAAGTGAAAGCTAGGAAGTTTGTTTCAAAATATGTGACATATTTATTGGGCTGATAGAATAAAAATATTAACTCTTTTTAAACTGACGTCTCTTTCTTCCTAATACCTCTCAGACATGTTATGACACATTAATAAGAGTTTATTTTGGTACAAAGAAATTTTAATCCAAGCATAATTTTTTCCGGAATATACATTCGGAACTTTATAAACCCCCTTGTATATATAAGAAAAACTATAATTGACTGCTATGTAATCTACTTTAAAACAGTACTATTTGCTTACTTTGTGCTTTTCTATTCTAGAGGAAATAATTTCTTTCTATGGGAGGCAGGTTGCCATTTACTGGAACTTCCAGTGTAAATATGAAGCATTATATTTTACTCCAGGTAAGGCCATTAATTGCCTAATGACATGACATTATTTACACGCGTCTTTAGTTATTAGAATTAATTTGCTGCAAATCTTTGCTTATGTGGAGGTCAAGAAAAACAACTATAAAAAAAGAAAAAAGAAACAAAAAAATACAAAATAATGTTTCTTGTAGTTTTTGCATGTTTACCCAACCCAAATGGAAGAAAACTAGATTCAATGGATTTACAATTTGTGCAACTTAACATTTTTGAATGTATCTGAACAGCATATTAAAGTAAGTAAAAAAATAAATACATCCAACTGAATTTGCCGTTTTCACACAGAAATCTCTCATAGCTTGGAATAGATCCCACCGTGTTTCATCCAAAAGTCTAACTTGACAAACACCTAGATCATGAGTTTTGCGTTTGTGTTTTAACGCTGAAAAAATGGCCATTTCAGCATAAAAACTGGAACGCAGTCATTACGAGTCTTGTCGGTAAGCCTTTTAGCCTGTAATGCAATGTCAGTCCCGCACACAAAAATTTATGTTTTTTTATGGGATTCTCATAGCACTGCCATTATGAGTTTTGCGGTGAGGCTAAAAAACGTGCGTTCCATCCTATACCGACACAATCAGTACTGCTATCAGAGTGTGGAGTCTATAGCGCAAAACTTGTAATCTAGGTGACAATTTGGCAATTTCAAAGAAGACATGTGCCTAGTTATAGAATATTATTTGCTGCTAGTTTTGATTATGTTAAATATAAGTACTGCTGTTTGCAACATGAGTATTAAATGTGCTCATCTAAAAGTAACTGCAATTTTTTTTCATTAAAGGGACAGTTAAGTCCAAAATAAACTTTCATGATCCAGATAGGGCATGTGACCTAGTCATGCTTGTATGCTAATTTCTTAGACCTTGAAGGCAGCTTTTAATCTAAATGCATTTTAACAGTTTTTCACCACTAGAGGGTTAGTTCATGTGTGTCATATTGATAACATTGATCTCACGCACATGAAATTACCTAGGAGTCAGCAGTGATTGGCTAAAATGCAAGTCTGTCAAAAGAACTGAAATAAGGGGGAAGTTTGCAGAGGCTTAGATAGAAGATAATAACAGAGGTAAAACATATTATTATAAATGTGTTTGTTAAACAAAACTGTGGAATGAGTAATAAAGGGATTATCTATCTTTTTAAACTGTTCCTTTAATTCCAATACAAGTAACTTAAAACATTCAGGGCCAGATTACAAGTGGAACAAACTTTGCACTTGGGTTTTCGCAATTCTTTACGAGCAGGTTAAATTGCCCTTGTACATTAATTACCGTGATTTTAGAGCTGTGGTTAACTGTTTCGCGAAACATAAAAGTATTACAAAGCACATAAAAGACAAATTGCAAAGTGCACAAAAAATGTATAAGTGCTTAAAGATATGAGGTCTCAGGTGTTAGAAAAAGAAGGCTTCAAAGGGCTTTAACATTAAGATGCATACATATAAATGTCTACAGATGTATATGTACAGTATATATATATATATATATATATATATATATACATACATACATATATATATCAGCCAATAGGATTGAGCTCGCATTCTATTGGCTATTCTAATCAGCCAATAGAATGCAAGCTCAATCTTATTGGCTGATTGCAACAGCCAATAGGATTTTTTCCCCTTAAGTCCTATTGGCTGATAGAATTCTATCAGCCAATCAGAATGTAAGGGACGCCATCTTGGATGACTTCATTTAAAGGGAAACTTCATTCTTCAGCAACCATCGTAAGAAGAGGATGCCCGGGTGTCTTGAAGATGGACCCACTCCGCACCGGATGGATGAAGATAGAAGATGCCGTCTGGATGAAGACTTCTGCCCGCTTGGATGAAGACTTCTGCCCGCGTGGATAAAGACTTCTGCCCGTGTGGATGAAGACTTCTGCCTGCTTGGATGAAGACTTCTGCCGCCTGGATGAGGATGGATGTCCGGTCTTCAAAAACTGCAAGTGGATCGTCGGGGGTTAGTGTTAGGTTTTTTAAGGGTTTATTGGGTGGGTTTTATTTTTAGCTTAGGGTTTTAGGCAATGTAAAAGAGCTAAATTCACGTTTAAGGGCAATGCCCATCCAAATGCCCTTTTCAAGGCAATGGTTAGCTTAGGTTTATTTAGATATGTTTTTATTTGGGTGGTTTGGTTGTGTGAGTGGTGGGTTTTACTGTTGGGGGGTTGTTTGTAAAAAATTTTACAGGTAAAAGGGCTAATTTCTTTGGGGCAATGCCCTGCAAAAGGCACTTTTAAGGGCCATTGGCAGTTTAGTGTAGCCTAGGGTTTTTTTATTTGGGGGGGGGGGGGGCTTTTTTGATAGGGCTATTAGATTAGGAGTAATTCATTTGTATTTTTGATCATTTCTTTTTTTAATTTGTCTAATTTAGTGTTTATTTTTATTTTTTTGTAATTTAGATAATTGTATTTTGTTAATTTAATTTATTTAATTTTATTGTAATGTTAGGTGTTAGTGTAACTCAGGTAAGGTTTTATTTTACAGGTAAATTTGTATTTATTTTAACAAGATAGCTACTAAATAGTTAATAACTATTTACTAACTAGTCTACCTAGTTAAAATAAATACAAACTTACATGTGAAATAAAAATAAACCCTAAGATAACTACAATGTAACTATTAGTTATATTGTAGATAGCTTAGGGTTTATTTTACAGGTAAGCATTTATTTTTAAAAAGGAATTATTTAGTTATTAATAGTATGTTTTATTTAGAATTATTTTAATTATGTTAATATTAGGGGGTGTTAGGGTTAGGGTTAGATTTAGGGTTATGTTAAGCTTAATATATTTATTTTGTGTTAGTGATGTGGGAGGCCAGAGCTTTAGCGGTTAATAACTTTTGTATAGTGGCAGCAGCAACATTGGGGGCAGCAGATTAGGGGTTAATAAGTGTAGGTAGGTGGTGGTGACATTGGGGGCGGCAGATTAGGGGTTAATAAGTGTAGGTAGGTGGTGGTGACATTGGGGGCGGCAGATTAGGGGTTAATAAGTGTAGGTAGGTGGCGGTGACATTGGGGGCGGCAGATTAGGGGTTAATAAGTGTCATGTAGGTGGCGGCGATGTCAGGGGCAGCAGATTAGGGGTTAATAAGTGTAGGTAGGTGGCGGTGACATTGGGGGCGGCAGATTAGGGGTTAATAAGTGTAGGTAGGTGGCGGTGACATTGGGGGCGGCAGATTAGGGGTTAATAAGTGTCATGTAGGTGGCGGCGATGTCAGGGGCAGCAGATTAGGGGTGTTTAGACTCGGGGTCTATGTTAGGGTGTTAGGTTTAAACATACATTTTTTTTCACATAGACATCAATGGGGCTGCGTTACGGAGCTTTACACTCTGCAATTGCAGATGTTAGGCTTTTTTTTAGCCGGCTCACCCCATTGATGTCTATAGGGAAACCATGCACGAGCACGTAAAAGCAGCGCTTGTATTTGGGTGAGGTATGGAGCTCAGCGTAACCATATCGCCCTCACAAGCTGTTTTTTTTGCAAACCTGTAATAGCAGCGCTATGAAAGGTGAGCGGAGAAAATAACTTACAAGTTATTAGCGAGCCATAACGCAAAACTCATAATCTGGCTGTGTGTTTGAACTGCAAATATTTCACATTCCAATGTTCTTCACATAGGGGGAAATTATCTAAGTATATTTATTTTTATAAATTCCTATATCTCTGTGTATATCTATACCTATATATAAATATATAAATATATATAGAAATATATATAGAAATATATTTGACCAAAAAACGCACACACACACACATATATATAGAGAGAGAGAGAGAGATCTATTTATGAATAAATAAAAGATATTCTGCTATGTGAAGAACATTGGAATGTGAAACATTTACAGTAAATAAATATTAAATATGAATATTGCATAAATATTATTTTACACGTTTTCATCTACTTGACTGGAAAGGGCTCCAATGCGCATATACAGTGGGGCAAAAAAGTATTTAGTCAGCCACCAATTGTGCAAGTTCTCCCACTTAATAAGATGAGAGAGGCCTGTAATTTTCATCATAGGTATACCTCAACTATGAGAGACAAAATGTGAAAACAAATCCAGACAATCACATTGTCTGATTTGGAAAGAATTTATTTGCAAATTATGTATTTGCAAAATAAGTATTTGATCAATATCAAAAGTTCATCTCAATACTTTGTTATATATCCTTTGTTGGCAATGACAGAGGTCAAACGTTTTCTGTAAGTCTTCACAAGGTTGTCACACACTGTTGCTGGTATGTTGGCCCATTCCTGCATGCAGATCTCCTCTAGAGCAGTGATGTTTTGGGTCTGTCTCTGGGCAACATGGACTTTCAACTCCCTCCAAAGGGTTTTTTATGGGGTTGAGATCTGGAGACTGGCTAGGCTACTCCAGGACCTTGAAATGCTTCTTACGAAGCCACTCCTTCGTTGCTCGGGCAGTGTGTTTGGGATCACTGTCATGCTGAAAGACCCAGCCACGTTTCATCTTCAATGCCCTTGCTGATGGAAGGCGGTTTGCACTCAAAAACATGGAAGCATTCATTCTTTCATGTACACGGATCAGTCGTCCTGTTCCCTTTGCAGAGAAAAAGCCCCAAAGCATGATGTTGCCACCCCCATGCTTCCCAGTAGGTATGGTGTTCTTTGGTTGCAACTCAGCATTCTCTCTCCTCCAAACACGACGAGTTGTGTTTCTACCAAACAGTTCTACTTTGGTTTCATCTGACCATATGACATTCTCCCAGTCCGCTTCTGGATCATACAAATGCTCTCTAGCATACTTCAGACGGGCCCGGACATGTACTGGCTTAAGCAGGGGGACACGTCTGACACTGCAGGATCTGAGTCCCTGACGGCGTAGTGTGTTACTGATGGTAGCCTTTGTTACGTTGGTCCCAGCTCTCTGCAGGTCATTCACTAGGTCCCCCCATGTGGTTCTGGGATGTTTGCTCACTGTTCTTGTGATCATTTTGACCCCAGAAACAATTTTGTTTCTGGTGTCCTTTGACAGCTCTTTGGTCTTCAACATAGTGGAGTTTGGAGTGTGACTGTTTGAGGTTGTGGACAGGTGTCTTTTATACTGATAACAAGTTCAAACAGGTGCCATTAATACAGGTAATGAGTGAAGGACAGAGGAGCCTCTTAAAGAAGACGATACAGGTCTGTGAGAGCCAGAAATCTTGCTTGTTTGTAGGTGACCAAATTCTTATTTTCCACCATAATATGCAAATACATTCTTTCCAAATCAGACAATGTGATTGTCTGGATTTGTTTCCACATTTTGTCTCTCATAGTTGAGGTATACCTATGATGAAAATTACAGACCTCTCTCATCTTCTTAAGTGGGAGAACTTGCACAATTGGTGGCTGACTAAATACTTTTTTGCCCCACTGTATATATATATATATAGAATGTCCAAGGAGAAGGCAAGCACTCACTGGGCTTTATATAAAAATATCCTTTATTACAGATATTAAAAAGACATAACGTTTTGGCACATGTCCTGCGCCTTTGTCAAATGTCACCCTAGCAAATAGTGTTAGTTTTGGTGGTGGTTTTGGTGTTAGGTTATATTTGCTAGGGTGACATTTGACAAAGGGGGGTGTCAGCAGGGGGGTGTCAATCAACCCGATCGTACTATGATGCCCTGTGTTTCGGGCGAGCCTATAGGCTCGCCAGAAACAGCAGTTATGAATCAGCGGTCACAAAGACCGCTGCTCCATAACCTGTTCGCCTTCTCTGAGCAGGCAGACAGACATCGCCGGAAATCAACCCGATCGAGTACGATCGGGTTGATTGACACCCCCCTGCTCGTGGCTTATTGGTCGCGAGTCTGCAGGGGGGCGGCGTTGCACCAGCAGCTCTTGTAAGCTGCTGGTGCAATGCTGAATACGGCGAGCGTATTGCTCTCCGTATTCAATGAGGACTATCAGACCTGATCCGCACTGTTGGATCAGGTCCGACAGACCTTGATAAATAGAGGCCAATGTGTTTACTTTCAACTTGTCATAAGTGCGCTTCTTCCGATGCACGCATACAGCTGCGATAAACCCAATATTGCGCACTATAGGTAGCGTGCCACTCGTAGTCTAGCCCCCTGTGAGGTACCTGCTGTAAACCTATAAATACAGTGTTATTATTCCAAATGGAAATGCTTTCAGTACATTAACTTACACAGAAATATCAATCTATCAAAGTGATTAAGCTTTCAGCATAAATAACGCGAAACCCTGGAGTTGACTAACCACACATTTTCCCATTTCACTCTCCATTGACACGTTTATAATCTCTAAACACTCACTAAACTGTTATTATAGAATCATCAATCAAATTCCCCTCCTAGCCTCTTCTATTCACATCACATCAAACCACATCCCAAATATTATCAGTGTTGTGTTTGGTTTAGAACTAGAGTATTTACATCATTACGTAGTTCATTAAAGTTATAGGTTTGTTTCCTTGAACAGGAATATAATGGAATAACCTGTTTGCGTCACTATAACTTAGTCAATAAAGCTGATTGATAAAGAAAACCAGCCTAAAAAAAGAACCAGCCAACTGGAAAGATGATAAAATTCAAAATACAAAAAGGTGGAAAATAATATATTAAATTTACTTTCAAGCAATTGCTGTGGCATTGTATGTATATATATATTTTATTAAGGTTTAGTACATTATTGTGTGTATATATATATATATATATATTTTATTAAGGTTTAGTACAATATTGTATATATATATATATATATATATATATTTTATTAAGGTTTAGTACATTATTGTGTATATATATATATATATTTTATTAAGGTTTAGTACAATATTGTATATATATATTTTATTAAGGTTTAGTACATTATTGTGTATATATATATATATATATATATATTTTATTAAGGTTTAGTACAATATTGTATATATATATATATTTTATTAAGGTTTAGTACAATATTGTATATATATATATATATATTTTATTAAGATTTAGTACATTATTGTATATATATATTTTATTAAGGTTTAGTACATTATTGTGTATATATATATATATATATATATATATATATATATATTTTTTTTTATTAAGGTTTAGTACATTATTATATATATATATATTTATTAAGGTTTAGTACAATATTGTATATATATATATATATATATATATATAT
>NC_069506.1:9724461-9764461 GCF_027579735.1 Bombina bombina | reverse complement strand
CACATAGGTAAAAAGTGTATTAATATAACTGAGATAAGGGAGCAGTTTGCAGAGGCTTAGATACAGGGTAATCACAGAGGTAAAAAGTATATTAATATAACTGAGATAAGGGGCAGTCTGCAGAGGCTTAGATACAAGGTAATCACAGAGGTAAAAGTATATTAATATAACTGAGATAAGGAGCAGTCTGCAGAGGGTTAGATACAGGGTAATCACAGAGGTAAAAAGTATATTAATATAACTGAGATAAGGGGCAGTCTGCAGAGGGTTAGATACAGGGTAATCACAGAGGTAAAAAGTATATTAATATAACTGAGATAAGGGAGCAGTTTGCAGAGGCTTAGATACAGGGTAATCACAGAGGTATAAAGTATATTAATATAACTGAGATAAGGAGCAGTCTGCAGAGGCTTAGATACAGGGTAATCACAGAGGTAAAAAGTATATTAATATAACTGAGATAAGGAGCAGTCTGCAGAGGCTTAGATACAGGGTAATCACAGAGGTAAAAAGTGTATTTATATAACTGAGATAAGGGGGCAGTCTGCAGAGGCTTAGATACAGGGTAATCACAGAGGTAAAAAGTATATTGATATAACTGAGATAAGGAGCAGTCTGCAGAGGCTTAGATACAGGGTAATCACAGAGGTAAAAAGTATATTAATATAACTGTGTTGGTTGTGCAAAACTGGGGAATGGGTAACAAAGGGATTATCTATCTTTTAAAACAATAACAATTCTATGGTAGACTGTCCCTTTAACTCACAGCTCTAAATTAAAAAAAAAACCAGATTCCCTTTCAATAATTTATGGGTTAGAAGTTAGCATCTTTTAATGTGTTTTGCTAAAATGAAAACTGAATGCAATGTTGACACATCAATAATAGATCCATTTAGAAGGAAAAATAGAAATATAACTTCCTGAGAGTTATAAAACACTTCATGGTTAGTGATGATACAGAGGGGAAAATAATGAAATAATATTCATAAGCAATGTCTTGCGCACAGCGCTGGGTGCCACATCACATCTGATGAAAGGCTCCAGCGTTTAAAAACACAAGATGCGACATATATGTCACCCGCTCATGTCTGTGGCTTTCTCTTAGTTCTTCTGATAATCAGCCAAGTATATAAATAGTGAATCCAGGTTTGTGCTACAGAGGATTCTACAGTATAATGAAGAAGATTTTTCATTGAGGCTGTCTACAAGGTTCAGGTAGGTCATACGTCACTTTTATTTCCCAATGGATACAGACACTACCACGTGTTCTTAAGTCCATGTATTTTCACTGTTTTTTTCTACAATATACATTTTTATAAGTTGGGCATTTAAATATATTTGTATCAGTATACATAAATAACATTTTATTTAAAGTAAAGTGCAGGCCATTTATTGTATCCTTCCAGACAGATCTAAGGAATATTTGCCTCTTCATATAGAAAATATAATAATAATAGAAAGAAATAATGTTAATATTAGTGTTATTATGTATCACACTTGTTGGAAGAGAAAACTTTTGGTGAAATACTAAACAAACAAAGTAGTTTTTAAAGAAAAAAATAATAACTACAAATTACACAATGTTAGTAGTTAATTTGTTTTTAATACAAATGACAGTCACAAATAATCTATTACAATAATATATGAAACTGCAAATTTGGTGGGGAAAAAAAGACACAACAATTTATATGAGAATTCAACAGAGAAATGGTAATATAAAAAGATAAATCCCATCTCCTAGTATTTTTTATAAAATATTAGGGTACACAATAAACAAAGGCCCAAGGAACAATGTTGTTTGAAAAATGTATTCTAGCAATGTCCCAAAGCACAAAATGTTACCATTTTAATAAATATGCAAAGGCGCAACACTGATTGAAGTTTTATTGTTTTAAATTAGGAATATCTCCATCTTACCTTGTGAAGTAAGTAATAAGAATTCTTTTTTAACATCTAATTAGCTTTTGTTTTGACAGAAATATGTCTGATTCATGGTACTAATCGGATAGAGCAGAAATTAAAAAACGAGCAAAAAACCTTAGTATAACAGTTATTTTTCTCTATTGCACAATAGATCACTTTCGGCTAGATTTAGAGTTCTGCAGCCAAAGGGGTGCGTTAGCTACGCGTGCTTTTTTCCCCCCGCACCTTTTAAATACCGCTGGTATTTAGAGTTCACAGAAGGGCTGCATTAGGCTCCAAAAAAGGGAGCGTAGAGCATAATTTAACGCCACTGCAACTCTAAATGCCAGCGTTGCTTACGGACGCAGCCAGCTTCAAAAACGTGCTCGTGCATGATTCCCCCATAGAAAACAATGGGGCCATTTGAGTTGAAAAAAAACCTAACACCTGCAAAAAAGCAGCGTTCAGCTCCTAACGCAGCCCCATTGTTTTCTATGGGGAAACACTTCCTACGTCTGCACCTAACACTCTAACATGTACCCCGAGTCTAAACACCCCTAACCTTACACTTCTTAACCCCTAATCTGCCGCCCCCGCTATCGCTGACACCTGCATATTTTTTTAACCCCTAATCTGCCGCTCCGTATACCGCCGCCAGCTACATTATACCTATGTACCCCTAATCTGCTGCCCCTAACACCGCCGACCCCTATATTATATTTATTAACCCCTAATCTGCCCCCCACAACGTCGCCTCCACCTACCTACAATAATTAACCCCTAATCTGCCGACCGGATCTCACCGCTACTATAATAAATGTATTAACCCCTAAAGCTAAGTCTAACTCTAACCCTAACACCCCCCTAACTTAAATATAATTTAAATCTAACGAAATAAATTAACTATTATTAAATAAATTATTCCTATTTAAAGCTAAATACTTACCTGTAAAATAAACCCTAATATAGCTACAATATAAATTATAATTATATTGTAGCTATTTTAGGATTAATATTTATTTTACAGGCAACTTTGTAATTATATTAACCAGGTACAATAGCTATTAAATAGTTAATAACTATTTAATAGTTAACTAGTTAAAATAATTACAAAATTACCTGTAAAATAAATCCTAACCTAAGTTACAATTAAACCTAACACTACACTAGCAATAAATAAATTAAATAAAATACCTACAATTAAACCTAACACTACACTATCAATAAATTAATTAAATACAATACCTACAAATAACTACAATTAAATAAACTAACTAAAGTACAAAACATAAAAAAGAGCTAAGTTACAAAAAATAAAAAAATATTTACAAACATTAGAAAAATATTATAACAATGTTAAACTAATTACACCTACTCTAAGCCCCCTAATAAAATAACAAAGCCCCCCAAAATAAAAAAATGCCCTACCCTATTCTAAAATTAAAATAGAAAAGCTCTTTTACCTTACCAGCCCTGAAAAGGGCCCTTTGCGGGGCATGCCCCAAAGAATTCAGGTCTTTTGCCTGTAAAAAAACACATACAATACCCCCCAACATTACAACCCACCACCCACATACCCCTAATCTAACCCAAACCCCCCTTAAATAAACCTAATACTAAGCCCCTGAAGATCTCCCTACCTTGTCTTCACCTCACCGGGTTCATTGATCGGTCCAGAAGAGGGTCCGAAGTCTTGATCCAAGCGGCGGTTGAAGAACTCCATCATCGGGCTGAAGTCGGAAGTCCATCATCAGGATGAAGTCTTCTATCAAGCGGCATCTTCAATCTACTTTCTTCCGGAGCGGAGTGGAGCCATCTTCTTCCCAGCCAACGCGGATCCATCCTCTTCAACCGC
Source organism: Bombina bombina (assembly GCF_027579735.1). Lineage (NCBI taxonomy): Eukaryota > Metazoa > Chordata > Amphibia > Anura > Bombinatoridae > Bombina > Bombina bombina. The sequence continues at coordinate 9,760,704 of NC_069506.1, read as the reverse complement.
CGCCTACTCGCCGAATGACGGTTCCTTTAAATGACGTCATCCAAGATGGCGTCCCTCAAATTCCGATTGGCTGATAGGATTCGATCAGCCAATCGGAATTAAGGTAGGAATATTCTGATTGGCTGATGGAATCAGCCAATCAGATTCAAGTTCAATCCGATTGGCTGATCGAATCCTATCAGCAGATTAGGGGTACATAGGTATAATGTAGCTGGCGGCGGTCTACGGAGCGGCAGATTAGGGGTTAGGGCGACGATGTGGGGGGAGCTCAGTTTAGGGGTACATAGGTAGTTTATGGGTGTTAGTGTACTTTAGAGCACAGTAGTTAAGAGCTTTATAAACCATCGTTAGCCCAGAAAGCTCTTAACTACTGACTTTTTTTTGTGGCTGGAGTTTTGTCGTTAGATTTCTAACGCTCACTTCAGCCACGACTCTAAATACCGGCGTTAGAAAGATCCCATTGAAAAGATAGGATACGCAAATGGCATAGGGGGATCTGCGGTATGGAAAAGTCGCGGCTGCAAAGTGAGCGTTAGACCCTTTCCTGACTGACTCCAAATACCAGAGGGCGGTAAAAACCAGCGTTAGGAGCCTCTAACGCTGGTTTTGACGGCTACCGCCCAACTCTAAATCTAGCCGTTTATATTTAAAGTATACGGATTACATTTTCTTAAAGTGACTTTTTTATTGTTTGTTTAGATGATCATGGTCATCTTAATAATGACTAAGGGGCTGATTAACTCTGCCCCGAATGGGGCCAACTCGCCATGTTTCCACGCAAGCCTTCAGGCTTGCCGGAAACAGGAGTTAAGAAGCAGTGGTCTTAAAACCTAGAACTGCTTGTGCAATGCTGAATGCCGACAGCGTATGCAATGTCTGGCGGACATGATACTCTACAGCGTCTGCCAGACTTTAATAATTTGGCACCTAAGAAATTAAATAGTTAACATTGATTCACCTATTAAAAGAAGAAATATTTTAAATCACTTGCACAAATTGAGAATTGACATTGCTTGACTACAAGAAATGCATCTTTCACCTTCAGAAAATATTGAGCTTAGGTCAGGTTGGGGTAAATAAGCTACCTGTAGCGAGATCTTTTTACCATAGTACTAACAAAGAATATAAAATTAAATTTAGACTAAACTGCAATTCCACACATATAGTCTATCTTATGACGTGCAAAGAATGTAAAATACAATATTTGGGGAAAACCAAGAGGAGGTTAAGAGATCGGGTGTTGGAGCACATCAGGGACATTGAGGACCCTGATGTGTTCACCTCTGTTGCCACCCATTTTAAATTTGAACATTTGGGAAATTCTAGCCTGGCAAATTTCCAAGCAATTGATCATGTTCCTTTCTCCAAGAGAGGTGGGGACAGAGAACATTATTTAAGCAAAAAGGAGGTTAGATGGATTTTTCATCTCAATACTAGGACCCCTCTTGGCTTGAATGTTGAAGCCGATGTCAATCTCTTTGTTTAAATAAACACAAAAATTTTTTTGGTTTTTGTGTACTATAGCAATTAAGCCAATATTTGAATTGAAATTAAAATTAAATTTGAATTTGAGTTATAATTAAATAATAGTATCAACAATATATGATACCTCATTTGCCCCTTCTTTCATCTGTTACTGTTCACTAAATTATAAGAATTATAAAAATTAATAATTAAAAATTAAATATTATAAATCATGAATTAGAAACTATGTATATATAATAATAATTGTTTGTAATTTTTCTTGAGATTGAATCGATTATCTACTTTGCTCCCCTTTCATGTTTTGTTATTTTTTGCTGTTTTTTGTTGTTTTTGATTGTTTATATAAGTATAAACTTGTATTGTTGTGTGTGCAAACCTTCCTGTGTCCTGTACATTACAGTCTATGAATTAGGGATTAATTGTTTAAGGCTTTATGAATTACTAAGTTGGACACATATGATGTTAATTGCCTAATTATATGCCCCTTTAAATAGACTATAGGCAGTTTCTTATGCTAAGCAGTGATCAAGTGCGGTGGACCCGCATGAAACGCGTCTGCTGTTACTGCCTTTATGTGACCACTACTTGATTTGGGTGGAGGTCATTTCTAGCTATTGTCCGCTCTTTGTTTTTAGTGCACAGTGCTTTGAATAAAGAAATCTTTTGAATTTACTTACCACTGTTTGGAGCGTCTTCCTAGTTAGCCGGAACTGTCTTTCTCAAGTGTTTGTTCCTGTGGCGTCTGATACAGAGACGCACTTCCTGGCTCCTGTGGAGGATCGTGGGGGAGTTGTTGGACTGGTGCACACGCTGAAGCAACGCCGAAGACACGCAGAAGAAGCCGGCATTTGAGCACTGTTTGGGTAAGCACCGCTTGTTGTGTATATTGTTATTGCTTTTCTGTTTTATAGCGGTAGCTCTCCTGTGCTCTCATGCGAGTGGGCTGAATATTTAGCGTTTACATTAGGAGCGTTTTTGTGACTTGTGCGGTGCTGAAGATACAACCCCAGGTACTATTTTGGATGTCTTATATTTTCTATTTGGACTGTTATACATCAATATTGGTGTTGCACTGTGCACTTTTGACCGGACTGGACTTTAGCTATGTCTGAGACACAGGATTGTTTTGTACTAAGAGACTTGGAAGCCACTCTATATCATTATGATGAGGACTTGGATCACCTCTCTACTGATAATGAAAACACCATTGACAGCCTCTTTTTCCATATTGATGAGCTTCGTAGAAAAGATATAAAATTAGATCTGGACATTAAGGCTTTTCTATTATACAAAAAAAATCAACGTATCCCAAGAGGCCTTAGGATAAGGAAATTCCCATCCTTCACAGTTAATGATTCAGACTTTATATTGAAGTGGAACAAGATTCTAAATGATTGTTCATTTGCTTTAATGGACCTTCTTATAGAATTTAAAAAACAACAGAGACAAGAACTTATCACTTTAATTAAAGCAGTACAAACTGACCTACAAAACCTACAGACTGACCCTGTATTTAAAGAGTATGACACCAAATTTGAAGCCAATATGCAAAAGTTTTCCAAAGAATTGTGGGACTTCAAGAAAACTAAGTTGTCACGTGACAAAAGAGACTATGAATCAAATAGGGTGTATAGGTGGTCTGCAGCACCTCACAAAACTCAGGGTGATAAACGTACCTTTAATAAAAGAAATGAAAATAAATCAGCTAAAAAAGTAAGATTTGCTGAGACAGAATATGATCAGGATACCACCGACCATGAGTCTAATGGGGAGGGAGCGGCTGAGGTCAGAATAACATCAGTATTAGATATTCCTAGTGTTGAGATGGAAGGGGCTTCAAAAAACGAAGTGGGTTTAGATGTCAGACCAAAAAGAAAAAAACAAGAAGGGGTAGTAGAGGAAGAAAAAGAAAAGAGAGTAAGGACATATCATATGAGAACAAATCGGACTCAGGTCCGCAAGTATGTTTAAAAAATGTAATTAATCTGTCACAGTATGAACTTAACAAGTATGAAGAGGAGGTTTTAAGTAAGGGTTTGAATTTCTCTCCGACTACCCACTTCAGCCTCTTTGATACCATCTTAGATGTAAACAGTTTTGTGAGAAAACTCACATTGAAAAAACATTTTTTTGTGGAAGATGGTAATGTGGAGGAAACTGTGGGCATTGCGGATGATTTGGTTAAATCTGGCTCTGATAGTGCATCCAATGCACTAAATTTTGATGATCAGTGCACACTTACTGAGTTAATGCAATTAATGGATGACAATATGGGTTGTAACACTGCACAGGGAGAAACTCATCCTGAGGTGAGATTAAATAGAAAAAGTAATTTTTACCCCGTACATACTAGGGGTAAAAATATAGATGTTTTTCAAAGAACAATTGAGAAAAAATTGATAGCTCTGTCTTGTAAAGTTGAATCTAGAAAAAAGAAAAAATCAAATAGGTTCAATAAAAATCTCAGTGACAAACATTCAAGGCCTTGGCATCCCTAAAAGAAAACCACAATATAGTCATTAAGGCATCTGACAAAGGTGGGAATGTCGTTGTCATGGACAGGGAGTACTACCTTTTTGAGGCTAAACGACAGCTTAGGGATGCTGAGGTCTATGAAAAACTGGATTCTGATCCTACTTTTGTGTTTGGAGGAGATTGGAGAGGGTATTACTGTTGGGAAAACAAATAGGTTTGATAAAGGATATTCAAATGGATTACCTATTAAAACAAAACCCTAGAGTACCCATCTTCTATTTCCTCCCAAAGCTACATAAGGACGAGGTTCATCCCCCTGGCCGACCCATCATATCAGGAGTGGGCTCTCTTTTGGAGCCCACCTCTGAGTTGGTGGATTTATTTTTGCAACCCTTGGTGGGTGATTTGACTAGTTATATTAAAGATTCCACACAGGTGCTATGTGCCATGCAATCCATACAATGGAAACCATCTTATCGGTTTATAACAGTAGATGTATCATCACTGTATACATCGATTCCCCATCATTTGGGACTGCAATCTATTTCACACATTCTGAATAGAATGTCGAATTATTCTGAAGACTACAAACATTTTCTTGTTTGTGTCATTGAATTTCTTCTCTCCCACAATTATTTTTTGTTTTGAGGGATCTTACTATCTGCAGAGACGTGGAACGGCTATGGGGGGCAAAGTTTGCCCCTTCCTACGCCAATCTCTATATGGGATGGTGGGAGCAGTTCCACGTCTATGCAGATAGTAATCCTTTCCGTCATCATATAGTTTACTTTGGTCGCTATATAGACGACTTATTATTTATTTGGGATGGAGATGAGAAATCAACAATTTCCTTTTTTGATTATTTGAATTGCAATAACTTCAATCTTATTTTTGTGGGGGTTCAGGACCCTCTTAAAATACAGTTTCTTGACATTGAGCTAACGATTGAAGGAAATAACATTGTTACTAATTTGTATCGCAAACCCACCAGTGGGAACACAATTCTCAATTATAAATCTTGTCATCCAAAACACGTTTTGAATGCTATTCCCAAAAGTCAATTCATTCGTACAAAACGTATTTGTTCGAATGAATCTTTGTATCAGCAACAAAGTAAAAACTGCACGACAGACTTCTTGAAAGAGGGTATAAGGATGCCCTTCTACTAAATACAAAAGAGATAGTTGATGCTATACCACGAGAGGACCTTCTCGTATATAGGAAAGTTGAAAGAGAGGGAAAGGCTAATGATGTCTGTAAAAATATCATTTTCAGTACTCCATACAGTCTGGAGTTCCGAGAAGTTTGTGACATCATTCGTGAAAGCCTCCCGATTCTTCATACAGATACTGTATTAGAAAAAGTAGTGGCAGAAGGTATAAAATTTGTACCTAAAAAAGCCTTGACTATAAGAGATTATGTAGCCCCCTCTTCCCTGCCTGACAGGAAGATACAATCTTGGTTGAAACCTAGGATGGGTTTCTATAGATGTAGGGCTACCAGATGTAAAACATGTGACTACGTAACGGAGGGAGACAGTTTTGTGTCCATAGTACTAACAAAGAATATAAAATTAAATTTAGACTAAACTGCAATTCCACACATATAGTCTATCTTATGACGTGCAAAGAATGTAAAATACAATATTTGGGGAAAACCAAGAGGAGGTTAAGAGATCGGGTGTTGGAGCACATCAGGGACATTGAGGACCCTGATGTGTTCACCTCTGTTGCCACCCATTTTAAATTTGAACATTTGGGAAATTCTAGCCTGGCAAATTTCCAAGCAATTGATCATGTTCCTTTCTCCAAGAGAGGTGGGGACAGAGAACATTATTTAAGCAAAAAGGAGGTTAGATGGATTTTTCATCTCAATACTAGGACCCCTCTTGGCTTGAATGTTGAAGCCGATGTCAATCTCTTTGTTTAAATAAACACAAAAATTTTTTTGGTTTTTGTGTACTATAGCAATTAAGCCAATATTGAATTGAAATTAAAATTAAATTTGAATTTGAGTTATAATTAAATAATAGTATCAACAATATATGATACCTCATTTGCCCCTTCTTTCATCTGTTACTGTTCACTAAATTATAAGAATTATAAAAATTAATAATTAAAAATTAAATATTATAAATCATGAATTAGAAACTATGTATATATAATAATAATTGTTTGTAATTTTTCTTGAGATTGAATCGATTATCTACTTTGCTCCCCTTTCATGTTTTGTTATTTTTGCTGTTTTTTGTTGTTTTTGATTGTTTATATAAGTATAAACTTGTATTGTTGTGTGTGCAAACCTTCCTGTGTCCTGTACATTACAGTCTATGAATTAGGGATTAATTGTTTAAGGCTTTATGAATTACTAAGTTGGACACATATGATGTTAATTGCCTAATTATATGCCCCTTTAAATAGACTATAGGCAGTTTCTTATGCTAAGCAGTGATCAAGTGCGGTGGACCCGCATGAAACGCGTCTGCTGTTACTGCCTTTATGTGACCACTACTTGATTTGGGTGGAGGTCATTTCTAGCTATTGTCCCGCTCTTTGTTTTTAGTGCACAGTGCTTTGAATAAAGAAATCTTTTGAATTTACTTACCACTGTTTGGAGCGTCTTCCTAGTTAGCCGGAACTGTCTTTCTCAAGTGTTTGTTCCTGTGGCGTCTGATACAGAGACGCACTTCCTGGCTCCTGTGGAGGATCGTGGGGGAGTTGTTGGACTGGTGCACACGCTGAAGCAACGCCGAAGACACGCAGAAGAAGCCGGCATTTGAGCACTGTTTGGGTAAGCACCGCTTGTTGTGTATATTGGGGTAAATAAGCTACCTGTAGCGAGATCTTTTTACCAGCGCTAGCTACAAGTAGCGAATCATCAGCTATCACGTCACTTACTACAAATGGTAACAAGGTCTCTTGTAGTGCAGCCTTTATTTTTAATGGGATTTCTGAATACATTGTAACTAACATATCATACAACGCTTGCTACAATATTGGAAGCTGACACTACTCTTCTTGTCACGAGTGGATTCAAAATGTATAATTTCACATTAGTGAAACGTTTGTGTTGGTAAACTATATAAGATTGCTGGTTTTTTGTTTTTAAATATACATAATTACATTTATTAATCTTTTCTATGGTACAGATGTCAAGAAACACAAAAAAACAAGGGAAGGTGAAATCAATCTTTTTTAAAACTGCTACAGCTACTTTGCTCCTGTAACTACCCCACTCCGACTCAATTCTGGGAAGATATTCAAAGGAATTTATAAATACTTCATTAATCCTTATGGGAGACTTTAATATAACACCAGAACCTTATTATAAAGGAAAGGGGATATTGTGGGCAAAGGTCAACAAATAAAGAGGATTTGACAGAATTTATATGTAGATATGAAGAAAAAAATCTGCCTCCCTGAAAAGCGCACTCGGAGTAGAAGATATATTTAAGAAATCTCACACAATTAGATTTCACTTGTATCTAAAGAAATAATCAGGCTCTTTCTAGATCAGATTTGATAAACTTCAGAAAACAGAGGAAGTACAAATTATGAATTTTGCATTATCAAATCACTCACCAGTTTTGAGAGTGGAATCTGAAAGGAAAAAAATAATCACCTGGGTTACGAGTTTGGCGTTACGGTGCAGTGCGGCTTTTAACGCTGAAAAAATTGCCATTATGCTGGAATAGCCAGGAATGCATATTATGAGTTGTGTTAGTATAGCTGTAAAGCAAGCATTTTAGCCTGTAACGCAAAGTCCATTCCGCACTCAAAAAATTTGTTGGGATTTTCATAGTGCCGGTATTACTGGTTGTGCCTTCAGACTAAAAAGCTTGCGTTACAGCCTATACCGACACAATCCATACCGTCATCTCAGATCAGTAGTTATGGATTTTGTATAACAAAAATGTTTCACAAAACTCATATCTAAAGTGTTACAAAGTACACTAATACCCATATACTACCTATTAACCCCTAAACCACTGCCCTCCCGCATCGCAAACACTATTTAAAAACTATTAACTCCTAATCTGCCACCCACCCACATCGCGACTATTAAATAAAGTTATTAACCCCTAATCTGCCACCCACTCACATCGCCAACACTATCTAAATATATTAACCCCTAAACAGCCGCTCCCTGACATCAATAAAAGTTATTAACCCCTAATCTGCCACTCCCCCACATCGCAGACACCAAAATAAACCCCTAAACCTCCAGCCCACCACATCGTAACTACTAAACTAAACCTATTATCCCCTTCACCGCCGGCCCCCCACATTGCAAAAAACACTAAATTAAACTATTAACCCCTAAACCTAACACCCTCCTAACAATAAATTAAAATTACAATATAATTATCTTCAAATAAATAAAAACTTACCTGTGAAATAAAAATAAACCTAACATTATACTTTAAATTAACCTAACATAACTATTCTAATAAAATTAAAAAATACTACTAATTAAAAACCTAAAGTACAAATTTTAAAAAAACCTAACACTATGAAAAAAATAAAAAAATCTAAAATTACAAAAAATAATAAAAACTAATTATGAAAAATAAAAAAACACTAAGCTTACAAAAAATAATAAATGAAATGATCAAAAATAAATCAATTACACCCTAATCTAATAGCCCTATAAAAATAAAAAAGCCCCCCCAAAATAAAAACACCCTACAATAAACTACCAATAACTATTAAAAGGGCCTTTTGTGGGGCATTTCCCTAAATTAAACAGCTCTTTTTACCTGTAAACAAATACAAAGTCCCCCCAACAGTAAAACCCACCACCCCAACCAACCCCCCAAAATAAAAAAACCTATAAAAAATCATAAACTATCCATTGCCAATACTTCAGGAACCGTGAGTAGATTTTATTGGGGTTAGTGTTAGTTTTTTTTTTTTGTGTGTGATTTTTTTTAGATTAGGGATGGGCACTTGTAAAAGAGCTGAATGCCCTTTTAAGGGTAATGCCCATCACAAATGCCCCTTTAGAGGCAATGGGTAGTTTAGAATTTTTTAGAGTTATTTTTTTTTAAATTGGGTGGTTGGTTGGGTGTTGGGTTTTACTGTTGGGGGGCTTTGCATTTTTTACAGGTAAAATAGATGTTTAACTTCAAAAGGCCATTTTAAGGGCTATTACTAGTTTACTGTAGTTAGGGAGTGTTTTATTTTGGGGGGGACTTTTTATTTTTATAGGGCTATTAGATAAAGTGTAATTGTTTTTATTTTTGATCATTTAGTTTATTATTTTTTGTAAGCTTAGGTGCTTTTTATTTTTCATTATTTTTCCATTTTTCCATTTTTTATTTTTTTAGTAGTGTTAGGTTTTTAAAAATTTGTAATTTAGGTTTTTAATTGGTAGTATTTTTTTGTTTTATTAGAATAGTTATGTTGAGTTAATTTATAGTTTAATGTTAGGTTTATTTTTATTTCACTGGTAAGTTATTATTTATTTTAAGATAGTTATACTGTAATTTTAATTTAAAGTTAGGGGGGTGTTAGGTTTAGGGGTTAATAGTTTAATTAAGTGTTTTGCGATGTGGGGGGGCTGGCGGTTTAGGGGTTAATAGGTTTATTTAGTGGAGGCAATGGTGGGGGGCCAGAGGTTTAGGGGTTAATAGGTTTATTTAGTTGTGACAATGTGGGAGGCCTGAGGTTTAGGGGTTAATAGGTTTATTTAGTAGCGGCGGTGTGGGGGTCCGGGGGTTTAGGGGTTAATAGGTTTGTTTAATAGCTGCGATGTGGGGGGCCGGAGGTTTATGGGTTAAGAGGTTTATTTAGTAGCGGTGATATGGGAGGCCGGAGGTTTAGGGGGTTAATCATTTTATTTAGCGGCTGCGATGTTGGGGGGCGGCAGATTAGGGGGTTAATAACTTTATTTAGGTGTCGGCGATGTCAGTGCGGCAGATATGGGGTGTTTAGACTTGGGGTTTATGTAACTTTTTTTTCCCCATAGACATCAATGGGGTTGCGTTACGGAGAATTTTCATTCCGCACTTCAGGTGTTAGTTTTTTTTCTAACACACTCTCCTCATTGATGCCTATGGGGGAAAGCGTGCACGAGCACGTCAAAGCAGCCCTTGGCTTTTGTGCGGTATGGATCTTAACGCCACCATATCGCACGCACAAGGAGGCTTTTTAGAAACTTGTAATGGCAGCGCTATGGAGAGTGAAATAATGTAACTTTTTTGGTCTTAGTTTTGCTCCCTGTTTAGCGCAAAACTCGTAATCTAGGCGAATATATTTTGCTACCCATTTTATTTGAATTTCTCAACAAAAATGTAAACAATTCCTAGAAGATACATAGGAAGAAAATAATCTCAAAATAATCTTCAACTATAGGCTCGTTTCCATTGAGTCATTAAAAGTGGAGCTGTAAGATACCGAAACTGCAGAAAGCTAAAAGTAGATTTAAGCTCCATTTTAGTACCAGGTTTCAATTGAAATATTTTGGCGTAATATGTGCAGTTGCTCTTTTCCTGTAGGTGCAGAGTTAACCTTGTGTTACTGCTTCCATCTGACACCGGATATAGATATAGAACTTGTATAACATTGCTTCACTAATGAAATATAGCTTCAAGTGGTTGTTAAACAGACACACTTTTACTATAGGAGACCTAGACCAAGATATGGTATATCCATTGCAATTTAACTAAATTACCTTACCTCACACAAAACACTCAGAATTACTCCATAAGGTTAAAACAAGCAATTTTGTTTAAAGATATATATACAGGAGTGCAGAATTATTAAGCAAATGAGTATTTTGACCACATCATCCTCTTTCTGCATGTTGTCTTACTCCAAGCTGTATAGGCTCGAAAGCCTACTACCAATTAAGCATATTAGGTGATGTGCATCTCCTGTAATGAGAAGGGGTGTGGTCTAATGACATCAACACCCTATATCAGGTGTGCATAATTAATTAGGCAACTAAATTTCCTTTGGCAAAATGGGTCAAAAGAAGGACTTGACAGGCTCAGAAAAGTCAAAAATAGTGAGATATCTTGCAGAGGGATGCAGCACTCTTAAAATTGCAAAGCTTCTGAAGCGTGATCATCGAACAATCAAGTGTTTCATTCAAAAATAGTCAACAGGTCGCAAGAAAGCGTGTGGATAAACCAAGGCGCAAAATAACTGCCCATGAACTGAGAAAAGTCAAGCGTGCAGCTGCCAAGATGCCCACTTGCCACCAGTTGGCCATATTTCAAAGCTGCAACATCACTGGAGTGCCCAAAAGCACAAGGTGTGCAATACTCAGAGGACATGGCCAAGGTAAGAAAGGCTGAAAGACGACCACCACTGAACAAGACACACAAGCTGAAACGTCAAGACTGGGCCAAGAAATATCTCAAGACTGATTTTCTAAGGTTTTTATGGACTGATGAAATGAGAGTGAGTCTTGATGGGCCAGATGGATGGGCCCATGGCTGGATTGGTAAAGGGCAGAGAGCTCCAGTCCGACTCAGACGCCAGCAAGGTGGAGGTGGAGTACTGGTTTGGGCTGGTATCATCAAAGATGAGCTTGTGGGGCCTTTTCGGGTTGAGGATGGAGTCAAGCTCAACTCCCAGTTCCTACTGACAGTTTCTGGAAGACACCCTTCTTCAAGCAGTGGTACAGGAAGAAGTCTGCATCCTTCAAGAAAAACATGATTTTCATGCAGGACAATGCTCCATCACACGCGTCCAAGTACTCCACAGCGTGACTGGCAAGAAAGGGTATAAAAGAAGAAAATCTAATGACATGGCCTCCTTGTTCACCTGATCTGAACCCCATTGAGAACCTGTGGTCCATCATCAAATGTGAGATTTACAAGGAGGGAAAACAGTACACCTCTCTGAACAGTGTCTGGGAGGCTGTGGTTGCTGCTGCACGCAATGTTGATGGTGAACAGATCAAAACACTGACAGAATCCATGGATGGCAGGCTTTTGAGTGTCCTTGCAAAGAAAGGTGGCTATAATGGTCACTGATTTGTTTTTGTTTTGTTTTTGAATGTCAGAAATGTATATTTGTGAATGTTGAGATGTTATATTGGTTTCACTGGTAAAAATAAATAATTGAAAATGGGTATATATTTGTTTTTTGTTAAGTTGCCTAATAATTATGCACAGTAAATAGTCACCTGCACACACAGATATCCCCCTAAAATAGCTATAACTAAAAACAAACTAAAAACTACTTCCAAAAATATTCAGCTTGATATTAATGAGTTTTTTGGGTTCATTGAGAACATGGTTGTTGTTCAATAATAAAATTAATCCTCAAAAATACAACTTTGCCTAATAATTCTGCACTCCCTGTATATAAAGCATGGAGAAAAAGCAATAACTATTTAGACAATAATTTAGATTTATGAGATTTTTAAAGTTAAGGGTAATCCCACAAATATCAAAAAAATTATAATTCTATGCAATCTGGCAATGAACGTCGATGATTACGAATGATTACCTTGTTCAACATTAAAGAGGTATTGCATTTTATTGTTATTAGCTAATCTTATACACATATGAGTTTATTATTATTAATGATTGTGAATAATTGTCAATTGAGTTTTAAATATATTTATATATATATGGCACATATGGGTTTTAGGTGTCTTTATTCTGCTTGAGAAAGCAGTACTATTACACTTCGAAATGCGATTGGATTGTTTTTATCATATGTTTTAACATTTTTAATAAATAACCCCAAGGTCCTTTTAGATAAGGGGTTGATTCACAGGGGCCGAATTATCAAGCTCCAGAATGGAGCGTGATGCCCCTGTTTCGGCATGAGCCTTCAGGCTTGCCAGAAACAGCAATTATGAAGCTTCGGTCTAAAGACCAGTGCTCCATAACTTGTCCGCCTGCTCTGAGGCTGCGGACATCAATCCGCCCAATCCTATACGACCGGGATGATTGAAACCCCTGCTAGCGCCGATTGGCTGTGAATCTGCAGGGGCGGCATTGCACAAGGAGTTCACAAGAACTGCTTGTTGCAATGATAAATGCCGACAGGCCTATGCTGTCGGCATTTATCGATGTACGGGTGTTCATGATATGCTACATCGTATCATGTCCATCTGCACTTTAATAAATCGACCCCACAGTGTTTACTGGATTGAGTGTGTTTCATTACGCATGCCGCTGAAAAGTGTGACCGAGAGCTAAAGGATCAAGACATTCATGAACTGTGATGAGCCAGCTGGAAAGCTCCAAATTTTCCCAGATCACTACCGTTGCACTTTAAGATAAGTGCTCTCTCTTTGTGAGTATCTTCTTTAGGGATTACAGTTGAGAGGGGACGCTGTATTCTAGTGGTACTGGGCCCATTAAGTGCCTTCTTTTATGTTTTATTGCAGTATTTTGAAGGTTTTCATTGTCAACGAAGAGCTGACCTGGGCATTTCACTTGAGAGACAAGACTGGCATCCTGTAGCTGCACTAGTGCCGCCTTTTTTGTAGAATTTATAATCCTGTACTTGTTTATAATTTTGGTGTATGACTTCCTTTTATCTTTTAAATATATGAAAAACCAAAATAAGATTGGAGAAGTTAAGTATTTTCAGCTAGATTACGTGTTTTGCGTTATGACTTATGGCCCATAACGATGCTTTTTCCCTACCGCTGCTATTACAAGTATTGTCAGAATAGCTGTACCGCACACTTTTTGGCCGTCACGCAACAACAGTACCGCAGTTTAAAATAAAGTCCTTTTTCATGGGACTTCCATTAGCGTAGTTTTACGTTACAAAGCTGTAGCATAAAACTCATAACTAAACTGTCACAAAGTACACTAAAACCCATAAACTACCTATTAACCCCTAAACCGCTGCCCTCCCGCATTGCAAACACTATTTAAATATTATTAACCCCTAATCTACCGTCCGCCCACACCGTCACTATAATAAACTTATAAACCCCTAAACCTAACCCTAATCCTAACGTAACCCTAACCCTAACACCCCCTAACTTGAATATAATTAAAATAAATCTAAATAAAACTTACTATTATTACATAAATAATTCCTATTTAAAACTAAATACATACTTACCTATTAAATAAACCCTAAACTAGCTACAATCCAAGATGGCGTCCCTTACATTCTGATTGGCTGATAGAATTCTATCAGCCAATAGGAATTAAAGGGTAAAAAAATCCTATTGGCTGCTGCAATCAGCCAATAGGATTGAGCTTTCATTGGAACAGTCAATAGAATGCAAGCTCAATCCTATTGGCTGATTGGATCAGCCCCAATAGGATTAAAGCTTAAATCCTATTGGCTGATTGAATCAGCCAATAGGATTTTTTACCCTTTAATTCCTATTGGCTGATAGAATTCTATCAACCAATGGAATGTAAGAGACGCCATCTTGGATGACGATACCTTAAAGGGAAACTTCATTCTTCATTAACCATCGGAAGAAGAGGATGCTCCGAGCCGGATGTCTTGAAGATGGACCCGCTCCGCACCGGATGGATGAAGATAAAAGATGCAATCTGGATGAAGACTTCTGGCCGCTTCGTTGAAGACTTCTGCCCGCTTGAATGAGGACTTCACCGGCTGGATGAGGATGGATGTCCGGTCTTCCAAAATTGTAAGTGGATCGTCGGGGGGTTAGTGTTAGGTTTTTTTTAAGGGTTTTTTGGGTGGGTTTTATTTTTAGATTAGGGTTTGGGCAGTAAAAGAGCTAAATGCCCTTTTAAGGGCAATTCCCATCCAAATGCCCTTTTCAGGGCAATGGTTAGCTTAGGTTTATTTAGATAGGTTTTTATTTGGGGGGTTTGGTTGTGTTGGTGGTGGGTATTTATTGTTGGGGGTTGTTTGTATTTTTGTTTACAGGTAAAGAGATTATTTCTTCGGGGGCAATGCCCTGCAAAAGGCCCCATTGGCAGTTTAGTGTAGGCTAGGGGTTTTTATTTTGATAGGGCTATTAGATTAGGAGTAATTCATTTTTATTTTTGATAATTTCTTTTTACCGCCACTGCAGCTCTAAATACCAGCGGTGCTTACGGATGCGGCCAGCTTCAAAAACGTACTCGTGCACGATTCCCCCATAGGAAACAATGGGGCAGTTTGAGCTGAAAAAAAAACCTAACACCTGCAAAAAAGCAGCGTTAAGCTCCTAACGCAGCCCCATTGTTTCCTGTCTGCACCTAACACCCTAACATGTACCCCGAGTCTAAACACCCCTAGCATTACACTTATTAACCCCTAATCTGCTGCCCCCGCTATCGCTGACACCTGCATATTTTTTTTAACCCCTAATCTGCCACTCCGTACACCGCCGCAACCTACATTATACCTATGTACCCCTAATCTGCTGCCCCCAACACCGCCGACCCCTATATTATATTTATTAACCCCTAATCTGCCGCCCCCAACGTCGCCTCCACCTACCTACAATAATTAACCCCTAATCTGCCGACCGGACCTCACCGCTACTAATAATAAATGTATTAACCCCTAAAGCTAACTCTAACCCGAACCCTAACACCCCCCTAAGTTAAATATAATTTAAATCTAACGAAATAAATTAACTCTTATTAAATAAATTATTCCTATTTAAAGCTAAATACTTACCTGTAAAATAAACCCTAATATAGCTACAATATAAATTATAATTATATTGTAGCTATTTTAGGATTAATATTTATTTTACAGGTAACTTTGTATATATTTTAAACCAGGGTACAATAGCTATTAAACAGTTAATAACTATTTAATAGCTACCTAGATAAAATAATTACAAAATGGCCTGTAAAATAAATCCTAACCTAAGTTACAATTAAACCTAACACTACACTATCAATAAATAAATTAAATAAAATACCTACAATTATGAACAATTAAACCTAACACTACACTATCAATAAATTAATTAAATACAATACCTACAAATAAATAAAATGAAATAAACTAACTAAAGTACAAAAAATAAAAAAGAACTAAGTTACAAAAAATAAACAAATATTTACAAACATTAGAAAAATATTAAAACAATTTTAAACTAATTACACCTACTTTAAGTCCCCTAATAAAATAACAAAGACCCCCAAAATAAAAAAATGTCCTACCCTATTCTAAAATTAAAATAGAAAAGCTCTTTTACCTTACCAGCCCTGAAAAGGGCCCTTTGCGGGGCATGCCCCAAAGAATTCAGTTCTTTTGCCTGTAAAAAAAAAAAAATACAATACCCCCCCAACATTACAACCCACCCACCCACATACCCCTAATCTAACCCAAACCCCTTAAATAAACCTAACACTAAGCCCATGAAGATCTCCCTACCATTGTCTTCACCACACCGGGTCCCGATCGGTCCAGAAGAGCCTCCGATGTCTTGATCCAAGCCCAAGCGGGGGGGCTGAAGATATCCATGATCCGGTTGAAGTCTTCATCCAAGCGGGAGCTGAAGGAGGTCCATGATCCGTCTGAAGTCTGCTATCAAGCGGCATCTTCAATCTTCTTTCTTCCAGATCCATGTCATCCCGCCGACGCAGAACATCCATCTTCACTGACGACTTCCCGACGAATGACGGTTCCTTTAAGGGACGCCATCCAAGATGGCGTCTCTCGAATTCCGATTGGCTGATCGGAACAGCCAATAGAATGCGAGCTCAATCTGATTGGCTGATTGGATCAGCCAATCGATTGAACTTGAATCTGATTGGCTGATTCCATCAGCCAATCAGAATTTTTCCTACCTTAATTCCGATTGGCTTGGATGACGTCCCTTAAAGGAACCGTCATTCGTCATTCGTCGGGAAGTCGTTCGGTGAAGATGGATGTTCCGCGTCGGCTGGATGAACATGGATCCGGGAAGAAAGAAGATTTAGGGTTTAATTGTAGATAATTGTAGGTATTATATTTAATTAATTTATTGATAGTGTAGTGTTAGGTTTAATTGTAGATAATTTTAGATAATTGTAGGTATTTTATTTTATTTATTTATTGATAGTGTAGTGTTAGGTTTAATTGTAACTTAGGTTAGGATTTATTTTACAGGTAATTTTGTAATTATTTTAACTAGGTAGCTATTAAATAGTTATTAACTATTTAATAGCTATTGTAACCTGATTAAAATAATTACAAAGTTGCATGTAAAATAAATATTAATCGTAAAATAGCTACAATATAATTATAATTTATATTGTAGCTATATTAGGGTTTATTTTACAGGTAAGTATTTAGCTTTAAATAGGAATAATTTATTTAATAAGAGTTAATTTATTTTGTTAGATTTAAATAATATTTAACTTAGGGGGGTGTTAGAGTTAGGGTTAGAATTGAGCTTTTAGGGGTTAAAAAATTTATTAGAGTAGCGTGAGGTCCGGTCCTGGCAGATTAGGGGTTAATGCTTTAAGTTAGGTGTCGGGCGATGTTAGTGAGGGAAGATTAGGGGTTAATACTATTTATTATAGGGTTATGAGGCGGGAGGTGAGGGCGGAGTTAGGGGTTAATGACATTTATTATAGTAGCGGTGAGGTCCGGTCGGCAGATTAGGGGGATAATAATTGTAGTATAGGTGGCGCGACGTTGGTGGCGGCAGGATTAGAGGTTAATAAATATTATGTAGGGTGTCGGCGGTATTTAGGGGCAGCAGATTAGGGGTACATAGGGATAAACGTAGGTGGGCGGCGGGTGTGCGGCTCGGCAGATTAGGGTTAAGAAAAATTTAATAGAGTTGGCGGCGATGTGGGGGGGGGCCTCGGTTTTGGGGTACATAAGTAGTTTATGGGTGTTAGTGTACTTTAGAGCACAGAAGTTAAGAGCTATATAAACCGGCATAAGCCCATAAAGCTCTTAACACATGACTTTTTTCTGCGGCTGGAGTCCTTATCGGTAGAGTTCTAACCGCTCACTTCAGCAAAGACTCTAAATACCGGCGTTAGAAAGATCCCATTGAAAAGATAGGATACGCAATTGGCGTAGGGGGATCTGCGGTATGGAAAAGTCGCGGCTGCAAAGTGAGCGTTGGACCCTTTAATGACTGACTCCAAATACCAGCGGGCGGTAAAAAGCAGCGTTAGGAGCCTCTAATGCTGGTTTTGACGGCTCCCGCCAAACTCTAAATCTAGGCGTTAATTATGACTTTTATGCTACAGATTTGTAGCGCAAAACTCATAACTACTGACTTTCAGTTTACGGTATGGATCTTGATGGTACTGTATTGGCAGTACCGCTCACTTTTTGGCCTCCCAGTCAAAACTCTTAATACCCGGCGCTATGGAAGTCCCATTAAAAAAGGACTTTTTGAATGCTGGCGGTAGTTACGTTGCGTTAAGGCCAAAATAGTATGCGGTACAGCTGTACCTGCAAAACTCGTAATACCAGCGGTAGTGAAAAAGAGCCATAACGCTGCTTTTTCATCCATAACGCAAAACTCCTAATCTAGCCACTAATTATCCAAAAAAATAAAAATGATTCCTTTTCTAAAACCCCGTTTTAAAACCCCCCAGCTCTTAACAGCTCTTTTGCAAAAAAATAAAAACAAACCCCCCCTAACATTACAAACCCCCATCCTCCAAACCCACAAAATAAAAATAAACCTAATCTACCCATTGCCCTGAAAAGAGAATTTGTATGGGCATTTTCCTTAAAAGGGCATTCAGCTCTTTTTTCGGCCCATTAAAAATAAAAAAATGCCTAATCTAAAAAAAAAAAAAAAAAAAAGCACCCCAAAATAAAAAAAATCCCATTATATAAAATAAAATTATCCAAAATAATACAAAATATTCCTATTCTAATGACCCGTTAAAATAATAAAAAAAAACCTAATCTATAATATACTTCCAAATGCCCTTAAAAGGCATTGCCCTAAAGTTAACAGCTCTTTTGCTAAAAAAAAATACAACAAACACCCCCTAAACATTACAACCACCCCCCCCAACCCACAAAATAAAAATAAAAAACTAACTAAAAAAAACTAATCTACCCATTGCCCTTAAAAGAGTAAAAGGGCATTCAAATCAGCCAATAGGAAGGAGAGCTGCTTAAATCCTATTGGCTGTTTAAATCAGCTAATAGGATTTAAGCAGCTCTCATTCCTATTGGCTGATTTTAAATTTTCAGCCAATAGGAATGCAACGGCACCCCAAAATAAAAGGGGTACCTTGCATTGAATCCTCAGTGTGCGGCGGACGATTGCATGAAGAGGACCTCCACGTTGGAACGATCGGACCTCGCCTGGACCTCCTCCTCTGCGCATCCACCGACTCCCCTGGGATGAAGATAGAAAGATGCCGGTCCCGCGATGGATACAGATGGAGCCGTCTGGAGGAAGATGCTTCGCCACTGGGATGAAGATCTTTTACCAGACTTCAGCAACTGTGAGTACTGATTTTGGGGTTAGTGTTAGGTTTTTCTTTCATGTAATTGGCAAGAGTCCATGAGCTAGTGACATATGGGATATACAATCCTACCAGGAGGGGCAAAGTTTCCAAAACCTCAAAATGCCTATAAATATACCCCTCACCACACCCACAATTCAGTTTTACAAACTTTGCCACCTATGGAGGTGGTGAAGTAAGTTTGTGCTAAGATTTCCTACGTTGATATGCGCTTCTCAGCATTGTTGAAGGCCCGATTCCTCTCAGAGTACAGCGAATGTCAGAGGGACGTGAAGGGAGTATCACCTATTGGATACAATGATTTCCCTAACCGGGGGTCTTTTTCATGGGTTCTCTGTTATCGGTCGTAGAGATTCATCTCCTACCTCCCTTTTCAGAATGACGATATACTCTCAAATTTACCATTACCTCTACTAAAGAACTGTTTTAGGTACTGGTTTGGCTATCTGCTATATGTGGATGGGTGTCTTTTGGTAAGTATGTTTTCATTTACTTAAGACACTCTCAGCTATGGTTTGGCACTTTATGCAAATTATATAAAGTTCTAAATATATGTATTGTACTTATATTTGCCATGAGTCAGGTTAATGTATTTCCTTCTGCAGACTGTCAGTTTCATATTTGGGAATATAAACACTTTAAGAAATTTGTTTCTTACCTGGGGTTTAGTCTTTTTCAATTTTGACTACTTTTGCATTTGCGGGTATTAGGGCCCGCGGGGTGCGTCAAATGTTAGACTTTATTGCGTCATTTTTGGCGCAAACTTTTTTGGCGCGGGGAAATTACGTTTTTGACGCAACTTCGTCATTTCGGGCGTCATACGTGACGTCGGGACCTTTCACACGGCGGCGTCATTAGTGACGCAAGTGTGTCGTTTCCGGTCATTTTTGGCGCCAAAAAAGTTTACGTTACGTTGTGCGTCATACTTGGCGTCAATTTTTTTTCATTATTTCATTCATGTTTGCCTCCTGCTTCTTTTCTTTCAAGAGGCCTATGCCTTTGCATTTTTTCCCATTCCTGAAACTGTCATTTAAGGAAATAGATAATTTTGCTTTATATGTTGTTTTTTTCTTTTACATTGAGCAAGATGTCCCAATCCGATCCTGTCTCTGAAGTTTCTGCTGGAACATTGCTGCCTGACATCGGTTCTGCTAAAGCTAAGTGCATTTTGTTGTAAAATTGTAGAAATTATTCCACCGAATGTCATTTGTAATAGTTGTCATGATAAACTTTTACATGCAGATAGTGTTTCTATCAGTAATAGTACATTGCCAGTTGCAGTTCCTTCAACTTCTAATGTGCATGATATACCTGTAAATTTTAAAGAATTTGTTTCTGATTCTATTATGAAGGCTTTGTCTGCATTTCCACCTTCTAATAAACGTAAAAGGTCTTTAAAACTTCTCATTTAGCTGATGAAATTTCAAATGACCAACAACATAATAATTCATCCTCTTCTGCTGAGGATCTATCTGAAACAGAAGATACTTCCTCAGATATTGACACTGACAAATCTACTTATTTATTTAAAATAGAGTATATGCGTTCTTTATTAAAAGAAGTGTTAATTACTTTGGATATTGAGGTAACCAGTCCTATTGACGTTCAGTCTAATAAACGTTTAAAATGCTGTTTTTAACCCTCCTGTGGTTTCCCCAGGGTGTTTTTCCCATTCCTGAGGCTATTTCTGATATGATTTCTAGGGAATGGAATAAGCCAGGTACTTCCTTTGTTCCTTCTTCAAGGTTTAAGAGATTGTATCCGTTACCAGCAAAATCTATAGAGTTTTGGGAAAAAATCCCCAAAGTTTGATGGGGCTATTTCTACTCTTGCTAAACATACCACTATTCCTATGGAAGATAGCACTTCCTTTAAGGATCCTTTAGATAGGAAGCTTGAATCTTATCTAAGGAAGGCCTATTTATATTCAGGTCATCTTCTCAGACCTGCTATTTCTTTGGGTGATGTTGCGGCTGCATCAACTTTCTGGTTGGAACATTTAGTGCAACATGAATTGGATTCTGACATATCTAGCATTGTTTGCTTACTGCAACATGCTAATCATTTTATTTGTGATGCCATTTTTTATATTGTCAAAATTGATGTTAGATCCATGTCTTTAGCTGTATTAGCTAGAAGAGCTTTGTGGCTTAAATCTTGGAATGCTGATATGACATCTAAATCTAGATTACTATCTCTTTCTTTCCAAGGTAATAATTTATTTGGTTCTCCGTTGGATTCTATTATTTCAACTATCACTGGAGGAAAAGGAGTTTTTTTGCCTCTAGATAAAAAACCTAAGGGTAAATCTAAGGCTTCTAACCATTTTCGTTCCTTTCGTCAGAATAAGGAACAAAAACTCAATCCTCCTCCCAATGAATCTGCTTCCAGTTGGAAGCCTTCCTCAAATTGGAATAAATCCAAGCCATTTAGGAAATCAAAGTCTGCTCCTAAGTCTGCATGAAGGTGCGTCCCTCATTCCAGCTCAGCTGGTAGGGGGCAGATTAAGGTTTTTAAAGGATTTTTGGATAAAATCTGTCCAAAATCATTGGATTCAGAGCATTGTCTCTCAAGGGTATCGAATAGGATTCAAAGTAAGACCTCCTGTGAGAAGATTTTTTCTCTCACACATTCCTGTAAATCCAGTAAAAGCTCAGGCTTTTCTGAAGTGTGTTTCAGACCTGGAGTCTTCAGGGGTAATCATGCCAGTTCCTCTTCAGGAACAAGGTTTGGGGTTTTATTCAAACCTATTCATTGTACCAAAGAAAGAAAATTTGTTCAGACCAGTTCTGGATCTGAAAATTTTGAATCGTTATGTAAGAGTACCAACTTTCAAGATGGTGACTATAAGGACTATTCTGCCTTTTGTTCAGCAAGGACATTATATGTCTACAATAGACTTGCAGGATGCATACCTTTATATTCCAATTCATCCAGAACACTATCAGTTTCTGAGATTCTCTTTTCTAGACAAGCATTACCAATTTGTTGCTCTTCCATTTGGCCTAGCAACAGCTCCAAGAATCTTTTCGAAGGTTCTGGGTGCCCTACTATCTGTAATCAGAGAACAGGGTATTGCGGTGTTTCCTTATTTGGACGATATATTGGTACTAGCTCAGTCTTTACATACTGCAGAATCTCACACAAATCAACTAGTGTTGTTTCTTCGGAAACATGGTTGGAGGATCAATTTACCAAAAAGTTCTTTGATTCCTCAGACAAGGGTCACCTTTTTAGGTTTCCAGATAGATTCAGTCTCCATGACTCTGTCTCTAACAGACAAGAGACGTTTAAAATTGGTTGCAGCCTGCCGGCACCTTCAGTCTCAGTCATTCCCTTCAGTGGCTATGCGCATGGAAGTTTTAGGTCTCATGACTGCAGCATCGGACGCAATCCCCTTTGCTCGTTTTCACATGAGACCTCTACAGCTTTGTATGCTGAATCAATGGTGCAGGGATTATACAAATATATCACAATTAATATCCTTGAATCCCAATGTACGACACTCTCTGACATGGTGGATAGATCACCATCGTTTGGTTCAAGGGGCTTCTTTTGTTCGCCCAACCTGGACTGTGTTCACAACAGATGTGAGTCTTTCAGGTTGGGGAGCCGTTTGGAGATCTCTGACAGCAGAAGGGGTTTGGAAATCTCAAGAGGCGAGATTACCAATAAATATTTTAGAACTCTGTGCAATTCTCAGGGCTCTTCAGTCCTGGCCTCTACTAAAGAGAGAACCGTTCATTTGTTTTCAGACAGAAAATATCACAACTGTGGCTTATGTCAATCATCAGGGTGGGACTCACAGTCCCCAAGCTATGAAAGAAGTATCTTGGATACTTGCTTGGGCAGAATCCAGCTCCTGTCTAATCTCTGCGGTGCATATCCCAGGTGTAGACAATTGGGAGGCGGATTATCTCAGCCACCAGACTTTACATCCAGGGGAGTGGTCTCTCCATCCAGATGTGTTTTCTCAGATTGTTCAGATGTGGGGGCTTCCAGAGATAGATCTCATGGTCTCATCTAAACAAGAAATTTCCCAGATACCTGTCCAGGTCCAGGCATGTTCAGGCGGAAGCAGTGGATGCGCTGACATGTCCAGTTGCCCGCCTTGGCCACTTCCGTTACGGCCGGACCTATTATCTCAAGGTCCGTTTTCCATCAGGATCTCAAATCATTAAATTTGAAGGTATGGAAATTGAACGCTTAGTTCTAAGTCATAGAGGTTTCTCTGATTCAGTGATTAATACTATGTTAGAAGCTCGTAAATCTGTCTCTAGGAAGATTTATTATAGAGTTTGAAAGGCTTACATTGCATGGTGTTCTTCTCATAAATTCTCCTGGCATTCTTTTAGAATTCCTAGAATTTTGCAGTTTCTTCAGGATGGTCTGGATAAGGGTTTGTCTGCAAGTTCCTTGAAAGAACAAATCTCCGCTCTTTCTGTTTTATTTCACAGAAAAATTGCTATACTTCCTGATATACACTGTTTTGTACAGGCTTTAGTTCGTATTAAGCCTGTCATTAAGTCAATTTCTCCTCCTTTGAGTCTTAATTTGGTTTTGAAGGCATTACAGGCTCTTCCATTTGAGCCCATGCATTCTTTGGACATTAAACTACTTTCTTGGAAAGTGTTGTTCCTTTTGGCTATCTCTTCTGCTAGAAGAGTTTCTGAGCTATCTGCTCTATCTTGTGAGTCTCCTTTTCTGATTTTTCATCAGGATAAGGCAGTTTAGCGGACTTCTTTTAAATTTTTACCTAAGGTTGTGAATTCTAACAACATTAGTAGAGAAATTGTTGTCCCTTCTTTATGTCCTAATCCTAAGAATTCTTTGGAGAGATCCTTACATTCTTTGGATGTGGTAAGAGCTTTGAAATATTATGTGGAAGCTACTAAAAATTTCAGGAAGACTTCTAGTCTATTTGTTTTATTTTCTGGTGTCAGGAAAGGTCAGAAAGCTTCTGCTGTTTCCTTGGCTTCTTGGTTCAAACTTTTGATTCATCAAGCTTATTTGGAGTCGGGTCAAACCCCGCCTCAGAGAATTACAGCTCATTCTACTAGATTAGTCTCTACTTCATGGGCTTTTAAGAATGAAGCTTCAGTCGATCAGATTTGCAAAGCAGCCACTTGGTCCTCTTTACATACATTTACTAAATTCTACCATTTTGATGTATTTGCTTCTTCGGAAGCAGTTTTTGGTAGAAAAGTTCTTCAGGTAGCTGTTTCAGTTTGATTCTTCTGCTTTTTTATTTAATTTTTTTCCTTTTAAAAGTGAAAATAAACTTATTTTTGGGTTGTGGATTATTTTCTCAGCGGAATATGGCTGTTTTTGTTTTAGTCCCTCCCTCTGTAGTGACTCTTGAGTGGAAGACTCCACATCTTGGGTATTGATATCCCATATGTCACTAGCTCATGGACTCTTGCCAATTACATGAAAGAAAACATAATTTATGTAAGAACTTACCTGATAAATTCATTTCTTTCATATTGGCAAGAGTCCATGAGGCCCACCCTTTTTTTATGGTGGTTATGATTTTTTGTATAAAGCACAATTATTTCCAAATTTCCTTTGTTGATGCTTTCTACACCTGCTTGGCTATTCGTTAAACTGAATTGTGGGTGTGGTTTGGGAAACTTTGCCCCTCCTGGTAGGATTGTATATCCCATATGTCACTAGCTCATGGACTCTTGCCAATATGAAAGAAATGAATTTATTAGGTAAGTTCTTACATAAATTATGTTTTTTGGGGTGTTTTTTTTTTTAGATTAGAGCTTTTTTTTATTTTAATGGCTCAAAAAGAGCTGAATGCCCTTTTAAAGGCAATGCCCATACAAATGCTCTTTTCAGGGCAATAGGTAGATTAGTTTTATTTTGTTAGGTTTATTTTTTATTTTGTGGGTTTGGGGGGGTGGGTGTTTGTAACGTTAGGGGGTGTTTGTTGTATTATTTTTAGCAAAAGAGCTGCTAACTTTAGGGCAATGCCATACAAAAGGCCCTTTTAAGGGCCCTTGGTAGTTTAATATAGATTAGGGTTTTTTATTTTGGGGGGGGAGGGGTTTAAACGGGGTATTAGAATAGGAATAATTTTTATTATTTTGGATAATTTCGTTTTGTTATTTTTTGTAATGGTAGTTTTCATTTTTTAGTAATCTTAGGGGTTTTTATTTTTAGTAATGTTAGGTTTTATTAGTTTAAGCTTAGGTTTTTATTTCTATTTTCACATGTAAGTTTGTATTTATTTTAACTAGGTAGTTAGTAAATAGTTATATTGTTGCTAGCTTAGGTTTTATTTTTATTTCACAGGTAGGTTTGTATTTATTTTTAAACAGGTAGTTAGTTAATAATTGTGACTTTAATTTAGGTCTATTTTAATTATGTTAAAGCTAGGGGTGTTAGGTTTAGTGGTTAATAGTTTAATTTAGGTTGTTAGGATGTGGGGGCGGTAGTTTAGGGGTTCATAGATTTAGTTAGTGTTGGCGATGTCGGGGTACGGCGGTTTAGGGGTTAAAAGCTTTATTTAGTGATTTAGTTAGTGTCGGCGATGTCGGGGAACTGCGGTTTAGATTAGAACTGAAAAATTCCGAATATGAATAATGGATCAGAAAATTCGGAAACTGAATTATTAATTTTCAGAATTTTTTGAGATTTAAGTTATGGTGCCGATTTGAAAATTCAGATGCAATCGAATCTCAGAATCAGCCAAAATTCGGTCGAAACGAAATGCACATGTCTAATCTTTTCTTCCTCTCCTCCTCCTCCTTCTTCCCAGGCTCTGTCTTGGAGTCTTCTTTGATTTCCACAAATTGATCCAGCGGCAGCAATGAAAAGATCTCCAGGAACTCCCTTTTCCAGATTTTGTCCTTCACCTCTGCCGACAAATGCAACCCCAGCAGCCCGATGGAACAAAGGCACTGACGTCTGAAAGCCTCCTCTGACACCTTCAACCCAGCTGTTCCAGACCCCTGTCTGCCTGTTGTCTGGGGGCCACTTGCTCCCTTTTGCCCTGTGTTCACATTCGTCCATGCCCCAGCTGCTGACCCTTCTTCTTTTCCAGGGCTCTGCATTGCCTCCTGCCCTTCCACCTGCGCTATCAACTTCTTGAGCCCCATCAAGAGTATCATTCGTCCTGCATCCATCCCTTCATGCACAATAGCAGAAATAACAGTTTGTGACACCTCACCTTAAGATGTAGGTGTCGATGTTGCTCCTGAACTCGGTGACTTTAGACCAGGCATAGCTCCTGCTGCCACACTGTCCGTGTCTGCCGTCCTCGAGTTGACCGGCCCTGCCCTGTAGTCCTCCTGGGCACTGAATGCCTTCATGACCAAGAGCGTGACCTCCCTGCACTGGTCCGGTCCCGGCATTGCCAATCAAACCTGGCCCAGGTAGGAGAGATCTGGTCCCTGTCTCTGTCGCTTCTAGTTTAAGGAGACTGTGGGCACCCCCTACTGCTCTCTGCTCCCGCTTGGCTGCTCCTCCTGATGTCCCTTGTCTGGCTCCTACTCAGCCGCCGCTCCTGTAACGTGAAAGCATCAGGCTGTAAAACATTCCCTTGCCTCTCCCGTCCCAAGGAAACCTCCCTAACATTCAGGCCTCCAACCCCACTTTCCATTCGTCTCCTCACCAAGCCAGAGCCCCCAGCTCCACCGTCTGCTCCAACTGTGAATTCCTGTAATAATTGAGCCAAAGCGACAGCCTGTTAGCTCCTCTGCATCCTCCTCTCTGAAATCACTGTTTCGATCAACCAGGTGTAAGGAGTCCCCTTCCACCTCGAACAGCTCAGAGCTCAGGTCCTGAATGGCTGTGGCACTCCCTGGCTCGACTGCATAATGAAAGGACACCATGAAAACATTACCCCCCCCATTCCTGTCCCCCCTACCCCTGCAGTCCCTGATCACTCCTACCTTCCCCTTGTGCAGGAAAGCAGGGAGTGGGGTGAGAAGAAATTAAGAATGGAAACAAAGGGAGGGGCCAAAGAGAGGGGGCAGGGAAAACAGAGAGGGCACGCAGAACACAAAAGGTAAAAATCTAGGGGAAACTGCAAGCAGGATAACAAGGAAAGGAGGGGGAAAGGGGGGGTGGGGGGCCAGAAAAGAGAATACAGGGAGCAAAATGGAATGGGACCAACAAGCCCATCTGTCTTAGAGGAGGGCAATTTTCCCAGAATCACTACCAACTTCTTTATTTATGCATCTCTTTTATACAGGTTTTACTATTTATTTAGGATTAGGCTTTGTTATATTGAATATATATCCCCCCCATCTAATCCTAGCTACTTAATGGCACCCATTCCATTTCTCCCTACCACCACCTCCCCCTGTGACACACCGTGTTCCTCCCCTTTTTTTTCTTTTTTTTTTACTGAGTTGCAGACTTTCTCTCCCAGAAGCCATCCGCCATCCTCCTTGCAGGCCCATGGAGTCCTTCCACTTCTTTAATGGGATCACATTACCTTCGAACCTATGCCACCGTGAAGCGCCCCCTCCTCTATACCCGAGGCACATTCTTACCCTCTTAGCCTGCCGGCTCCCTAAACTAGACCAGGACCGTTGAGGATCCCCCACCTGTCCTCCTCATTGGTGGCCCAGCGGTACTTACCGTCTCTTCCGGTAGCTGCGTCGCTCCTCCGTGTGGCCACCGTGTGCTGCGGCCTAGCCTCTGCTCCTGCATCATGGCTCCTCCCCTCAGCCTTCCTGGCGTCACCACTACTCTGCTTCTTTCAGTTGCCACTGCTGGTGCCGTCCTTCCTCTCCTGCTCCTAGTTGCACCTGATGCGTATCCGCCTCTGGGCCTCCTCCTAACCCCTGCCTCAGTACTCAGGTGTTCAGGGGGTTTAGAACGCAGAGTGTGCCTTGCACAATGTTCCACCTCCTCCCAAGCTTCCGGACTCCACAGCTGCTGGTCCCACCGCTGTTTGCAGCTGCTGGAGCACCCAGCCAGCCCCTCTCTCCTGGGACAAGGATGTCGCCATCCTCAGCAGTTCCTGCAGCTCAGCCATGGGGTCAGCTCCGGTAAGTAGGCGTGAGAGGGACAGCTACTCACACCTTCATGTTATAAAGAGGACCTGCTTCCTGTTTAGTCCCCCCTTTTAATCTGTCCTATTCTCCCCACCTTTACCCTGCCAATGCCTCATTGAGGGTCACCAGTGGGTGGAGCTTTGCAGCTATTTCAAAGTGGCCAGAAACAATATTCGTTTTAACATAACTGTTTTTTACTATTCCTGCTGCATGATATATAAAGAGTGCAGGAGGCGATTTGCAGCCTCATCTAAGGTGATACTTTAAGATGACTAAGATATAATGATTTTGAGGATTGATAGATGAACCTGCAACCTGCACTATGATTCTACACATGGTTATGTACAGACTGGCTGCTATTGGCCCCTCCAGTACTTGGGCCCTTGTGCCAACTCACCTGCTGCACTAATGGTAGTAAAACCACTATATATACTGTATATATATATATATATATATATATATATATATATATATATATATATATATATATATATATATATATATATATGTGTTACAGTTAAAGTGCAGAAATCAGTTAATGTGCACATAACCTAGCTAATCTGCAGATTAACTAGTGTGATCAGTTAAAGTGCAGAAAAATTGTTTCATTTCTCACATTACCTAGGTAATCTGCACAGTATCTACTAGGCACTAGTTAACCCTTTGAGTGCTAATGACGGCTCTGAGCCATCACAGAGTTTCTCACTCTGGTGCTAATGACGACTCAGAGCCATCATGAGCACTCTCCCACCTTGATGGAGATCTGGGGGCTCCTTACTGCTCCTACCCTGGTGATCGTGCCTGTAGAGTGACAGGCATCGCCGGGGCTTCACGTGATACGCGGTGACGTCACACGCAACTTTATTTATACTTAACAATGTTAAGTATAGGAGGAGGGGGCATGCTGCTTAGAAGCCTGTATCTCAGGCATCTAAGCAGCTACAGACCCTCAAGACCCACTGTTGGAAAGGTAATCGCCTAACCTTTCCAACAGTGTAAGTATTGGGGGTCTGTAAAAAAAAAAAAAAGTAAAAAAAAATGTTTTCAAAAATGTAAAAAAATTATAATAAAAATAAATAATATTAGCACCCAGGTGGGAAATGGCTTAGCAGCCAAAGGGTTAAAGGGCAATAAAAAAGCAATTTAGCTTTTTAAAAAAGTTAGTTTCTCTCATGTAAACTGTTTATTGAAAAAGAAGCTGAAGAATGTAATAAATAAAGAACAGAATGTTCCGATTTCGGCTGAGGGCAGATATGCTCCAGAGTGCTCTGCTCTAATCAGAGCCTCGGGCGCCACAACTGCCTCTGGGAACCTTACCATGGGTCCCAGACCGCACGTCTTGAAATGCTCTGTCTGGGAAATTATCTATCTATCTATCTATCTATCTATCGAATCTATATTAAATAGATAGATTCGATAGATAGATGATAGATAGATAGATAGATAATTTCCCAGACAGAGAATTTCAGGATGTGCAGGCTGGGACCCACGGTAACGTTCCCAGAGGCAGTTGCAGCTAGACATGTGCATGGCGAAAAAATTCAGTTCTGTTCGGTTCGGATCGATTCGAATTTTTCGAAGTTCGGATCGATTCAAATTCAGAAAATTTCGAATCGATTCGTTTCAGATTTGTTTCGGATTCATTCGGATTTGAAGAAATTCGGCTGGATTCGGTTCGATTCGGTTCGGAAATTCGGCAATTCGGTAAGTGTTAGGTGGGATTAGACTAGTATTATACTGTATATTAGGTGTTAACCTAACATACTGTATAATACTAGTGTAATCCAATGGCCATCCGAATTTACGAATCGATTCGATTCTATTCGGTTCAATTCGGAAAATTCTGCAAAATTTGAATTCGGAAATTCGGTTCGATCCGAATCGCCGAATTTGCCGAATTTTCCGAATTTCCGAACCGAACCGAATTGCACATGTCTAGTTGCAGCGCCCGAGGCTCTGATTAGAACAGAGCACTCTGGAGCGTATCTGCCCCTGGCCGAAATTGGAACGTTCTGTTCTTTATTTATTTTGTTAAACTCAACTATTATTTAACATCATGTTCTTTATTTAGTTTGTTAAACTCAACTATAACAATTAATGAAATCAACAGAATGTTATTATTTAACATCATGTTCTTAATTTATTTTGTTAAACTCAACTATAACAATTAATGAAATCAACAGAATGTTATTATTTAACATCATGTTCTTAATTTATTTTGTTAAACTCAACTATAACAATTAATTAAATCCACAGAATGTTATTTATTTATTTTGTTCAAGTGAACTATAACAAATCACTCGTTAAAGTGAAAATAAGATATTTTCTGGAACAACAGCAACAGCAATATATAAGAATTTATCATCAATCAATTAATGAATTTGCAAAACATATGATAAAATTATGCTTACTTATTTGTGCAATCTAAAAATTGGTGACAATTTGAATTACAAAGCAGTAGTTTTTTGTGACAAATACACCTATTTGTGGTACATTTAGATTTGCAGTCACATTTTGTGAAACCCTGACCAGTACCAAGTGTTTGTTTTATTGCTGTTTGACGTAAAGATATTTCTACAGCAGGCACATCTTCTTTCGTTAAAAATCTCTCTTTGCAAACACTGAATTCAGATTTTGCATACAATTGATTTAAAATACCTGTTTTAGTACCAAGTTTCTAAAAGCCATCCTCTGTTTTACTAAGAACCACAGCTAAAATCGAGCGGGCATCAGTTTTTGCTCTGTCTACTTCGGGTACTTTAATTCTCACAGTGACACCTTCATCGACATTTGTGTGCTTTGCATTAGAAACTGCTAACATTTTCTTTGCTTGCTTTTCTAAACCTTTCTTGGATTCATCACGCTGTATTTTCTGATCCATATTCTTTTTACAGATGTTGCACAATACATTCTTACCATACCCTTCCTCTTTAGGATCTATTTCACCACAAATTACGTGAACAAACATATCACACGATTTACACTTGTGAGCACCTGATGCTGCTTTTGAGCAAACAATACAGACCATGTCTTCTATAGTCCTCTTTACAGGCTCTGTACGAAACTGTGATGGGGATTCTGCAGATGTTCAGGGTAACCGAATGTCCTCTTGAGTAAGATTTAACTGTGATCCCATAATCAGGGATTAATACACTTTGTGGTATAATAGAAGAAGACAATCCCACTTTTGCAGGACAACTGAACATGGCTTCGTATGGACTTCTTTTAATTGCAGAATGATAGGCACGAGTCTTCATGAATTGTACAAATCGTACGCCCTCACTCCACTTGTTAGTTTGGTTATCAGCCATCCAAGTAGTGAGAATGTTTTCAATGTCTTGATTCACTCGTTCTACACTTCCTTGACTTTGGCGGTGTCTAGGTTTGCCATTAACCATTTTGATTTCTGGCCCCAACTGTGTTACACTGTCTAAGATTTTATTACAAAATTTGCGTTTGTTATCAGAATGCAGAATACTTGGAGCGCCAAAAAGGAGAAAAATATCAAGCAAGTTTTAGGCTACTTCATCTGCCCGTTTTGATGTGAGCGGCTTCAATACAACAAATTTTGTTAAGTGGTCTTGGTATACGAGAAGAAACTTAAGCTTTCCATCTGGTTGAGATTGGTAATCGATGAGATCCACCTGGCAACTTCTATTGAAATGCGATGAAATAATCAGCTTTACAACAATCCCTTTTTTCACACTTTTTTGTTTTTGTTGACAAAGTTTGCATAAATCCAAAAACATTTTTATTTGGGCTTGGGCTATGTTTTTATACAGTGTATTTAATTGTTTGATCATTCTGTCTCTTCCACCGTGTCCAATTGAAAAATGAGTAGAATACAATATGTCAAACAATTCTTCGGCATGGACAAATTTTTCACACTTTCTTGCGCATCTGACAACGACTCAATGAGTTTTTCGCAGCCTTGTACAGTCAACACATCATACCTTTCAATTATTTGATAATCTCAAGATGATTCTTTATTCTTGTAAACTTTTATTCACTTTACATCTTCAATTATGGAATCATACTTTCTTTTTGTCATTAAAACGCTATTATATTTTGAATCTTCGCTAAAGAGCTTTGTGAAGAATCTTTTCTTCATTTTCCTCACCAATTCGGTGCTTGCTTGCATACTAGGAGAAAATTCAGGCGTGCACTAAAAGTTGTGAAAGGAAATGCACTTTGTGTAAATTGTGTAGAACCAATAAAGTGAAGATGAAATAAAAATGACTAAATAGTGTTTCCGTGCACTCCAGTGCTTAGTGATCGCATTATATGCAGACAAAATTACTAT
Source organism: Bombina bombina (assembly GCF_027579735.1). Lineage (NCBI taxonomy): Eukaryota > Metazoa > Chordata > Amphibia > Anura > Bombinatoridae > Bombina > Bombina bombina. The sequence continues at coordinate 9,728,075 of NC_069506.1, read as the reverse complement.
CTATATGGCAAGAAAATACATTTACCTATGCTTACAACCATTAACCCCTGAAACTTAGCCTAAAATTCAGTATTCCTTATCCTTCCACCTCCAAAAAAAAAAAAAAAGCACAATACAGCACAATATTTAAAGCAAGTGCAACCACAATGTATCAATATTAACCTTGCTGTAGTGAACACAGTTGTCTCAATCCTAATATTTTTTTTACCATCCACCTGTACACATCTAATCAGCAAATTAAGAAACAAAGAACTATCATACACAGATAATATTGTTTGTTACTACTAAGTTGCTTATCTTATCTAACTATATTTAGAACATTAGCAGTTAAATGTGGCTCTTTTTAAACAGCTTATACTTTTCTCTGAGTCAAGGCTTGATGGGCTGCAGATATTTCTCTAGGGAATTCTGGTAATTGCTAGGTTTTTTTTTGTTTTTTTTAGAAGAAGGCTTATAACATAGCCTCTGTTATCTGCCAGAACAATTCCCCATGTAGCTTCAAGTTAGTCCAGAGGAAATGTCCCATACATTTATATCAACGCTGCCAATCACATTTCCTTATATTGTTTAGTGGTACTAAGATCCCCTCTTTAAGTGTGTATGATAAATTCAATCATATTGATCAAACTGACCTCTTTTTCTTGGTCTCCTTTGTCTCCATGAGAGCATCTGTAACACAATTACCAGCACAACTGTACGCATAGAACTAAAAAAAAAAAAAAAGAGTGATGACGTGTTCTCTTTATATGTAACCTCTTTATGGGGCCTATTTATCATATGTCTGTCGGACCTGATCCATGCAGATCATGTCCGACAGACCTTGCTGAATGAGGAGAGCAATACGCTCTCCGTATTCAGCATTGCACCAGCAGCTCTTGTGAGCTGCTGGTGCAACACCGCCCCCTGCAGTCTCGCGGCCAATCGGCTGCCAGCAGGGGGTGTCAATCAACCCGATCGTACTCGATCGGGTTGATTTCCGGTGATTCCTGTCCGCCTCATCCGAGCAGGCGGACAGGGTTATGGAGCAGCGGTCTTTAGACCGCTGCTTCATAACTGGTGTTTCTGAAGACTCTAATAATTAACTGTTGATATTGGCACAATGTCAAAATGTATATAAAGGATGATAGAAGTATATGGTGAACTTCGGTGCTGCCCCTTAGTATAAATCTGATAATAAGGATAAGGGAGAGGGAAGGGAAAAAAGAGGGGATTGGTAGAACTCTAATCCTAATTTTTATAACAAGCTGTTAAACAAACAGCAAATATACACCGCTAGGAAGTGAAAGGTTAATTCAAATTTAAAGTTTTAATTATGTTTAGTTAAAATCTAAAGCAAAGTTTAGTAAAGGCAATATATCAATCGCCAAAAATTACCCACAACAAATAAAGCAGACAACAACAACGCTTAGAATCCAGTATTAACTGCAAGGCTATTAACATGTCACCCCCCCTGTATTCCTGGCCGATAACAGGATACATCGGCATCAGGTGTCACGTGTGAAATAGTATAGCGTGTATTAGCAGTGTCTGGAAAAAGCGTATCAGTAGTTGTCTAGCTCAAATTGAATTAAAACCCTGTACACAATGCATTTCGGCCGTTGTAAGGCTTTTCTCAATGTGTAAAATAAAGAAAATGACAAGCCGATTGACTATAGCGTTAGCCTTTTTAAACCCTGCACAGACCATGCAAAATCCAATCAGCGCTTCGCAAACGGATGCGCCTCCTCAGCAACCAATCATATTGATCATCTGATTTGCAAGGACGGACCGTAAAGTATCAGCGCTAGGATTGGATATCGCAGACATGGCAGAGGCCAATCATACTATATCCTAACGTCAAGCCTCTCTTTCTACTATTTTTATGATTCATATGTCACCCATACGATCGACAGTAGTTAATAGTAACATCGGTTTCTTATACAGGAATATTGCACAGCATGATCCACTTATTATAGATGGATCGTCTCATCTATACCCAGTAGTTCCTGTGCATTACTCTACTTATGATCGTATATGCATAACATGAGCCCAGATACACGGGCCTTCAAGCTCTGTTCGGAGCTTATTAGATAGGCCCCTATATGTAACCTTTCAGTGTGTACAAAGTAAACAGCTTTGGAAGCATTTACTTCAATACATATATATATTATTTTACCTTCTAAAATTAATTGTGAAAGGTCATGTGCTGTATAAAGCTGAAACTGTGGGGCCTATTTATGAAAGGACTGTTGGACATGATCCGACATTGCGGATCATGTCCGACAGACCTCGCTGAATGCGGAGAGCAATAGGCTCTCCGCATTCAGCATTGCACCAGCAGTTCACAATAGCTGCAACGCCGCACTCTGCAGATTCGCGGTTAATCGGCCGCTAGCAGGGGGTGTGAACCCGATCATATTCGATCGGGTTGAATTGCGGCGATGTCTGTCCGGACAGGTTATGGAGCAGCAGTCTTTAGACCGCTGCTTCATAACTGGTGTTCCTGGCGAGTCTGAAGGCTTGTCAGAAACACGGGCCCCTGTGCCTCAGTACTGGTCAGGGGTGCATTAAAGGAACAGTAAAGTCAAAATTGAACTTACATTTATTAGATAGAGCATGAACATTTAAACATATTTCCAATTTACTTCTGTTATCAATGCTGCCTAGTTCTCTTGGTATCTTTTGTTAAAAAAGCAATCTTAGGTAAGCTCAGGAGCATGCATGTGTATTTAGCCATCTAGCAGCAGTGTTTGCAACATTGTTTATAGCAAAGTTATACAAAGTTGCAAATACTGCTGCCATAGACTGCTAAGTACAGTAAACTCAAAAGCGTTGACGAATCAGATAGAGCACATTATTTCCAGTTTACTTCTATTATCACATTTGCTTGGTTCTTGATCACTTTTTGAAGAGTAAAGTTAGGTAGGCTGACATGAGCAAATTTGATATGAGAAGTAAATTGGAAAGCTGTTTGCAATAATGTGCTCTATCTATTTCATGCTTTGGCACACCTAAGATATTTTGTGTATTTTTACAAATTTGTGTGTCTATTTAACATACCTTTGATATGTTCATGACTATTAATAAACAGTATTTTAATATTTTATAGTAATACCCAATTATTTGACAGCACAAATCTGTAAACACATATGAAAAAATTGTTTAAAGTTAAAAACCCTTCAGATTTCGATGCGCTCTATAAAACTAACACCTAGATTACAAGTTTTGCATTTGTGTTTTAACGCTGAAAAAATGGCCATTTCAGCGTTAAAACCGGACCACAGCCATTAAGAGTTATAGCTGTACTGCAAGCATTTTAGCCTGTAACGCAACGTCAATCCTGCACTCAAAAAAAGGAAATTTTTGTGTTGGATTTCCATAGAGCTGCCATTACAAGTTTTGCGGTGAGGCTAAAAAGCTTGCGTTACAGCCTATACCAACACGATCCGTACCAAATAAGCCAATAGAATTTAAGTAGCTCTCATCCTATTGGCTGATTTGAACAGCCAATAGGATTTCAGTAGCTCTCATCCTATTGACTTATTTGAATTTCAAAAATCAAATCAACCAATAGGAATGCAAGGGATGCCATTTTGATAAGGCTCCCTTGCATTGAAGATTCAGTATACAATGTC
>NC_069506.1:9611961-9719461 GCF_027579735.1 Bombina bombina | reverse complement strand
TGTGTATATACATATGTGTGTGTGTGTGTGTTTATATGTCCACAGATGTATTTATGCATTTAAATGTGTGTGTAACATAGAAATACATACATATGTCTAAATATACATGTTTATAAAGAACCACAAACCTGCACAACGAAGCGCTCCTAGTAATCCACCCGGTGTGTTCTGCTGAGAAAGCGGCTCTGTAGGAGGAAGGGCGGGATTCATAATCCCTTACTGGTAGGCTGCGGCAGCTGATTTTGGCGTGTCTGTTTCACATGCTACTAACAGCATAAATCCAAAATGAGAAAAAAGCGCTCAAAGCCCACAATGTCTAAAAAAGCAGTGAACAAGTGCTGTTTGAGCACGAAACATGTCTGCTCTGTGCACCTTCATCATAACCTGGATTACAATATGTCCTTTATAGGACTTTAATGTTTTTAAGTGTCCAAATAAACTTTTTGTAATTTTTAGACATTGTGGGCTTTGAGCGCTTTTTTCTCATTTTAGATTTATATATGTTTATATGTGTGTACAGATGTATTTATGTGTGTATATATAGAATCAGGAATTATGTAGCCACATGTAATACAGTGCACAGAAACAAAACAAACCGTCTACACACGCGTTAATGATACAATGATATATTTTACATGTCTGAGGTTGCCAAATACATTAAAAACCAGAAGAATTGTTTTATTTTATTTTTACAGAGAAAGGATTAAAGAGGTTGGTATTGAATCCATGACCCTGAAAAAGTAGCAGGGCGATCTACAGTCTGAAAGACACAAAGGTGAGGAAGACGGGTGCCAGCAAAGCACGCCGCTTATCATTGCCAAGATACAACAGATAAAAGCTTTACAAATTCATTCTGCCATCACTGGGTCACCCGCAGCTATTAAGAACAATAAAAACTTGATGTTAACACAGTATGTCTTGCTAATATAGAGAAGGGCTAAATAGATAAAGCTGATATTGGTAGTTCCTGTATCACAGTATCGTTATGCTGCTGAGGTTCAGTATTGCAGCATATAGCCACATATAATATAGTAGAGGTGGTGAGTGTGGCTACATTATTAATAAAATAAAGTGGCATTAATAGAAATATGATTTAGGTTTTGACAGTAATTGGTCAACCTGCAGTAAACGGCATAAGTCACATTTGTCAGTAAAGCAGACAATACACTCATTACTAAAGACGAGACAGAGGATTTAGAAAAGTTATTTCATGATTTTGTACTGCTTGTGATGAAAATTGATAGATAAAATGCGTTAAGCTTTTTTAAGTTTTTTTATTCAAGCTGTTTTTTTTTTTTTTTCAAAATTTTCTTTATTAAAGTAAAAGAAAAATAACAATCAATACAGGTTGCAACATAACTCTGAAGAGTACAAAAGGGGAGCGGTTACATTTGAAATGGAATTAGACACAGTACAACAGTATTCCCAATATTATATCCTTTGCACATGATATAGTAAATATCTACTAGTTACATTCTCAAATCTTATATTGCTATTAACCAGTATATTCTTTTAGCCGGTATCACAGGGTTCTCTCATTTATAAAATTGTTTTATATTGTGTTAGGCATGTGATATGTTTTGTCCAGTACTGTGTGTAGAATGGCTATACTCCTCCCATATAAAGTTTATAGCTAAGAAGTCATCCAATCTCCCTGTAACCATATAGTGATGCTTCTCCATTGCCAGCGTATAGTTAACCAATGAGCGCCATTCTGAGATTGAAGGGGCTACTGTTGACTTCCATTTTCTTGGTATTAGCCTCCTAGCACAATTAAGTAGTATAACCATAAGCCGTTGTCTAAGTTTACATTTAATATTTGGTGTGTTATTGAATAGAAAAATGAGGGGGTCAAAGGGCATGTCAATATTAAGTGTCTGTTTGATGGCTATATGAATATCTTTCCAATATTGACCAATATCAGGGCACATCCACCAGATATGCTGGTAATCTCCTACTCCCCCACATGCTCTCCAACACTTATTATCTCTAAGGTTATAAATCGCAGCTAGCTTAACTGGGGTCTTGCACCATCTGCAAAGCAGCTTTAAATTTGATTCCAGTTGTGCTACAGATGATGTGTGCCGGCACATGTTTTTAAATATTTTTGCCCATTGTTCCGGGGTTATGGGAGTTTGAAGTTCCTCCGACCACTTATTTGTATACGTTGGGAGGTGTTTAGAGTGGTATTCCAGAAGCATTTTATATATTAATGAAAGGGAACCTTTTGAATATACATCAGACCTACATATAGACTCAAAAGGCGACATAGTTCTATAGAATTGAGTGCGCTTGGTATGTGTGGTAATGTAATGGTTCAATTGAAAGTATCTAAACCATGGGTTAAAATAGCTTCCCAACGTTTCTTGCAGAACTGTTTTGGGCTTAAGAGACTTATTTTCTATGGCCAGACTACACGGGATCACATCTTTCAGGGTCAAGTCCCTCACATATTGAATATGCTGTGATCTTTGTGCTTCTTCATTATGTTTTAGGGGTGTCAGGGGGGATGGAATACTAGAAATCATCGGAAAGTTAGTAAGACATTTATCCCATATTTTTAATGTTAGTCTAGTTATTTCCGATGTAGATGGGTTCATGGGCCTATGGATATGTGGTACCCAGCAGCTTGCCCCTAATTGGGAGTTTTTTGCCAGGTCATGGTCTAGTCTTACCCACTCTTTATGGGTACCATGATTACACCAGTCAATTATCCGTGTTAGTGTGCACGCAAAGTAATAGTAGTGTATGTTCGGCATTCCCAGTCCTCCCTGTACTTTAGGGCGATAAATGATATTTTTTGCGATCCTAGGGCGTTTATTATTCCATAAATAATTGTTGAGCAAATCTTGAAGTTTATTAAAAAAGGATTTGGGCAACGCTAGTGGGATAGTCTGAAAAATGTATAAAATTTTCGGTAGGATGGTCATTTTTATAGCATGCAATCTACCTAGCCATGATAGAGTTTTGTTATGCCAGGATTGTAGCTCTTGTTGTATATTATTCAATAGAGGGGTATAATTTGTCTTAAACATGTGATGTGGGTCCATGGTAATATTAATGCCTAGATATTTTAAAGAGTGTTTCTGGAGTCTATATTGGTATGTAGATTGTATGTGGTTGAGTTCTTGCGTTGGGACCCCCACTCCCAAAAATTCGGACTTTGTAGCGTTGATCTTAAAGTTTGATAATCTACCATAGGATTGAAATTCAGTGAGCAGTTCAGGCATGGAGGTATGTGGGTTAGTTATAGATAACAAAACATCATCTGCATAAAGAGAGATTTTGTAGTCCCTCTCTTGGATGGTTATGCCAGTAATGTTGTCGTTGTTCCTTATTCTGGTTGCCAAAGCCTCTATAGTTAGTGCAAACAATAGTGGGGATAAAGAGCAACCTTGCCGTGTGCCGTTGTGTATATCAAAGGCCGGGGATAATGAGTTATTCAGTCTAATTTTTGCATTTGGGGAGCTATATAGGGACATTACCTTAGATGTAAATGTGTCTGGGAAACCAAATTTGACCAGGGTTTGCTCAAGAAAGGTCCAATTTAGCCGGTCAAAGGCTTTCTCCGCGTCCATGGACGCGAAGATCGCAGGAATTTTTGTTTTTGATGCGTAATCAATCAGTGTTTGTATTTTGATAGTGTTATCCCTAGCCTCTCGATATGGAGTAAATCCAACTTGATTATAATGGATTAATTGGGGGAGAAGTTTTGTAAATCTGTTTGCTAGTATCTTGGCATAAATTTTGGTATCAGTGTTCAATAGTGAAATGGGACGAAAATTTGCTGGGGTGTCGGGAGTTTTGCCTGGCTTTGGCAACACTATAATATATGCTGCTAACATGGAGGGTGGAGGAGGATTAGTGGATGACATATTATTATACAACTTGTGTAAAGAAGGGATAAGAGTTGAAGCGAATATCTGATAATATTTGGCGGAGAATCCGTCTGGGCCTAGACTTTTACCTGAGGGCAGTTCTTTTATAGCTGCCGAGATTTCATTAGGAGTTATTTGTGATTCCAAAAACTCCTGTTGTTCCGGAGAAATTGACGGGAGATTGCACGAGGCTAAGTATGATTGAATGGTGTTATTAGAGGAAATGTTAGATTCTGAGTCCGTATCCTGTAGGTTATAAATGGTAGAGTAGTATTTGTGAAACTGGGCCAGAATGTCTGGGTTTGTGTTTATAGTAGTGTTGTGGGGGGATTTTAATTCATGAATATATGATTTTAACCTAGCTCTCTTAAGGTTCCTAGCTAGCATTTTCCCTGCTTTATTACTTTCGTGATAAAATTTTTGTTTTAACTTCATAGCTGTTTTCTGATGTTCTAAAGCAAGGAATGTTTCTAGTTGTTCTCTAACGCTGTTCATGTCACCCAAGAGGGTGGCATTTTTGGGATCCTTCTTATGCAAATAGTCTAGTTGCGCTAGTTTGGTGGTTAATGTTGTGTATAGCTGTCTAGAAGTTTTTTGAAGGTGTGCTTTGTATTTTATAAATTTCCCTCTAAGGGTGCATTTATGGGCTTCCCAAACCACAAAGGGATCTTTGACTGAGTCATTATTAATTTGAAAGTATTCCTCCATAACTTTAGATAGGTGATCTACAAAGTTTTGATGGGTTAACAATGAATCTTCAAGTTTCCATAAGTAGGGTTCAGTGGGTGTATTAGGCCAAGAGATTTGTATTGTAACTGCCGAGTGATCGGACCAAGATGTGATTTTGGCATTAGTTATTAAGGAAAGTCCTGCTTGATTTGTAAGTAGGTAATCTATTCTGCTGTAGGACTGCGAAGGGTGGGAATAGAAGGTATAATCTTTAGTTGTAGGATGAGAAAAGCGCCATATATCATATAGGTTATGATCCCTCAAAGCTTTCCATAAGTATGTCACTGTGCATTGTGACGTCCTGGGCTGGGGGTTGGAGGTATCTATGGAGGGCTGAAAGGGGAAATTAAAGTCGCCTCCAAGGAAAATTGGGCCTTTAGCGATATCTACAAGTTTCCGAAACATTGCTTTAAAAAATGGCATGTGTTGAGAGTTAGGGGCATAAATATTAATTAATGTAATTGGTCGACAGTACATTAGCCCTGCTATTCCCAAAAATCTACCCTCACCATCTTTAATTGTCTGTAGAACAGTAAAGGGGATATGTTTGCGAATTAAGATACTCACTCCACAGTGTTTGGTTGGTGCAGTATTGTGAAAATGTTGGGTATAATGTTTGCCAAAATACTTGGGAATTTGTAATTTTTTAAAGTGTGTCTCCTGTAAAAACAAAATGTCAGCTTTTTTTCTTGTATAGATCCGACATTGCCTTTGATCTTTTACACAGAGAGAGAAACCCCTTAACATTCTGAATTAAAATAGTAATTGGAATTTTCAATTGTCTAGTGGCCATTATACTGTATTACTATAGTGGTGCGCAAGTGTCTTAAATTTTGTATGTACAAAATAAGAACATTTCAGGTACTGGGAAAATAACATAGCACTCATCAAATTAGGCAATCCGTATCTAGTAACAAAACAAAAACAACTGTAAAAACAATAGTAACTCAAGCATCCTGGCTTGTATAGCCTGGAGTATAGGATATTGACCATTAGCACAGGCAGAGTAATAACCTTTACACCAATGTAAATAACAAATAAACAGTTAGCTGGGGGGAAGAAAATGTAAGCCTGTATTCAAAGTCATAGAGGCCTTATCAATATATAGCTTATTATAACATAACAGAAAATAACTGGTATGGTCCACATTTATATTAATCTCTAGCATATTTGAATGGAGCCAAATGATTTTAAAGCTCAACAGTTAAATATCACATCCAGTCTCAAGGTAAGTCCTGATCAGTTACATGTAAGTATAGATTTTTCAAACATATCCACATTTAAATATAGATTTTACAAACATACTCACGAATCTGAGGTTATGACAGGAGTTATAAGCTGTCTGCTGGAAATATTCAGCCTCCCAAATTAGGAGACTTATAGGAAGTATATATCTTCGAAATTCTATGTAAGTCCAAAAGACCTACTAAAAAATGAAGGTCCTTATATATTCAAGTCTCAACTTCTAATGTCCTAGTGTCTGCAGGACGTTTTTGTGCTTTAGCTGGAGTAAGAGACCAGTTGTTTCGCACTCGCTGTTGGTTGTTGCTTGGGGGTCCAGTAGATGATGGATTAACAGAATCCGGCGGGTCTAGTCGTAGTATTTCGCAGAACTTTGGGGCTTCTGAAATATCATCACATATCACTCTTCTTTCCTCATGTATCACTATGAGGTGGGTTGGGAATCCCCATCTGTAGGCTATTCGTTTACTGCGCAGAAGTTGTGTCAGAGGTGAAAATTATTAACACAGACACTTCCTTTTTACTTTAATTCACGTGCTATAGCACAGGCACTTCCTGTTTACTTGTGCTGCCCCAATTCACGTGCCATAGCACAGGTACTTCCTGTTTACATGTGCTGCCCCAATTCACGTGCCATAGCACAGGTACTTCCTGTTTACTTGTGCTGCCCCAATTCACGTGCCATAGCACAGGTACTTCCTGTTTACATGTGCTGCCCCAATTCACGTGCCATAGCACAGACACTTCCTGTTTACTTGTGCTGTCCCAATTCATGTGCCATAGCAAAGACACTTCCTGTTTACTTGTGCTGCCCTAATTCACATGCCATAGCACAGACACTTCCTGTTTACTTGTGCTGTCCCAATTCCCATGCCATAGCACAGACACTTCCTGTTTACTTGTGCTGTCCCAATCCACGTGCCATAGCACAGACACTTCCTGTTTACTTGTGCTGTCCCAATTCACATGCTATAACACAGACACTTCCTGTTTAATTGTGCTGTCCCAATTCACATGCCATAGCATAGACACTTCCTCTTTACTTGTGCTGCCTCAATTCACATGCCATAGCACAGACACTTCCTGTTTACTTGTTCTATCCCAATTCACATGCCATAGCACAGACACTTCCTGTTTACTTGTGCTGCCCTAATTCACATGCTATAGCACAGACGTTTCCTGTTTACTTGTGCTGCCCTAATTCACGTGCCATAGCACAGACACTTCCTGTTTACTTGTGCTGTCCCAATTCACATGCCATAGCACAGACACTTCCTGTTTACTTGTGCTGCCTCAATTCACATGCCATAGCACAGACACTTCCTGTTTACTTGTGCTATCCCAATTCACATGCCATAGCACAGACACTTCCTGTTTACTTGTGCTGCCCTAATTCACATGCTATAGCACAGACACTTCCTGTTTACTTGTGTTGCCCTAATTCACGTGACATAGCACAGACACTTCCTGTTTACTTGTGCTGTCCCAATTCACATGCCATAGCACAGACACTTCCTGTTTACTTGTGCTGCCTCAATTCACATGCCATAGCACAGGCACTTCCTGTTTACTTGTGCTGTCCCAATTCACATGCCATAGCACAGGCACTTCCTGTTTACTTGTGCTGTCCCAATTCACATGCCATAGCACAGACACTTCCTGTTTACTTGTGCTGCCTCAATTCACATGCCATAGCACAGGCACTTCCTGTTTACTTGTGCTGTCCCAATTCACATGCCATAGCACAGGCACTTCCTGTTTACTTGTGCTGTCCCAATTCACATGCCATAGCACAGACACTTCCTGTTTACTTGTGCTGCCCTAATTCACGTGCTATAGCACAGGCACTTCCTGTTTACTTGTGCTGTCCCAATTCACATGCCATAGCACAGACACTTCCTGTTTACTTGTACTGCCCCAATTCACATGCCATAGCACAGACACTTCCTGTTTACTTGTGCATTTCAGCTGGTGGAGCAATGTAAATAGGGAATTGGCTGCTGATTGGTGGCTGCACATATATGCCTCTTGTCATTGGCTTACAGATGTGTTCAGCTAGCTCCCAGTAGTGCGTTGCTGCTCCTTCAAAAGAGGATGCCAAGATAATGAAGCAAATTTGATAATAGAAGTAAATTGGTAAGTTGTTTAAAATGATATGTTCTGTCTGAATCATAAAAAAAATGTTTCATGTCCCTTTAAATAAGAAGAGAAAATGTTACTCTCATGCAGTTGGGTTGTTAGGGAAGAGCAGGAGCTGCAGAAGTCATTGCTGGTACAATCGTCCGATTGAGGACGCTGCTTCACTTCTCATGGGCACCAGAGGGAACCTGTTCATGTTATAAAAGTGGTGGCCAAATAGTTTAAAGGGACAGTAAACACCAAAAATGTTATTGTTTAAAAAGATAAACAATCCCTTTATTCCCCAGTTTTTCATAACCAACATAGTTATATTAATATACTTTTTACCTCTGTGATTACCTTGTATCTAAGCCTCTGCAGACTGCCCTTTATCTCAGTTATATTAATATACTTTTTACCTCTGTGATTACCTTGTATCTAAGCCTCTGCAGACTGTGTCCTTATCTCACTTATATTAATATACTTTTTACCTCTGTGATTACCTTGTATCTAAGCCTCTGCAGACTGCCCTTTATCTCAGTTATATTAATATACTTTTTACCTCTGTGATTACCTTGTATCTAAGCCTCTGCAGACTGCCCCTTATCTCAGTTATATTAATATACTTTTTACCTCTGTGATTACCTTGTATCTAAGCCTCTGCAGACTGTGTCCTTATCTCACTTATATTAATATACTTTTTACCTCTGTGATTACCCTGTATCTAACCTCTGCAGACTGCCCCTTATCTCAGTTATATTAATATACTTTTTACCTCTGTGATTATCCTGTATCTAAGCCTCTGCAGACTGCCTCCTTATCTCAGTTATATTAATATACTTTTTACCTCTGTGATTACCTTGTATCTAAGCCTCTGCAGACTGCCCTTTATCTCAGTTATATTAATATACTTTTTACCTCTGTGATTACCTTGTATCTAAGCCTCTGCAGACTGCCCCTTATCTCAGTTATATTAATATACTTTTTACCTCTGTGATTACCTTGTATCTAATCCTCTGCAGACTGCTCCTTATCTCAGTTATATTAATATACTTTTTACCTCTGTGATTACCCTGTATCTAAGCCTCTGCAGACTGCTCCTTATCTCAGTTATATTAATATACTTTTTACCTCTGTGATTACCTTGTATCTAAGCCTCTGCAGACTGCCCCTTATCTCAGTTATATTAATATACTTTTTACCTCTGTGATTACCTTGTACCTAAGCCTCTGCAGACTGCCCCTTATCTCAGTTATATTAATACACTTTTTACCTCTGTGATTACTTTGTACCTAAGCCTCTGCAGACTGCCCCTTATCTCCGTTATATTAATATACATTTTACCTCTGTGATTACTTTGTACCTAAGCCTCTACAGACTGCCCCTTATCTCAGTTATATTAATATACATTTTACCTCTGTGATTACTTTGTACCTAAGCCTCTACAGACTGCCCCTTATCTCAGTTATATTAATATACTGTTTACCTCTGTGATTATACTGTATCTAAGCCTCTGCAGACTGCCCCCTTATCTCAGTTATATTAATATACTTTTTACCTCTGTGATTACCTTGTATCTAAGCCTCTGCAGACTGCCCCTTATCTCAGTTATATTAATATACTTTTTACCTCTGTGATTACCTTGTACCTAAGCCTCTGCAGACTGCCCCTTATCTCAGTTATATTAATATACTTTTTACCTCTGTGATTACTTTGTACCTAAGCCTCTGCAGACTGCCCCTTATCTCCGTTATATTAATATACATTTTACCTCTGTGATTACTTTGTATCTAAGCCTCTGCAGACTGCCCCTTATCTCAGTTATATTAATATACTTTTTACCTCTGTGATTACCTTGTATCTAAGCCTCTGCAGACTGTGTCCTTATCTCAGTTATATTAATATACTTTTTACCTCTGTGATTACCTTGTACCTAAGCCTCTGCAGACTGCCCCTTATCTCAGTTATATTAATACACTTTTTACCTCTTTGATTACTTTGTACCTAAGCCTCTGCAGAGTGCCCCTTATCTCAGTTATATTAATATACATTTTACCTCTGTGATTACTTTGTACCTAAGCCTCTACAGACTGCCCCTTATCTCAGTTATATTAATATACATTTTATCTCTGTGATTACCTTGTATCTAAAAGCCTCTGCAGACTGCTCCTTATCTCAGTTATATTAATATACATTTTACCTCTGTGATTACTTTGTATCTAAGCCTCTGCAGACTGCTCCTTATCTCAGTTATATTAATATACATTTTACCTCTTTGATTACTTTGTACCTAAGCCTCTGCAGACTGCCCCTTATCTCAGTTATATTAATATAAATTTTACCTCTGTGATTACCTTGTATCTAATCCTCTGCAGGCTGCTCCCTTATCTCAGTTATATTAATATACATTTTACCTCTGTGATTACTTTGTACCTAAGCCTCTGCAGACTGCCCCTTATCTCAGTTATATTAATATACATTTTATCTCTGTGATTACCTTGTATCTAAGCCTCTGCAGACTGCACCCTTATCTCAGTTATATTAATATGCTTTTTACCTCTGTCATTACCTTGTATCTAAGCCTCTGCAGACTGCTCCTTATCTCAGTTATATTAATATACGTTTTACCTCTGTGATTACCTTGTATCTAAGCCTCTGCAGACTGCTCCTTATCTCAGTTATATTAATACACTTTTTACCTCTGTGATTACTTTGTACCTAAGCCTCTGCAGACTGCCCCTTATCTCAGTTATATTAATATACATTTTAACTCTGTGATTACCTTGTATCTAAGCCTCTGCAGACTGCACCCTTATCTCAGTTTTATTAATATACATTTTACCTCTGTGATGACCTTGTATCTAAGCCTCTGCAGATTGCCCCTTATCTCAGTTATATTGATATACTTTTTACCTCTGTGATTACCCTGTATCTAAGCCTCTGCAGACTGCCCCTTATCTCAGTTATATTAATATACATTTTATCTCTGTGATTACCTTGTATCTAAGCCTCTGCAGACTGCACCCTTATCTCAGTTATATTAATATACATTTTACCTCTGTGATTACCTTGTATCTAAGCCTCTGCAGACTGCTCCTTATCTCAGTTATATTAATATACTTTTTACCTCTGTGATTACCCTGTATCTAAGCCTCTGCAGACTTCTCCTTATCTCAGTTGTATTAATATACATTTTATCTCTGTGATTACTTTGTACCTAAGCCTCTGCAGACTGCCCCTTATCTCAGTTATATTAATATACATTTTATCTCTGTGATTACCTTGTATCTAAGCCTCTGCAGACTGCACCCTTATCTCAGTTATATTAATATGCTTTTTACCTCTGTGATTACCTTGTATCTAAGCCTCTGCAGACTGCTCCTTATCTCAGTTATATTAATATACTTTTTACCTCTGAGATTACCTTGTATCTAAGCCTCTGCAGACTTCTCCTTATCTCAGTTATATTAATATACATTTTACCTCTGTGATTACTTTGTACCTAAGCCTCTGCAGACTGCCCCTTATCTCAGTTATATTAATATACATTTTACCTCTGTGATTACCTTGTATCTAAGCCTCTGCAGATTGCCCCTTATCTCAGTTATATTGATATAATTTTTACCTCTGTGATTACCCTGTATCTAAGCCTCTGCAGACTGCTCCTTATCTCAGTTATATAAATATAGTTTTTACCTCTGTGATTACTTTGTATCTAAGCCTCTGCAGACTGCCCCTTATCTCAGTTATATTAATATACTTTTACCTCTGTGATTACCCTGTATCTAAGCCTCTGCAGACTGCTCCTTATCTCAGTTATATTAATATACTTTTACCTCTGTGATTACTTTGTATCTAAGCCTCTGCAGACTGCCCCTTATCTCAGTTATATTAATATACTTTTTACCTCTGTGATTACCCTGTATCTAAGCCTCTGCAGACTGCCCCTTATCTCAGTTATATTAATATAGATTTTATCTCTGTGATTACCTTGTATCTAAGCCTCTGCAGACTGCACCCTTATCTCAGTTATATTAATATACATTTTACCTCTGTGATTACCTTGTACCTAAGCCTCTGCAGACTGCCCCTTATTTCAGTTATATTAATATACATTTTATCTCTGTGATTACCTTGTATCTAAGCCTCTGCAGATTGCACCCTTATCTCAGTTATATTAATATGCTTTTTACCTCTGTGATTACCTTGTATCTAAGCCTCTGCAGACTGCTCCTTATCTCAATTTTGCCTTAATTTTAATAGATAATGATACTAGGCACATAAAACTATTGTTCAGTTTACATAGTTTTGTTATTTTACAGGAATAGAAGAATAATAATAATAATAATTTTTAAATGGCATTTATGATATAGTACATAAAATGCCAACTACCTCTAATAGTTGTCTCCCCCTTTAAAACATTAACTGATATAGCGTGTAACACTGTTTGATATAACAACAACAATCTGAGAATTTTGTTCTTTGTTTTTAATCTTTCACACAGAGACTGGGCGTGACTTGTCTTTGAGGGGTTAACCGAAGTATATGTCCTAATCTTCAGTAATGGACATCAGCTGAATTTTCAGTTACCTGTTTTCCCTTTAAAAGGCAGGCCTAGCCCTCTCTCTGTATGTCTATGAATAAGAGTGCAGTCCGCACTCGAAACTAGTCAGACAATTTTCTGTCTATTTTTCTACCCTGCCTTGCCTCTGTCGTTTTTTGTACCTTTTGCTCATGCCTGTACAGCGGTTGTAGCTGTTTATTTTTTATGGCTTTTCAAATAAAGACTCATTGTTTTTAAGTTACCCACAGCAGTGCCTGCATCTTTTTCTTTTTCCTTTACCTTGTATCTAAGCCTCTGCAGAGTGCCCCTTATCTCAGTTATATTAATATACATTTTACCTCTGTGATTACTTTTTACCTAAGCCTCTGCAGACTGCCCCTTATCTCAGTTATATTAATATACATTTTACCTCTGTGATTACCTTGTATCTAAGCCTCTGCAGATTGCCCCTTATCTCAGTTATATTGATATACTTTTTACCTCTGTGATTACCCTGTATCTAAGCCTCTGTCGACTGCTCCTTATCTCAGTTATATAAATATACTTTTTACCTCTGTGATTACTTTGTATCTAAGCCTCTGCAGACTGCCCCTTATCTCACTTATATTAATATACTTTTTACCTCTGTGATTACCCTGTATCTAAGCCTCTGCAGACTGCTCCTTATCTCAGTTATATTAATATACTTTTACCTCTGTGATTACTTTTTATCTAAGCCTCTGCAGACTGCCCCTTATCTCAGTTAAATTAATATACATTTTATCTCTGTGATTACCTTGTATCTAAGCCTCTGCAGACTGCACCCTTATCTCAGTTATATTAATATACATTTTACCTCTGTGATTACCTTGTATCTAAGCCTCTGCAGACTGCTCCTTATCTCAGTTATATTAATATACTTTTTACCTCTGTGATTACCCTGTATCTAAGCCTCTGCAGACTTCTCCTTATTTCAGTTATATTAATATACATTTTACCTCTGTGATTACTTTGTACCTAAGCCTCTGCAGACTGCCCCTTATCTCAGTTATATTAATATACATTTTATCTCTGTGATTACCTTGTATCTAAGCCTCTGCAGATTGCACCCTTATCTCAGTTATATTAATATGCTTTTTACCTCTGTGATTACCTTGTATCTAAGCCTCTGCAGACTGCTCCTTATCTCAGTTATATTTATATACTTTTTACCTCTGAGATTACCTTGTATCTAAGCCTCTGCAGACTGCTCCTTATCTCTGTTATATTAATATACATTTTACCTCTGTGATTACTTTGTACCTAAGCCTCTGCAGACTGCCCCTTATCTCAGTTATATTAATTTACATTTTACCTCTGTGATTACCTTGTATCTAAGCCTCTGCAGATTGCCCCTTATCTCAGTTATATTAATATACTTTTACCTCTGTGATTACCCTGTATCTAAGCCTCTGCAGACTGCTCCTTATCTCAGTTATATTAATATACTTTTACCTCTGTGATTACTTTTTATCTAAGCCTCTGCAGATTGCCCCTTATCTCAGTTATATTAATATACTTTTTACCTCTGTGATTACCCTGTATCTAACCCTCTGCAGACTGCCCCTTATCTCATTTATTTTAATATACTTTTTACCTCTGTGATTACCCTGTATCTAAGCCTCTGCAGACTGCCCCCTTACCTCAGTTATATTAATATACTTTTTACCTCTGTGATTACCTTGTATCTAAGCCTCTGCAGACTGCCCCCTTATCTAAGTTATATTAATACACTTTTTACCTCTATGATTACCTTGTATCTAAGCCTCTGCAGACTGCTCCTTATCTCAGTTATATTAATATACTTTTTACCTCTGTGATAACCTTGTATCTAAGCCTCTGCAGACTGCCCCCTTATCTCATTTATAATAATATACTTTTTACCTTTGTGATTATACTGAATCTAAGCCTCTGCAGACTGCACCTTATCTCAGTTATATTAATATACTTTTTACCTCTGTGATTACTTTGTATCTAAGCCTCTGCAGACTGCTCCTTATCTCAGTTATATTAATATACTTTTTACCTCTATGATTACCTTGTATCTAAGCCTCTGCAGACTGCCCCTTATCTAAGTTATATTAATACACTTTTTACCTCTATGATTACCTTGTATCTAAGCCTCTGCAGACTGCTCCTTATCTCAGTTATATTAATATACTTTTTACCTCTGTGATTACCTTGTATCTAAGCCTCTGCAGACTCCTCCTTATCTCAGTTATATTAATAAACTTTTTACCTCTGTGATTACAGTGTATCTAATCCTCTGCAGACTGCTCCTTATCTCAGTTATATTAATATACTTTTTACCTCTGTGATTACCTTGTATCTAAGCCTCTGCAAACTGCCCCCTTATCTCATTTATATTAATATACTTTTTACCTCTGTGATTACCCTGTATCTAAGCCTCTGCAGACTGCCCCTTATCTTAGTTATATTAATATACTTTTTACCTCTGTGATTACCTTGAATCTAAGCCTCTGCAGACTGCTCCTTATCTCATTTATATTAATATACTTTTTACCTCTGTGATTATACTGTATCTAAGCCTATGTGGACTGCCCCTTATCTCAGTTATATTAATATAATTTTTACCTCTGTGATTACTTTGTATCTAAGCCTCTGTGGACTGCTCCTTATCTCACATATATTAATATGCTTTTTACCTCTGTGATTACCTTGTATCTAAGCCTCTGCAGACTGCTCCTTATCTCAGTTATATTAATATGCATTTTACCTCTGTGGTTACCTTGTATCTAAGCCTCTGCAGACTGCTCCTTATCTCAGTTATATTAATAAACTTTTTACCTCTGTGATTACAGTGTATCTAATCCTCTGCAGACTGCTCCTTATCTCAGTTATATTAATATACTTTTTACCTCTAAGATTACCTTGTATCTAAGCCTCTGCAGACTGCCCCCTTATCTCATTTATATTAATATACTTTTTACCTCTGTGATTACCCTGTATCTAAGCCTCTGCAGACTGCCCTTTATCTCAGTTATATTAATATACTTTTCACCTCTGTGATTACCTTGTATCTAAGCCTCTGCAGACTGCCCCTTATCTCAGTTATATTAATAAACTTGTTACCTCTGTGATTACCCTATATCTAAGCCTCTGCAGACTGCCCCTTATCTAATTCATATTAATATACTTTTTACCTCTGTGATTACCTTGTATCTAAGCCTCTGCAAACTTCTCCTTATCTCAGTTATATTAATACACTTTTTACCCTAGCGATTACCTTGTATCTTATCCTCTGCAGACTGCTCCTTATCTCAGTTATATTAATATACTTTTTACCTCTATGATTACCTTGTATCTAAGCCTCTGCAGACTGCACCCTTATCTCAGTTATATTAATATGCTTTTTACCTCTGTGATTACCTTGTATCTAATCCTCTGCAGACTGCTCCTAATCTCAGTTATATTAATATACTTTTTACCTCTGTGATTACCTTGTATCTAAGCCTCTGCAGACTGCCCCTTATCTTAGTTATATTAATATACGTTTTACCTCTGTGATTACCTTGAATCTAAGCCTCTGCAGACTGCTCCTTATCTCATTTATATTAATATACTTTTTACCTCTGTGATTATACTGTATCTAAGCCTCTGTGGACTGCCCCTTATCTCAGTTATATTAATATAATTTTTACCTCTGTGATTACTTTGTATCTAAGTCTCTGTGGACTGCTCCTTATCTCACATATATTAATATGCTTTTTACCTCTGTGATTACCTTGTATCTAAGCCTCTGCAGACTGCTCCTTATCTCAGTTATATTAATATGCATTTTACCTCTGTGATTACCTTGTATCTAAGCCTCTGCAGACTGCTCCTTATCTCAGTTATAATAATATACATTTTACCTCTGTGATTACTTTGTACCTAAGCCTCTGCAGACTGCCCCTTATCTCAGTTATATTAATATACATTTTATCTCTGTGATTACCTTGTATCTAAGCCTCTGCAGACTGCACCCTTATCTCAGTTATATTAATATACATTTTACCTCTGTGATGACCTTGTATCTAAGCCTCTGCAGATTGCCCCTTATTTCAGTTATATTGATATACTTTTTACCTCTGTGATTACCCTGTATCTAAGCCTCTGCAAACTGCCCCTTATCTCAGTTATATTAACATACATTTTATCTCTGTGATTACCTTGTATCTAAGCCTCTGCAGTCTGCACCCTTATCTCAGTTATATTAATATACATTTTACCTATGTGATTACCTTGTATCTAAGCCTCTGCAGACTGCTCTTTATCTCAGTTATATTAATATACTTTTTACCTCTGTGATTACCCTTTATCTAAGCCTCTGCTGACTGCTCCTTATCTCAGTTATATTAATATACTTTTTACCTCTGTGATTACTTTGTATCTAAGCCTCTGCCGACTGCCCATTATCTCAGTTATAGTAATATACTTTTTACCTCTGTGATTACCTTGTTTCTAAGCCTCTGCAGACTGCACCCTTATCTCAGTTATATTAATATACATTTTACCTCTGTGATTACCTTGTTTCTAAGCCTCTGCAGACTGCACCCTTATCTCAGTTATTTTGATATACTTTTTACCTCTGTGATTACCCTGTATCTAAGCCTCTGCAGACTGCTCCTTATCTCAGTTATATAAATATACTTTTTACCTCTTTGATTACTTTGTATCTAAGCCTCTGCAGACTGCCCCTTATCTCAGTTATATTAATATACTTTTACCTCTGTGATTACCCTGTATCTAAGCCTCTGCAGAATGCTCCTTATCTCAGTTATATTAATATACTTTTTACCTCTGTGATTACTTTGTATTTAAGCCTCTGCAGACTGTCCCTTATCTCAGTCATATTAATATACTTTTTACCTCTGTGATTACCCTGTATCTAATCCTCTGCAGACTGCCCCTTATCTCATTTATATTAATATACTTTTTACCTCTGTGATTACCCTGTATCTAAGCCTCTGCAGACTGCCCCCTTATCTCAGTTATATTAATATACTTTTTACCTCAGTGATTACCTTGTATCTAAGCCTCTGCAGGCTGCTCCTTCTCTCAGTTATATTAATATACTTATTACCTTTGTGATTACCCTGTATCTAATTATGTGCAGACTGCCCCTTATCTCAGTTATATTAATATACTTTTTACCTATGTGATTACCTTGTATCTAAGCCTCTGCAGACTGCTCCTTATCTCAGTTATATTAATATACTTTGTACCTCTGTGATTACCCTGTATCTAAGCCTCTGCAGACTGCCCCTTATCTCATTTATATTAATATACTTTTTACCTCTGTGATAACCTTGTATCTAAGCCTCTGCAGACTGCCCCCTTACCTCATTTATATTAATATATTTTTTACCTCTGTGATAACCTTGTATCTAAGCCTCTAAAGACTGCCCCCTTTTCTCACTTATATTAATACACTTTACCTCTGTGATTACCCTGTATCTAATTATCTGCAGACTGCCCCTTATCTCAGTTATATTAATATACTTTTTACCTATGTGATTACCTTGTATCTAAGCCTCTGCAGACTGCTCCTTATCTCAGTTATATTAATATACTTTGTACCTCTGTGATTACCCTGTATCTAAGCCTCTGCAGACTGTCCCTTATCTCATTTATATTAATATACTTTTTACCTCTGTGATAACCTTGTATCTAAGCCTCTGCAGACTGCCCCCTTACCTCATTTATATTAATATACTTTTTACCTCTGTGATAACCTTGTATCTAAGCCTCTGAAGACGGTCCCCTTTTCTCACTTATATTAATACACTTTTACCTCTGTGATTACCCTGTATCTAATTATCTGCAGACTGCCCCTTATCTCAGTTATATTAATATACTTTTTACCTATGTGATTACCTTGTATCTAAGCCTCTGCAGACTGCTCCTTATCTCAGTTATATTAATATACTTTTACCTCTGTGATTACCTTGTATCTAAGCCTCTGCAGACTGCTCCTTATCTCAGTTATATTAATATACTTTTTACCTCTGTGATTACCTTGTATCTAAGCCTCTGCAGACTGCCCCTTATCTCAGTTATATTAATACACTTTTACCTCTGTGATTACCTTGTATCTAAGCCTATGCAGACTGCCCCCTTATCTCATTTATATAATATACGTTTTACCTCTGTGATTACCTTGTATCTAAGCCTCTGCGGACTGCCCCCCTTATCTCATTTATATTAATATACTTTTTACCTCTGTGATATACTGTATCTAAGCCTCTGCAGACTGCCCCTTCTCTCAGTTATATTAATATACTTTTTACCTCTGTGATTACTTTGTATCTATGCCTCTGCGGACTGCTCCTTATCTCCCTTATATTAATATACTTTTTACCTCTGTGATTACCTTGTATCTAAGCCTCTGCAGATTGTCCCCTTTTCTCACTTATATTAATACACTTTTACCTCTGTGATTACCCTGTATCTAATTATCTGCAGACTGCCCCTTATCTCAGTTATATTAATATACATTTTACCTCTGTGATTACCTTGTTTCTAAGCCTCTGCAGACTGCACCCTTATCTCAGTTATTTTGATATACTTTTTACCTCTGTGATTACCCTGTATCTAAGCCTCTGCAGACTGCTCCTTATCTCAGTTATATAAATATACTTTTTACCTCTTTGATTACTTTGTATCTAAGCCTCTGCAGACTGCCCCTTATCTCAGTTATATTAATATACTTTTACCTCTGTGATTACCCTGTATCTAAGCCTCTGCAGAATGCTCCTTATCTCAGTTATATTAATATACTTTTTACCTCTGTGATTACTTTGTATTTAAGCCTCTGCAGACTGTCCCTTATCTCAGTCATATTAATATACTTTTTACCTCTGTGATTACCCTGTATCTAATCCTCTGCAGACTGCCCCTTATCTCATTTATATTAATATACTTTTTACCTCTGTGATTACCCTGTATCTAAGCCTCTGCAGACTGCCCCCCTTATCTCAGTTATATTAATATACTTTTTACCTCAGTGATTACCTTGTATCTAAGCCTCTGCAGGCTGCTCCTTCTCTCAGTTATATTAATATACTTATTACCTTTGTGATTACCCTGTATCTAATTATGTGCAGACTGCCCCTTATCTCAGTTATATTAATATACTTTTTACCTATGTGATTACCTTGTATCTAAGCCTCTGCAGACTGCTCCTTATCTCAGTTATATTAATATACTTTGTACCTCTGTGATTACCCTGTATCTAAGCCTCTGCAGACTGCCCCTTATCTCATTTATATTAATATACTTTTTACCTCTGTGATAACCTTGTATCTAAGCCTCTGCAGACTGCCCCCTTACCTCATTTATATTAATATATTTTTTACCTCTGTGATAACCTTGTATCTAAGCCTCTAAAGACTGCCCCCTTTTCTCACTTATATTAATACACTTTTACCTCTGTGATTACCCTGTATCTAATTATCTGCAGACTGCCCCTTATCTCAGTTATATTAATATACTTTTTACCTATGTGATTACCTTGTATCTAAGCCTCTGCAGACTGCTCCTTATCTCAGTTATATTAATATACTTTGTACCTCTGTGATTACCCTGTATCTAAGCCTCTGCAGACTGTCCCTTATCTCATTTATATTAATATACTTTTTACCTCTGTGATAACCTTGTATCTAAGCCTCTGCAGACTGCCCCCTTACCTCATTTATATTAATATACTTTTTACCTCTGTGATAACCTTGTATCTAAGCCTCTGAAGACGGTCCCCTTTTCTCACTTATATTAATACACTTTTACCTCTGTGATTACCCTGTATCTAATTATCTGCAGACTGCCCCTTATCTCAGTTATATTAATATACTTTTTACCTATGTGATTACCTTGTATCTAAGCCTCTGCAGACTGCTCCTTATCTCAGTTATATTAATATACTTTTACCTCTGTGATTACCTTGTATCTAAGCCTCTGCAGACTGCTCCTTATCTCAGTTATATTAATATACTTTTTACCTCTGTGATTACCTTGTATCTAAGCCTCTGCAGACTGCCCCTTATCTCAGTTATATTAATACACTTTTACCTCTGTGATTACCTTGTATCTAAGCCTCTGCAGACTGCCCCCTTATCTCATTTATATTAATATACGTTTTACCTCTGTGATTACCTTGTATCTAAGCCTCTGCGGACTGCCCCCTTATCTCATTTATATTAATATACTTTTTACCTCTGTGATTATACTGTATCTAAGCCTCTGCAGACTGCCCCTTCTCTCAGTTATATTAATATACTTTTTACCTCTGTGATTACTTTGTATCTATGCCTCTGCGGACTGCTCCTTATCTCCCTTATATTAATATACTTTTTACCTCTGTGATTACCTTGTATCTAAGCCTCTGCAGATTGTCCCTTTATCTCATTTACAGGGAGTGCAGAATTATTAGGCAAATGAGTATTTTGACCACATCATCCTCTTTATGCATGTTGTCTTACTCCAAGCTGTATAGGCTCGAAAGCCTACTACCAATTAAGCATATTAGGTGATGTGCATCTCTGTAATGAGAAGGGGTGTGGTCTAATGACATCAACACCCTATATCAGGTGTGCATAATTATTAGGCAACTTCCTTTCCTTTGGCAAAATGGGTCAAAAGAAGGACTTGACAGGCTCAGAAAAGTCAAAAATAGTGAGATATCTTGCAGAGGGATGCAGCACTCTTAAAATTGCAAAGCTTCTGAAGCATGATCATCGAACAATCAAGCGCTTCATTCAAAATAGTCAACAGGGTCGCAAGAAGCGTGTGGAAAAACCAAGGCGCAAAATAACTGCCCATGAACTGAGAAAAGTCAAGCGTGCAGCTGCCAAGATGCCACTTGCCACCAGTTTGGCCATATTTCAGAGCTGCAACATCACTGGAGTGCCCAAAAGCACAAGGTGTGCAATACTCAGAGACATGGCCAAGGTAAGAAAGGCTGAAAGACGACCACCACTGAACAAGACACACAAGCTGAAACGTCAAGACTGGGCCAAGAAATATCTCAAGACTGATTTTTCTAAGGTTTTATGGACTGATGAAATGAGAGTGACTCTTGATGGGCCAGATGGATGGGCCCGTGGCTGGATTGGTAAAGGGCAGAGAGCTCCAGTCGGACTCAGACGCCAGCAAGGTGGAGGTGGAGTACTGGTTTGGGCTGGTATCATCAAAGATGAGCTTGTGGGGCCTTTTCGGGTTGAGGATGGAGTCAAGCTCAACTCCCAGTCCTACTGCCAGTTTCTGGAAGACACCTTCTTCAAGCAGTGGTACAGGAAGAAGTCTGCATCCTTCAAGAAAAACATGATTTTCATGCAGGACAATGCTCCAATCACACGCGTCCAAGTACTCCACAGCGTGGCTGGCAAGAAAGGGTATAAAAGAAGAAAATCTAATGACATGGCCTCCTTGTTCACCTGATCTGAACCCCATTGAGAACCTGTGGTCCATCATCAAATGTGAGATTTACAAGGAGGGAAAACAGTACACTTCTCTGAACAGTGTCTGGGAGGCTGTGGTTGCTGCTGCACGCAATGTTGATGGTGAACAGATCAAAACACTGACAGAATCCATGGATGGCAGGCTTTTGAGTGTCCTTGCAAAGAAAGGTGGCTATATTGGTCACTGATTTGTTTTTGTTTTGTTTTTTAATGTCAGAAATGTATATTTGTGAATGTTGAGATGTTATATTGGTTTCACTGGTTAAAATAAATAATTGAAATGGGTATATATTTGTGTTTTGTTAAGTTGCCTAATAATTATGCACAGTAATAGTCACCTGCACACACAGATATCCCCCTAAAATAGCTATAACTAAAAACAAACTAAAAACTACATCCAAAACTATTCAGCTTTGATATTAATGAGTTTTTTGGGTTCATTGAGAACATGGTTGTTGTTCAATAATAAAATTAATCCTCAGAAATACAACTTGCCTAATAATTCTGCACTCCCTGTATGTCAGCAAAACACACAGGCCGGATAGAAATTTATATTAGATTACACTATCAAACAAATTTAAACTTTTTTATATATATATTAAAATTAAGGTGAATAAGAATAGATATGAGTTCTGGGTGGCTGCCTGGCACAGACCAATTAACCAAAAGACTGAAAAAAAAGAGGTATATTAATGCTGAGTGAGCCTGACAGACACAGGCCTGATAGTAAATGTAATTAGATTACACTAGCAAAATATTTTTTATTTTATTTTTTAAATTTAAAATAATGTTATAAACGGATATTAACACTGGTGGCTGCTGGCTGGCACAGAGCAATGAACCAAAGTATATGCTGTGTGACACTGGCCTGATAGAAAATGAAAAAAAAATACACTAGCAAAATAATTACATTTTTTGGTTAGTTAAATTTAAACTAATGTTGTTAGGGAGATATCGGTGGTGGCAGTAATCACAGCATATGCTGTGAGCCTTAAACACACAGCTGAAAGCCAGGCAAATGCTAATAAAAAAAAAAAAAAAAAAAAAAAACGGCACGAAATATAGCCCTAAAAAGGGCTTTTTGGGGTGCTGTGCTTGCAGCAGAGATGAGTGGAGTCCTTCTGGACTGTAAATACACTAGCCTAGCTATGTTTTTCCTATTAATGTCAGGAGCAAAAACACAACACTTCCTCTCATTAAGAAAGCAAGGTCGTTATGAGTCTAAAATGGCGGATTCCGAGTAGCTGGGAGAGTCTGTGAGGGAGTGTCTGATGTTGATTGGCTCTAATGTGTCAGGCGGCTGTGACATAAAGGGTCAAAGTTTCCTCAATGATGACACATAGGGGCGGATTGCCACGTGTTCGCCCACAAATGCGAACGCGAACAAGCAATGTTTGCTGTGAACCGTTCGCGGGCGAACAGTTCGGGACATCACTAGTTATTATGTGTATATACATATATATTTATGTGTTACTATGTGTATATACATATATATTTATGTGTTATTATGTGTATATACATATATATTTATGTGTTACTATGTGTATATACATATATATTTATGTGTTATTATGTGTATATACATATATATTTATGTGTTACTATGTGTATATACATATATATTTATGTGTTAGTATCTGTATATACATATATATTTATGTGTTATTATGTGTATATACATATATATGTGTTAATATGTGCATATACATATATATTTATGTGTTACTATGTGCATATACATATATATTTATGTGTTACTATGTGTACATACATATATATTTATGTGTTATTATGTGTATATACATATATATATTTATGTGTTACTATGTGTACATACATATATATTTATGTGTTACTATGTGTATATACATATATATTTATGTGTTAGTATGTGTATATACAGATATATTTATGTGTTACTATGTGTATATACATATATATTTATGTGTTACCATGTGTATACACATATATATTTATGTGTTATAATGTGTATATACATATATATTTATGTGTTATTATGTCTATATACATATATATTTATGTGTTACTATGTGTATATACATATATATTTATGTGTTACTGTGTGTATATACATATATATTTATGTGTTACTATGTGTATATACATATATATTTGTAGCATGAGTAGACCAGAGAGGCGGCCTCAGGAATGTAATCCTGAATAAAAGACAGGGAAATTCAGCACTCTTTTATTAAAAAAACAGCTCGTCTCACATAATTAAGTGAGGTGACAAAATTTGGACGGGTAATGACGTTCCCCCCTCCACTCCAAGAAAGGCACACACAGACTTAGGCCTAGATTTGGAGTTCGGCGGTAGCCGTCAAAACCAGCGTTAGAGGCTCCTAACGCTGGTTTTGGCCGCCCGCTGGTATTTGGAGTCAGTGATTAAAGGGTCTAACGCTCACTTTTCAGCCGCGACTTTTCCATACGACAAGATTCCAGCCGCCTGAAAATAGCAGGAGTTAAGAGCTTTCTGGCTAACGCCGGTTCATAAAGCTCTTAACTACTGTACCCTAAAGTACACTAACACCCATAAACTACCTATGTACCCCTAAACCGAGGTCCCCCCACACCGCCGCCACTCGATTAAATTTTTAACCCCTAATCTGCCGACCGCCACCTACGTTATATTTATGTACCCCTAATCTGCTGCCCCTAACCCCGCCGACCCCTGTATTACATTTATTAACCCCTAACTTGCCCCCCACAACGTCGCCGCCAGCTACTTAAAATAATTAACCCCTAATCTTCCGACCGCAAATCGCCGCCACCTACGTTATCCCTATGTACCCCTAATCTGCTGCCCCTAACATCGCCGACCCCTATATTATATTTATTAACCCCTAATCTGCCCCCCTCAACGTCGCCGACACCTGCCTACACTTATTAACCCCTAATCTGCCGAGCGGACCTGAGCGCTACTATAATAAATGTATTAACCCCTAATCCGCCTCACTAACCCTATCATAAATAGTATTAACCCCTAATCTGCCCTCCCTAACATCGCCGACACCTAACTTCAATTATTAACCCCTAATCTGCCGACCGGGAGCTCACCGCTATTCTAATAAATGTATTAACCCCTAAAGCTAAGTCTAACCCTAACACTAACACCCCCCTAAGTTAAATATAATTTAAATCTAACGAAATAAATTAACTCTTATTAAATAAATTATTCCTATTTAAAGCTAAATACTTACCTGTAAAATAAATCTTAATATAGCTACAATATAAATTATAATTATATTATAGCTATTTTAGGATTAATATTTATTTTACAGGCAACTTTGTAATTATTTTAACCAGGTACAATAGCTATTAAATAGTTAAGAACTATTTAATAGTTACCTAGTTAAAATAATAACAAATTTACCTGTAAAATAAATCCTAACCTAAGTTATAATTAAACCTAACACTACCCTATCAATAAAATAATTAAATAAACTACCTACAATTACCTACAATTAACCTAACACTACACTATCAATAAATTAATTAAACACAATTCCTACAAATAAATACAATTAAATAAACTAGCTAAAGTACAAAAAATAAAAAAGAACTAAGTTACAGAAAATAAAAAAATATTTACAAACATAAGAAAAATATTACAACAATTTTAAACTAATTACACCTACTCTAAGCCCCCTAATAAAATAACAAAGCCCCCCAAAATAAAAAATTCCCTACCCTATTCTAAATTAAAAAAGTTACAAGCTCTTTTACCTTACCAGCCCTGAACAGGGCCCTTTGCGGGGCATGCCCCAAGAATTTCAGCTCTTTTGCCTGTAAAAGAAAACATACAAATACCCCCCCCCAACATTACAACCCACCACCCACATACCCCTAATCTAACCCAAACCCCCCTTAAATAAACCTAACACTAAGCCCCTGAAGATCTTCCTACCTTGTCTTCACCATCCAGGTATCACCGATCCGTCCTGGCTCCAACATCTTCATCCAACCCAAGCGGGGGTTGGCGATCCATAATCCGGTCCAGAAGAGGCTCCAAAGTCTTCCTCCTATCCGGCAAGAAGAGGACATCCGGACCGGCAAACATCTTCTCCAAGCGGCATCTTCGATCTTCTTCCATCCGGAGCGAAGCGGCAGGATCCTGAAGACATCCAGCGCGGAACATCCATCCGGACCGACGACTGAACGACGAATGACTGTTTCCTTTAAGGGACGTCATCCAAGATGGCGTCCCTCGAATTCCGATTGGCTGATAGGATTCTATCAGCCAATCGGAATTAAGGTAGGAATTTTCTGATTGGCTGATGGAATCAGCCAATCAGAATCAAGTTCAATCCGATTGGCTGATCCAATCAGCCAATCAGATTGAGCTCGCATTCTATTGGCTGTTCCGATCAGCCAATAGAATGCGAGCTCAATCTGATTGGCTGATTGGATCGGCCAATCGGATTGAACTAGATTCTGATTGGCTGATTCCATCAGCCAATCAGAAAATTCCTACCTTAATTCCGATTGGCTGATAGAATCCTATCAGCCAATCGGAATTCGAGGGACGCCATCTTGGATGACGTCCCTTAAAGGAACAGTCATTCGTCGTTCAGTCGTCGGTCCGGATGGATGTTCCGCGCTGGATGTCTTCAGGATCCTGCCGCTTCGCTCCGGATGGAAGAAGATCGAAGATGCCGCTTGGAGAAGATGTTTGCCGGTCCGGATGTCCTCTTCTTGCCGGATAGGAGGAAGACTTTGGAGCCTCTTCTGGACCGGATTATGGATCGCCAACCCCCGCTTGGGTTGGATGAAGATGTTGGAGCCAGGACGGATCGGTGATACCTGGATGGTGAAGACAAGGTAGGAAGATCTTCAGGGGCTTAGTGTTAGGTTTATTTAAGGGGGGTTTGGGTTAGATTAGGGGTATGTGGGTGGTGGGTTGTAATGTTGGGGGGGGGTATTGTATGTTTTTTTTTACAGGCAAAAGAGCTGAACTTCTTGGGGCATGCCCCGCAAAGGGCCCTGTTCAGGGCTGGTAAGGTAAAAGAGCTTGTAACTTTTTTAATTTAGAATAGGGTAGGGAATTTTTTATTTTGGGGGGCTTTGTTATTTTATTAGGGGGCTTAGAGTAGGTGTAATTAGTTTAAAATTGTTGTAATATTTTTCTTATGTTTGTAAATATTTTTTATTTTCTGTAACTTAGTTCTTTTTTATTTTTTGTACTTTAGCTAGTTTATTTAATTGTATTTATTTGTAGGAATTGTGTTTAATTAATTTATTGATAGTGTAGTGTTAGGTTAATTGTAGGTAATTGTAGGTAGTTTATTTAATTATTTTATTGATAGGGTAGTGTTAGGTTTAATTATAACTTAGGTTAGGATTTATTTTACAGGTAAATTTGTTATTATTTTAACTAGGTAACTATTAAATAGTTCTTAACTATTTAATAGCTATTGTACCTGGTTAAAATAATTACAAAGTTGCCTGTAAAATAAATATTAATCCTAAAATAGCTATAATATAATTATAATTTATATTGTAGCTATATTAGGGTTTATTTTACAGGTAAGTATTTAGCTTTAAATAGAAATAAGTTATTTAATAAGAGTTAATTTATTTCGTTAGATAAATATTATATTTAACTTAGGGGGGTGTTAGTGTTAGGGTTAGACTTAGCTTTAGGGGTTAATCCATTTATTAGAATAGCGGTGAGCTCCGATCGGAAGATTAGGGGTTAATAATTGAAGTTAGGTGTCGGCGATGTTAGGGAGGGCAGATTAGGGGTTAATACTATTTATGATAGGGTTAGTGAGGCGGATTAGGGGTTAATAACTTTATTATAGTAGCGCTCAGGTCCGCTCGGCAGATTAGGGGGTTAATAAGTGTAGGCAGGTGTCGGCGACGTTGTGGGGGGCAGGTTAGGGGTTAATAAATATAATCTAGGGGTCGGCGGTGTTAGGGGTAGCAGATTAGGGGTACATAGGGATAACGTAGGTGGCGGCGGTTTACGGAGCGGCAGATTAGGGGTTTAAAAAAATATGCAGGGGTCAGCGATAGCGAGGGCGGCAGATTAGGGGTTAATAAGTGTAAGGTTAGGGGTGTTTAGACTCGAGGTACATGTTAGAGTGTTAGGTGCAGACGTAGGAAGTGTTTCCCCATAGGAAACAATGGGGCTGCGTTAGGAGCTGAACGCTGCTTTTTTGCAGGTGTTAGGTTTTTTTTCAGCTCAAACAGCCCCATTGTTTCCTATGGGGGAATCGTGCACGAGCACGTTTTTGAGGCCGGCCGCGTCCGTAAGCAACTCTGGTATCGAGAGTTGCATTTGCGGTAAAAATGCTCTACGCTCCTTTTTTGGAGCCTAACGCAGCATTTGTTTGAACTCTCGATACCAGAGTTAATTTTATGGTGCGGCCAGAAAAAAGCCCGCGGAGCGTTAACAGCCCTTTACCGCCGAACTCCAAATCTAGGCCTTAGTTTGTAAATTAATAAGTTTTTATATCAGTGATTTATAATATTTTTTTCTTCAGCTCCTCAGATCACAAGGAAGCAGTGATACACTGTGCTACAACAGTCATTACCTGCCAAAGGCCCTCTCCTAGATTCCTGCACTGTTGTGTCCTGTGCATGAGGACATAGGTGGCCTGAAAATCCTCACTGGCAGAGCTGCTTGGGTATGATATGCAATAATTTCACCCACCAGCAGAGGCGAACTTGAGATTACTATAAAGGAGGACGCATTGACGTAACCAGAATACCGCCCTGACGAAGCCCGGTCTGAAGTGAAAGACGAGCGGGTGAAACGCTCGTAGGCATTGGCTGTCCTGGCCGGTCACATGATACGTGCATGTGCTGCTGTCAACTGAATTCTCGTGGAAAGACGCTGCGCTGTCTCTATGTATAGCGTTGGCCTATACTGAATCTACCTGGTGTTGAAGGAATTGAGGATTACACACAAACAGGCCGTATAAGAACTGTTGTCAAGAAACGGTGATACTTATTCTGCCAGCTTATGTTTTGGATAAAGAGTATGCGGACTTAAGACCTCCTTGCCAAACAATAACTGTCAATCTCGGTTGAAGTTGCCGATGGTATTTTACATAAATAACGGCAGTTGCATTACCTTTATCTGAAGTGTTATACATGCTGAGTACCTCTGATATTTGGGAGCTTTTACAGTGATTGTATGGGACTTGCAAGGTTCTGATTTGCACTAACCTATTTGACTGCTTGATGAACTCACTCTAATAACAGCAGCTGCTTTAAACCCTCAACCTGCATGACTCTCTATACGCTTGCTTTATAGCCTACGGCAGGACCCTAGCAGTGCCATACATATTTCCCTTATCAAGAGTGGCTATCAATGTGTTATATTCTATGTCTGCATAACACGCTGTACATATCCATTTGATCCACTTTACAGTCTGCTTAGATCCCCTTGGTAAACCTGCCCAGTGTTAATCCCCCCTACAGGGGTGCTGTGTGCAGCTGGGTGTAGTCAGACTGTAGTGGACTTATGAGGTATAAGCTTGAAACGCTGTATATTATACAAAGCTTGAACACCTATGTATCCTCTTTCCAGGCTTGAAGTGTGATACCATTATTTAACATTTCGGCCTTGCTGAAACCCTGACATGTTTCTATTGAAGATTTAGCTCCTATCTATACGCTTACGAGCGGAGCTCATGACAGGGTTTATCTGGGTTTAGACCTTGAATATGGTCCACTTTATATTGTATTGTTGACGCTACACCTATCACTTAGCATGTACCCCTGACCGGTCAGGTTTATTTTGATTTGCTTATTTTCAGTTCTGTTTTATTAATTTTCATTAGGTGAATGTACTCTATTATAAATCACTGATATAAAAACTTATTAATTTACAAACTAAGGCCTAGATTTAGAGTTCGGCGGTAGCCGTCAAAACCAGCGTTAGAGGCTCCTAACGCTGGTTTTGGGCGCCCGCTGGTATTTGGAGTCAGTGATTAAAGGGTCTAACGCTCACTTTTCAGCCGCGACTTTTCCATACCGCAGATCCCCCTACGCCATTTGCGTAGCCTATCTTTTCAATGGGATCTTTCTAACGCTGGTATTTAGAGTCGTTTCTGCAGTGAGCGTTAGAGCTCTAACGACAAGATTCCAGCCGCCTGAAAATAGCAGGAGTTAAGAGCTTTCTGGCTAACGCCGGTTTATAAAGCTCTTAACTACTGTACCCTAAAGTACACTAACACCCATAAACTACCTATGTACCCCTAAACCGAGCTCCCCCCACATCGCCGCCACTCGATTAAAATTTTTAACCCCTAATCTGCCGACCGCCACCTACGTTATACTTATGTACCCCTAATCTGCTGCCCCTAACACCGCCGACCCCTGTATTATATCTATTAACCCCTAACTTGCCCCCCACTAACGTCGCCGCAAGCTACTTAAAATAATTAACCCCTAATCTTCCGACCGCAAATCGCCGCCACCTACGTTATCCCTATGTACCCCTAATCTGCTACCCCTAACATCGCCGACCCCTATGTTATATTTATTAACCCCTAATCTGCCCCCCACAACGTCGCCGACACCTACCTACACTTATTAACCCCTAATCTGCCGAGCGGACCTGAGCGCTACTATAATAAAGTTATTAACCCCTAATCCGCCTCACTAACCCTATCATAAATAGTATTAACCCCTAATCTGCCCTCCCTAACATCGCCGACACCTACCTTCAATTATTAACCCCTAATCTGCCGACCGGAGCTCACCGCTATTCTAATAAATGTATTAACCCCTAAAGCTAAGTCTAACCCTAACACTAACACCCCCCTAAGTTAAATATAATTTTTATCTAACGAAATAAATTAACTCTTATTAAATAAATAATTCCTATTTAAAGCTAAATACTTACCTGTAAAATACATCCTAATATAGCTACAATATAAATTATAATTATATTATAGCTATTTTAGGATTAATATTTATTTTACAGGCAACTTTGTAATTATTTTAACCAGGTACAATAGCTATTAAATAGTTAAGAACTATTTAATAGTTACCTAGTTAAAATAATTACAAATTTACCTGTAAAATAAATCCTAACCTAAGATATAATTAAACCTAACACTACCCTATCAATAAAATAATTAAATAAACTACCTACAATTACCTACAATTAACCTAACACTACACTATCAATAAATTAATTAAACACAATTGCTACAAATAAATAACATTAAATAAACTATCTAAAGTACAAAAAATAAAAAAGAACTAAGTTACAGAAAATAATAAAATATTTACAAACATAAGAAAAATATTACAACAATTTTAAACTAATTACACCTACTCTAAGCCCCCTAATAAAATAACAAAGCCCCCCAAAATAAAAAATTCCCTACCCTATTCTAAAATACAAATATTACAAGCTCTTTTACCTTACCAGCCCTGAACAGGGCCCTTTGCGGGGCATGCCCCAAGAATTTCAGCTCTTTTGCCTGTAAAAAAAAACATACTATACCCCCCCCCCAACATTACAACCCACCACCCACATACCCCTAATCTAACCCAAACCCCCCTTAAATAAACCTAACACTACCCCCCTGATGATCTTCCTACCTTGTCTTCACCATGCCAGGTTCACCGATCCGTCCTGCTCCAAGATCTTCATCCAACCCAAGCGGGGGGCTAGACATCCACTGAAGAAGTCCAGAAGAGGGTCCAAAGTCTTCCTCCTATCCGGCAAGAAGAGGACATCCGGACCGGCAAACATCTTCTCCAAGCGGCATCTTCTATCTTCTTCCATCCGATGACGACCGGCTCCATCTTGAAGACCTCCAGCGCGGATCCATCCTCTTCTTCCGACGACTAGACGACGAATGACGGTTCCTTTAAGGGACGTCATCCAAGATGGCGTCCCTCGAATTCCGATTGGCTGATAGGATTCTATCAGCCAATCGGAATTAAGGTAGGAATTTTCTGATTGGCTGATGGAATCAGCCAATCAGAATATAGTTCAATCCGATTGGCTGATCCAATCAGCCAATCAGATTGAGCTCGCATTCTATTGGCTGATCGGAACAGCCAATAGAATGCGAGCTCAATCTGATTGGCTGATTGGATCAGCCAATCGGATTGAACTATATTCTGATTGGCTGATTCCATCAGCCAATCAGAAAATTCCTACCTTAATTCCGATTGGCTGATAGAATCCTATCAGCCAATCGGAATTCGAGGGACGCCATCTTGGATGACGTCCCTTAAAGGAACCGTCATTCGTCGTCTAGTCGTCGGAAGAAGAGGATGGATCCGCGCTGGAGGTCTTCAAGATGGAGCCGGTCGTCATCGGATGGAAGAAGATAGAAGATGCCGCTTGGAGAAGATGTTTGCCGGTCCGGATGTCCTCTTCTTGCCGGATAGGAGGAAGACTTTGGACCCTCTTCTGGACTTCTTCAGTGGATGTCTAGCCCCCGCTTGGGTTGGATGAAGATCTTGGAGCCAGGACGGATCGGTGAACCTGGCATGGTGAAGACAAGGTAGGAAGATCATCAGGGGGGTAGTGTTAGGTTTATTTAAGGGGGGTTTGGGTTAGATTAGGGGTATGTGGGTGGTGGGTTGTAATGTTGGGGGGGGGGGGTATAGTATGTTTTTTTTTACAGGCAAAAGAGCTGAAATTCTTGGGGCATGCCCCGCAAAGGGCCCTGTTCAGGGCTGGTAAGGTAAAAGAGCTTGTAATATTTGTATTTTAGAATAGGGTAGGGAATTTTTATTTTGGGGGGCTTTGTTATTTTATTAGGGGGCTTAGAGTAGGTGTAATTAGTTTAAAATTGTTGTAATATTTTTCTTATGTTTGTAAATATTTTATTATTTTCTGTAACTTAGTTCTTTTTTATTTTTTGTACTTTAGATAGTTTATTTAATGTTATTTATTTGTAGCAATTGTGTTTAATTAATTTATTGATAGTGTAGTGTTAGGTTAATTGTAGGTAATTGTAGGTAGTTTATTTAATTATTTTATTGATAGGGTAGTGTTAGGTTTAATTATATCTTAGGTTAGGATTTATTTTACAGGTAAATTTGTAATTATTTTAACTAGGTAACTATTAAATAGTTCTTAACTATTTAATAGCTATTGTACCTGGTTAAAATAATTACAAAGTTGCCTGTAAAATAAATATTAATCCTAAAATAGCTATAATATAATTATAATTTATATTGTAGCTATATTAGGATTTATTTTACAGGTAAGTATTTAGCTTTAAATAGGAATTATTTATTTAATAAGAGTTAATTTATTTCGTTAGATAAAAATTATATTTAACTTAGGGGGGGGTGTTAGTGTTAGGGTTAGACTTAGCTTTAGGGGTTAATACATTTATTAGAATAGCGGTGAGCTCCGGTCGGCAGATTAGGGGTTAATAATTGAAGGTAGGTGTCGGCGATGTTAGGGAGGGCAGATTAGGGGTTAATACTATTTATGATAGGGTTAGTGAGGCGGATTAGGGGTTAATAACTTTATTATAGTAGCGCTCAGGTCCGCTCGGCAGATTAGGGGTTAATAAGTGTAGGTAGGTGTCGGCGACGTTGTGGGGGGCAGATTAGGGGTTAATAAATATAACATAGGGGTCGGCGATGTTAGGGCAGCAGATTAGGGGTACATAGGGATAACGTAGGTGGCGGCGGTTTACGGAGCGGCAGATTAGGGGTTAAAAGTGTAATGCAGGGGTCAGCGATAGCGGGGGCGGCAGATTAGGGGTTAATAAGTGTAAGGTTAGGGGTGTTTAGACTCGGGGTACATGTTAGGGTGTTAGGTGCAGACTTAGGAGGTGTTTCCCCATAGGAAACAATGGGGCTGCGTTAGGAGCTGAACGCTGCTTTTTTGCAGGTGTTAGGTTTTTTTTCAGCTCAAACAGCCCCATTGTTTCCTATGGGAGAATCGTGCACGAGCACGTTTTTGATGCCGGCCGCGTCCGTAAGCAACTCTGGTATCGAGAGTTGCATTTGCGGTAAAAATGCTCTACGCTCCTTTTTTGGAGCCTAACGCAGCATTTGTTTGAACTCTCGATACCAGAGTTAAATTTATGGTGCGGCCAGAAAAAAACCCGCGGAGCGTTAACAGCCCTTTTACCGCCGAACTCTAAATCTAGGCCTTAGTCTGTGTGTGCCTTTCTTGGAGTGGAGGGGGGAACGTCATTACCCGTCCAAATTTTGTCACCTCACTTAATTATGTGAGACGAGCTGTTTTTTAATAAAAGAGTGCTGAATTTCCCTGTCTTTTATTCAGGATTACATTCCTGAGGCCGCCTCTCTGGTCTACTCATGCTACATTTTTTTCAAGGGTCTGCACCACTAAATCGTTAAACTTAATTGAGGCTATTTTGCCTATACATGAATTAGTGATTTATACTATTATTCAGCTCAAAATATTTCCATATATGCAATTGCGTCCCCTTCACATTATTGTATGTACATATATATTTGTGTTACTATGTGTATATACATATATATTTAAGTGTTATTATGTGTATATACATATATATTTATGTGTTATTATGTGTATATACATATATATTTATGTGTTATTATGTGTATATACATATATATTTATGTGTTATTATGTGTATATACATATATATTTATGTGTTACTATGTGTATATACATATATATTTATGTGTTACTATGTGTATATACATATATATTTATGTTACTGTGTGTATATACATATATATGTATGTGTTAGTATGTGTATATACATAAATATTTATGTGTTAATATGTGTATATACAGATATATTTGTGTTACTATGTGTATATACATATATATTTATGTGTTACTATGTGTATATACATATATTTTATGTGTTACTATGTGCATATATATATATTTATGTGTTACTATGTGTATATACATATATATTTATGTGTTAGTATGTGTATATACATATATATTTATGTGTTATTATGTGTATATACATATATATTTATGTGTTATTATGTGTATATACATATATATTTAAGTGTTACTATGTGTATATACATATATATTTATGTGTTACTATGTGTATAAACATATATATTTATGTGTTACTATGTGTATATACATATATATTTATGTGTTAGTATGTGTATATACATATATATGCATGTGTTAGTATGTGTATATACATATATATTTATGTGTTAGTATGTGTATATACATATATATTTATGTGTTAGTATGTGTATATACAGATATATTTATGTGTTACTATGTGTATATATATATATACTATATATTTATGTGTTAGTATGTATAATATACAGATATATTTATGTGTTACTATGTGTATATATATAAGTATATATTTTAGGTGTTAGTATGTGTATATACAGATATATTTATGTGTTACTATGTGTATATATATATATATATATATATATATATATACGTATATATTTATGTGTTACTATGTGTATATACAGATATATTTATGTGTTACTATGTGTATATACATATATATTTATGTGTTACTATGTGTATATACATATATATTTATGTGTTACTATGTGTATATACATATATATTTATGTGTTACTATGTGTATATACGTATACATTTATGCGTTAGTATGTGTATATACATATATATTTTATGCGTTACTATGTGTATATACATATATATTTATGTGTTACTATGTGTATATACATATATATTTATGTGTTACTATGTGTATATACATATATATTTATGTGTTACTATGTGTATATACATATATATTTATGTGTTACTATGTGTATATATCAAAATAACAAGAGTATTGCATTGAGCAATGATACTTTTTTTTATTGGACTAACTATACATTTATAAGATGACAAGCTTTCGGAAGAGTTCCTTCCTTTATCAAGTCTGAAGCAATACTGACCAATTCAATGGAATTTACAGATTGTATCTTAAAACACAGAATAGCTAAGAAGACAGTGCAGGGAGAGGAGGAGGTGTCGTAAAAATCATGAGGGGGGCTTAGGTAACAGGCAGACAGTGTCCAGTGTAGGAGAACAGACAGGGGAAATATATAGCTTTACATAGAGCATATACTGACATAAAGTTATATATCAACATTGAATCAATATCTATAGAGATGTGAAATTGTATATACAGGGGGAATACAAAAGTTAAGAAAAGACAAAAGTGTGGACATAGGCTTACCTGTGTACCTATGTATAAAGAATGTGGAATATACAATGTAATTGACTAAATGAAAGTACATTACAAAAAAATTTGATAATGTGTTAAGAATCCAGAGTCCACATTTAGTCCAGAATTAAACAGGTTGAAGTGCATTATCATTTTCATTTCAAAGGTTTTTCTTTCCATGGTGTTATTGAAGTTGCCTCTGAGAATTTTGATTTTGAGGTTTTGGATGGAGTGGTCAGGTTGGGTGAAATGGTGACCAACAGGGGTGCAGTATTTTGTTTCACAGTGGTTTTGATTGAGTGTCTGTGTAAGTTCATTCGAAGGTGCAGTTTTTGGCTTGTTTCTCCAATATAGCATCCCATTTGTGTATATACATATATATTTATGTGTTACTATGTGTATATACATATATATTTATGTGTTTACTAGTGTATATACATATATATTTATGTGTTACTATGTGTATATACATATATATTTATGTGTTACTATGTGTATATACATATATATTTATGTGTTATTATGTGTATATACATATATATTTATGTGTTACTATGTGTATATACATATATATTTATGTGTTACTATGTGTATATACATATATATTTATGTGTTTACTATGTGTATATACAGATATATTTATGTGTTACTATGTGTATATACATATATATTTATGTGTTACTATGTGTATATACATATATATTTATGTGTTACTATGTGTATATACATATATATTTATGTGTTACTATGTGTATATACATATATATTTATGTGTTACTATGTGTATATACATATATATTTAATGTGTTACTGTGTGTATATACATATATATTTATGTGTTACTATGTGTATATACATATATATTTATGTGTTACTATGTGTATATACATATATATTTATGTGTTACTATGTGTATATACATATATATTTATGTGTTACTATGTGTATATACATATATATTTATGTGTTACTATGTGTATATACATATATTTTTATGTGTTACTATGTGTATATACAGATATATTTATGTGTTACTATGTGTATATACATATATATTTATGTGTTACTGTGTGTATATACATATATATTTATGTGTTATTATGTGTATATACATATATATTTATGTGTTACTATGTGTATATACATATATAATTATGTGCTTATATGGGTATATACATATATATTTATGTGTTACTATGTGTATATACATATATATTATGTGTTACTATGTGTATATACATATATATATTTATGTGTTACTGTGTGTATATACATATATATTTATGTGTTTACTATGTGTATATATATATATATTTATGTGTTACTATGTGTATATACATATATATTTATGTGTTACTATGTGTATATACATATATATTTATGTGTTAGTATGTGTATATACATATATATTTATGTGTTAGTATGTATATTTACATATATATGTATGTGTTACTATGTGTATATACATATATATTTATGTGTTACTATGTGTATATACATATATATTTATGTGTTAGTATGTGGTATATACATATATATTATGTGTTACTATGTGTATATACATATATATTTATGTGTTAGTATGTGTATATACATATATATTTATGTGTTACTATGTGTATATACATATATATTTATGTGTTACTATGTGTATATACATATATATTTATGTGTTAGTATGTGTATATACAGATATATTATGTGTTATTATGTGTATATACATATATATTTATGTGTTAGTATGTGTATATACATATATATTTATGTGTTAGTATGTGTATATACATATAATATTTATGTGTTACTATGTGTATATACATATATATTTATGTGTTATTATGTGTATATACATATATATTTATGTGTTACTATGTGTATATACATATATATTTATGTGTTACTAGTGTGTATATACATATATATTTATGTGTTACTATGTGTATAAACATATATATTTATGTGTCACTATGTGTATATACATATATATTTATGTGTTACTGTGTGTATATACATATATTTTATGTGTTATTATGTGTATAACATATATATTTATGTGTTACTATGTGTATATACATATATATTTATGTGTTACTATGTGTATATACATATATATTTATGTGTTACTGTGTGTATATACATATATATTTATGTGTTACTATGTGTATATACATATATATTTATGTGTTATTATGTGTATATACATATATATTTATGTGTTACTATGTGTATATACATATATATTTATGTGTTATTATGTGTATATACAAATATATTTATGTGTTATTATGTGTATATACATATATATTTATGTGTTACTATGTGTATATACATATATATTTATGTGTTACTGTGTGTATATACATATATATTTATGTGTTACTATGTGTATATACATATATATTTATGTGTCACTATGTGTATATACATATATATTTATGTGTTACTGTGTGTATATACATATATATTATGTGTTATTATGTGTATATACATATATATTTATGGTGTTACTATGTGTATATACATATATATTTATGTGTTACTATGTGTATATACAGATATATTTATGTGTTAGTATGTGTATATACATATATATGTATGTGTTAGTGTGTGTACACATACACACATATACATATTGTATATGCACACACTATCTACATTTGTACATACCCTGCCTGCATGCCTTGACTCAAAAAATATGATAAAATTGTTATACATTTCTTTAGAAGAAGAAAGTGAATGTGACAGGCAGCAGACTACGTTGACTGTTAAATGACTCTTGGAGCACTTTGAAATCATTATTGTCTGGGTATCCTGTCACTCCACAGACAGAAAGCAGCAAAGTCATTGCTAAAATGTGTCAATGTGCAAACAAATAAAGGCACATGACATACAGAAAGTTATAAAACTTACTGAGGAGCGAGAGTACAACTGCATTTCTTTTGCCACTGCAAACTGGTGATAACTTAAAGCAGTTAAACACTAACAACTTAATTATAGCAAAGTGGAAAATATTGATCTTTCTCCCTAATGAAATAGACAGAAAAAAATGTTGTAGTTAAAATCCAGTTAAAGGGACATAAGTCAAAATTAAGCTTTCATAGATCTGATACAGCAGCATTTTAAGTCCTTTCAATTTGCTTCTGTTCTCATATTGAACTCTTTATCTTGGTGTACTTTGTTGATGAGCATACCGTAGGTAGGCTCAAGGAACAGAAATGCACTACTTTGAGTTAGCTGCTGATTGGTGGCCACACACATGCCTCTTGTCATTGGCTCCCAGATGTGTTCAGCTAGCTCCCAGTAGCACACATCTGTTCTGGATCTGACTTTTTAAAGGGACAGTGTACTATATTATTTGATTTCCCTAATGTGTTTAGTATGGTTTTTATACCATCTGCATTGTTTAAATTGTATGATAAATTGCTCATTTAGCTATATTTTTGTATATGGAATAGCTGTCACTGCTAATTGAAGCCACAGCCCTTATCTTATTTCTCTCTACATAGTAAGACAAGTAGCTAGGGCTCCGCTCTGCTGAGATGATCTAAGGTGTCTCATCAGTACTGGTACCTCAAAGGATTTTAGAAAGGTACATTGTATCTTTAGCGATGGTAATCTAGCTATGCCGTGTTCTGGATGTGAGAGGCATCTACATAGCAATATAAAGCTCAAAAAAAGCCCCCAAAGATTTGCAAGATTTCTCTCCAAGTCAGCAAATTTTGATCATTAGGGCCCCTAGAGAGAGCAATAGGAAATTAAAATTTTATTATCTTTATGTTCCACTCTCACTGGGAGTGTAATTTCTTCTAAACTTTCTTGTTTGTGTAGCTTTTCTATAGCCCGCACTAAAGTATTGGAATATTAAGTATGTGTGGAGAAAGAAAAGACAAACGGGAGCTATTTAAAAATAGCAAAATAAAGGTAAATGAGATTTGTGTAAATAATTGAATTACACCCAGCAGGTGCCTTAAACTGTTTGTTTTAACCCTTAAGTAGCAGCGGTCTTAAAGCGATAGTAAACACAAAAAATATTATTGTTTAATAACAATAGATAATCCCTTTATTACCCATTCCCCAGTTTTGCATAACCAACACAGTTATATTAATATACTTTTTACCTCTGTGATTACCTTGTATCTAAGCCTCTGCAGACTGCCCCTTATCTCAGTTACATTAATATACATTTTACCTTTGTGATTACCCTGTATCTAAACCTCTGCAGACTGCCCCTTATCTCGGTTATCTCAATATACTTTTTACCTCTGTGATTACCTTGTATCTAATCCTCTGCAGACTGCTCCTTATCTCAGTTATAATAATATACTTTTTACCTCTGTGATTACCTTGTATCTAAGCCTCTGCAGACTGCCCCTTATCTCAGTTATATTAATACACTTTTTACCTCTGTGATTACCCTGTATCTAAGCCTCTGGCAGACTGACCCTTACTCTCAATTATAATAATATAAGTTTTTCCTCTGTAATTTCCTGTATCTAAGCCTCTGCTGACTGCCTCCTTATCTCAGATGTTTTGACAAACATGTATTTCAGGTAATTAGTTTCTGACTCCTAAATAACTACACATGCATGAGCACAATGTTATGTATACGAAACACATGAACTAACCCCCTCTAGCTGTGAAAAACTGTCAAATGCATTCAGATAAGAGGCGACCTTCAAGGGCTTAGAAATTAGTAAATGAGCTGACCTAGATTTAGTTTTATACTAAGAATAACAAGAGAAAAAAAAGGAAATTTGATGATTAAAGTAAATTAGAAAGTTGTTTAAAATGACATGCCCTATCTGAATCATGAAAGTTTAATTTGGACTTTACTATCCCTTTAAGACGACTGCTGCTTAATCTCTCCACCACGTAAAAGGTGGCGGATTGAAATTATCCCAATTCGATCCGATCAGGTTGATTGACAGCACCAGCTAGCATCTGATTGGCTGCGAGACCGTGAATCATGTCCGCCGA
Source organism: Bombina bombina (assembly GCF_027579735.1). Lineage (NCBI taxonomy): Eukaryota > Metazoa > Chordata > Amphibia > Anura > Bombinatoridae > Bombina > Bombina bombina. The sequence goes on along the minus strand of NC_069506.1, from coordinate 9,678,333 downwards.
CCTACAATATTTGGAGCCCAGGATATTCTGTTACATTGTTACAAGCAGACATGCACTTTCACATTCTGACAATTCTAAAAAAAAAAAAAAAAAGTTTGTATAATTTATTATACGCATCCGAAAACAATAAAAGTACATTGGATTTTTTTTTTCACTTTTTCTGATTTCTGCGAGTTTAATCATGCACACTGCTCGCTGCTCATGCGGCTGTTAGCTTAATACGTGTATATTTGCCTCTTGCTGTGCATGCAGTGACTTATCCTTAGACATAACCAGCACTCTGAGAAAGAAAAACCTTTTCTGAACAGGGACCACAATAGCTTCAAGCTTAATAGGAGGATAAGAGTTTCCAACATTAAAATGACTCAAGATCTGCAGCTTCAACAGAAATACTTTTTAAAATAAATTTCACGGCGTGAATGGCACCAGTTGTCAATATAAGACAAAGTTAACTGCTGCTGAAAGTAATGTGTGATGCACAGTATTTCAACGATGGTGATGACATAAGGGATTTGTTTGCATTGGCAGAAATGTGTCTATATGGGAAAGCCATGGTACTTCTGTCAGAAAGGGAAAATGATCAGGCGGAAAATATCTTAAGAAATATTGCTAGGAGAACATATTCCTGAACTACGAACTGCAGTGCATGTGACTATGAAACTGATTACAGTGCAGGTGACTATGGAACTGACTACAGTGCAGGTGACTATAGAACTAACTACAGTGCAGGTGATTATAGAACTGACTACAGTGCAGGTGACTATTGAACTGACTACAGTGCAGGTGACTATTGAACTGACTACAGTGCATGTGATTATAGAACTGACTACAGTGCAGGTGACTATTGAACTGACTACAGTGCAGGTGACTATAGAACTGACTACAGTGCAGGTGACTATTGAACTGACTACAGTGCAGGTGACTATTGAACTGACTACAGTGCAGGTGATTATAGAACTGACTACAGTGCAGGTGACTATAGAACTGACTACAGTGCAGGTGACTATAGAACTTGACTACAGTGCAGGTGACTATGGAACTGACTACAGTGCAGGTGACTATAGAACTGACTACAGTGCAGGTGACTATAGAACTGACTACAGTGCAGGTGACTATAGAACTGACTACAGTGCAGGTGACTATAGAACTGACTACAGTGCAGGTGACTATGGAACTGACTACAGTGCAGGTGACTATAGAACTAACTACAGTGCAGGTGACTATAGAACTGACTACAGTGCAGGTGACTATAGAACTGACTACAGTGCAGGTGACTATAGAACTGACTACAGTGCAGGTGACTATAGAACTGACTACAGTGCAGGTGACTATGGAACTGACTACAGTGCAGGTGACTATAGAACTGACTACAGTGCAGGTGACTACTGAACTGACTACAGTGCAGGTGATTATAGAACTGACTACAGTGCAGGTGACTATTGAACTGACTACAGTGCAGGTGACTATGGAACTGACTACAGTGCAGGTGATTATAGAACTGACTACAGTGCAGGTGACTATTGAACTGACTACAGTGCAGGTGACTATAGAACTGACTACAGTGCAGGTGACTATGGAACTGACTACAGTGCAGGTGACTATGGAACTGACTACAGTGCAGGTGACTATTGAACTGACTACAGTGCAGGTGACTATAGAACTGACTACAGTGCAGGTGACTACTGAACTGACTACAGGGCAGGTGACTATGGAACTTACTACAGTGCAGGTGATTATAGAACTGACTACAGTGCAGGTGACTATGGAACTTACTACAGTGCAGGTGATTATAGAACTGACTACAGTGCAGGTGACTATGGAACTGACTACAGTGCAGGTGACTATGGAACTGACTACAGTGCAGGTGACTAAGGAACTGACTACAGTGCAGGTGACTATGGAACTAACTACAGTGCAGGTGATTATAGAACTGACTACAGTGCAGGTGACTATGGAACTGACTACAGTGCAGGTGACTATAGAACTAACTACAGTGCAGGTGACTATAGAACTGACTACAGTGCAGGTGACTATAGAACTGACTACAGTGCAGGTGACTATAGAACTGACTACAGTGCAGGTGACTATGGAACTGACTACAGTGCAGGTGATTATAGAACTGACTACAGTGCAGGTGACTATTGAACTGACTACAGTGCAGGTGACTATGGAACTGACTACAGTGCAGGTGATTATAGAACTGACTACAGTGCAGGTGACTATTGAACTGACTACAGTGCAGGTGACTATAGAACTGACTACAGTGCAGGTGACTACTGAACTGACTACAGTGCAGGTGACTATGGAACTGACTACAGTGCAGGTGACTATTGAACTGACTACAGTGCAGGTGACTATAGAACTGACTACAGTGCAGGTGACTACTGAACTGACTACAGGGCAGGTGACTATGGAACTTACTACAGTGCAGGTGATTATAGAACTGACTACAGTGCAGGTGACTATGGAACTGACTACAGTGCAGGTGACTATGGAACTGACTACAGTACAGGTGACTATAGAACTGAATACAGTGCAGGTGACTATGGAACTGACCACATTGCAGGTGACTATAGAACGGACTACAGTGCAGGTGACTATAGAACTCACTACAGTGCTGGTGCCTATGGAACTGACTACAGTGCAGGTGACTACAGAACTGACTACAGTGCAGGTGACTACGGAACTGACTACAGTGCAGGTGACTATGGAACTGACTACAGTGCAGGTGACTGGAACTGACTACAGTGTAGGTGACTGAACTGACTACAGTGCAGGTGACTACGGAACTGACTACAGTGCAGGTGACTACGGAACTGACTACAGTGCAGGTGACTATGGAACTGACTACAGTGCAGGTGACTATGGAACTGACTACAGTGCAGGTGACTATGGAACTAACTACAGTGCAGGTGATTATAGAACTGACTACAGTGCAGGTGACTATAGAACTGACTACAGTGCAGGTGACTATTGAACTGACTACAGTGCAGGTGACTATAGAACTGACTACAGTGCAGGTGATTATAGAACTGACTACAGTGCAGGTGACTATTGAACTGACTACAGTGCAGGTGACTATAGAACTGACTACAGTGCAGGTGACTACTGAACTGACTACAGTGCAGGTGACTATGGAACTGACTACAGTGCAGGTGACTATTGAACTGACTACAGTGCAGGTGACTATAGAACTGACTACAGTGCAGGTGATTATAGAACTGACTACAGTGCAGGTGACTATTGAACTGACTACAGTGCAGGTGACTATAGAACTGACTACAGTGCAGGTGACTACTGAACTGACTACAGGGCAGGTGACTATGGAACTTACTACAGTGCAGGTGACTATAGAACTGACTACAGTGCAGGTGACTATGGAACTGACTACAGTGCAGGTGACTATGGAACTGACTACAGTGCATGTGACTATTGAACTGACTACAGTGCAGGTGACTATGGAACTGACTACAGTGCAGGTGACTATGGAACTGACTACAGTGCAGGTGACTGGAACTGACTACAGTGCAGTGCAGGTGATTATAGAACTGACTACAGTGCAGGTGACTATGGAACTGACTTCAGTGCAGGTGACTATGGAACTTACTACAGTACAGGTGACTATAGAACTGAATACAGTGCAGGTGACTATGGAACTGACTACAGTGCAGGTGACTATGGAACTTACTACAGTACAGGTGACTATAGAACTGAATACAGTGCAGGTGACTATGGAACTGACCACATTGCAGGTGACTATAGAACGGACTACAGTGCAGGTGACTATAGAACTCACTACAGTGCTGGTGACTATAGAACTGACTACAGTGCAGGTGACTATAGAACTCACTACATTGCTGGTGCCTATGGAACTGACTACAGTGCTGGTGCCTATGGAACTGACTACAGTGCAGGTGACTACAGAACTGACTACAGTGCAGGTGACTACGGAACTGACTACAGTGCAGGTGACTATGGAACTGACTACAGTGCAGGTGACTGGAACTGACTACAGTGTAGGTGACTGGAACTGACTACAGTGCAGGTGACTACGGAACTGACTACAGTGCAGGTGACTACGGAACTGACTACAGTGCAGGTGACTATGGAACGGACTACAGTGCAGGTGACTATGGGAACTGACTACAGTGCAGGTGACTATGGGAACTGCCTACAGTGCAGGTGACTACGGAACTGACTACAGTGGCAGGTGACTATGGAACTGACTACAGTGTAGGTGACTACAGAACTGACTACAGTGCAGGTGACTATGGAACTGACTACAGTGCCGGTGACTATGGAACTGACTACAGTGTAGGTGACTACGGAACTGACTACAGTGTAGGTGACTACTGAACTGACTACAGTGCAGGTGACTACGGAACTGACTACAGTGCTGGTGCCTATGGAACTGACTACAGTGCAGGTGACTACGGAACTGACTACAGTGCAGGTGACTACGGAACTGACTACAGTGCAGGTGACTATGGAACTGACTACAGTGTAGGTGACTACGAACTGACTACAGTGCAGGTGACTTATGGAACTGACTACAGTGCAGGTGACTGGAACTGACTACAGTGCAGGTGACTACGGAACTGACTACAGTGCAGGTGACTACGGAACTGACTACAGTGCAGGTGACTATGGAACTGACTACAGTGCAGGTGACTATGGAACTGACTACAGTGCAGGTGACTATGGAACTGACTACAGTACAGTGCTTTTTCCATGATGCATTTCAATACAATTGATATGCAAAAGTTGCATTCAATATAAAGAAAGCGATGGTTGTGTGAGAGAATGGGGCGGCATATACACTTACTTGAGTCTGTAAAAATATATATGGGCAATAAACGAACAAGATCCCCTGCCCTATGCCATGAAGACGTGCAATTTCTTGAGTTGAAAAGCTTGTCCGCACTTATTTAATACATGGAGGCCTTAAAGTCTAGTAAAAAATTATACTTTCATTATTCAGATAGGACATGTCATTTTAATCAACTTTCCAATTTACTTTTATCATCAAATATCCCTTTTTCTTCGTTGGTATTCTTAGTTTAAACTAAACATAGGTAGGCTCATATGCTCATTTTCTAAGCTCTTGAGGGCTGCCTCTAATCACAGGCTTTTTAAATTGTTTTTCACAACAAAAGACTTGGTAGTTCATGTGGGCCATATAGATAACACAGAAAGTTATTTAAGATTTAGCCCAACACAATGCTAAATGAAAGATAATAGATAATAAACAGTCACAGTCATGTGATCAGGGGACTGAAGAAGTTCTTAGATACAAGGTAATCACAGAGGTAAAAAGTATATTAATATAACTGAGATAAGGAGCAGTCTGCAGAGGGTTAAATACAAGGTAATCACAGAGGTAAAAACTGTATTAATATAACTTAAATAAGGGGGCAATCTGCAGAGGCTTAGATTCAAGGTAATCACAGAGGTAAAAAGTATATTAATATAACTGAGATAAGGAGGCAGTCTGCAGAGGCTTAGATACAAGGGTAATCACAGAGGGTAAAAAGTATATTAATATAACTGAGATAAGGAGCAGTCTGCAAAGGCTTAGATACAAGGGTAATCACAGAGGTAAAAAGTATATTAATATAACTGAAATAAGGAGCAGTCTGCAGAGGGTTAGATACAAGGTAATCACAGAGGTAAAAAGTGTATTAATATAACTGAGATAGGAGGCAGTCTGCAGAGGCTTAGATACAAGGTATCACAGAGGTAAAACGTATATTAATATAACTGAGATAAGGGGCAGTCAGCAGAGGCTTAGATACAAGGTAATCACAGAGGAAAAAGTATATTAATATAACTGAGATAAGGAGCAGGTCCTGCAGAGGCTTAGATACAAGGTAATCACAGAGGTAAAAAGTATATTAAAATAACTGAGATAAGGAGCAGTCTGCAGAGGCTTAGATACAAGGTAATCACAGAGGTAAAAAGTATATTAATATAACTGAGATAAGGGGCAGTCTTGCAGAGGCTTAGATACAAGGTAATCACAGAGGTAACAAATATATTAATATAACTGAGATAAGGAGCAGTCTACAGAGGCTTAGATACAAGGTAATCACAGAGGTAAAAAGTATATTAACTGTGTTGGTTATGCAAAACTGGGGAATGGGTAACAAAGGAATTATCTATCTTTTTAAAAACAATAACATTTCTATTGCAATATGTTGATAAATTAGATTCATATAGATTCTGAACATGAGTATAGATAGCAATCTATACACCTAAACATAATGGATAGACAGACAGATAGATGATAGATAGATCGATAGATAGATAGATAGATAGATAATAGACAGACAGACAGATTGATAGATAGATAGATAATTGATATATAGACAGGCCGACAGACAAACAGATAGATGATAGATAGATAGATAGATAGATAGATAAATAGATAGATAGACAGACAGATAGATAGATGATAGATATATAGACAGACCGACAGACAGATAGATGATAGATGGATAGACAGATAGATGATAGATACTTACAGAGTTAAGTGTTGATTTAAATATAAATCTGTATTTTTTAGCAAATAAGAACAAAAGAGTTTTAACAAGTGGCAGACCTTCTTCTGACATCTATGACATATGAGGTAATATATAATGATATATAATTGTTCAGTTTTCACATCAATACCTGTATAACATTAAAATCTGATTTATCTCACTTACATCAGTAAAACAGATTACTAAACAAGCAGTTTCCATCCTAAACATCCAATCATTGGTCTCTGCTAATTATCTATTGTTAAAGTCAGTCGCTCCTGTCATGTGATTAAATGAGCAATCTATGGTGGTTGATTACAGCACAAACTGCCAACTGATTCTTTATTTCTCTAAGTGCAAAAAAATTTAAATCTGTATCGCACTAAACAATGATTCTTATGTGTGATAAATGAAGTGCAAGTGACTATGGAACTGACTACAGTGCAGGTGACTTGGAACTGACTACAGTGCAGGTGGACTATGGAACTGACTACACTGCAGGTGACTATTGAACTGACTACAGTGGCAGGGTGACTATTGAACTGACTACAGTGCTGTCCTATGGAACTGACTACAGTGCATGTGACTATGGAACTGACTACAGTGCAGGTGACTATGGAACTGACTACAGTGCAGGTGACTATAGAACTGACTACAGTGCAGGTGACTATGGGAACTGACTACAGTGGCAGGTAACTATTGAACTGACTACAGTGCAGGTGACTATAGAAACTGACCTACAGTGCAAGTGACCTATGGAACTGACTACAGTGCAGGTGACGATTGAACAGACTACAGTGCAGGTGACTATGGAACTGACTACACTGCAGGTGACTATTGAACTGACTACAGTGCATGTGACTATGGAACTGACTACAGTGCAGGTGACTATAGAACTGAATACAGTGCAGGTGACTATGGAACTTGACTACAGTGCAGTTGAATATGGAACTGACTACAGTGCAGGTGACTATGGAACTGGACTACAGTGCATGTGACTATGAACTGACTACAGTGCAGTTGAATATGGAACTGACTACAGTGCAGGTGACTATGGAACTGACTACAGTGCATGTGGACTATGGAACTGACTACAGTGCAGTTGAATATGGAACTGACTACAGTGCAGTTGAATATGGAACTGACTACAGTGCAGGTGACTATGGAACTGACTACAGTGCAGGTGATTATAGAACTGACTACAGTGCAGGTGACTATGGAACTGACTACAGTGCAGGTGACTATGGAACTGACTACAGTGCAGGTAATTATAGAAACTGACTACAATGCAGTTGAATATGGAACTGACTACAGTGCAGGTGGACTATGGAACTGACTACAGTGCAGGTGATTATAGAACTGACTACAGTTGCATGTGGACTATGGAACTGACTACAGTGCAGTTGAATATGGAACCTGACTACAGTGCAGGTGACTATAGAAACTGACTACAGTGCAGTTAATATGGAACTGACTACAGTGCAGGTGACTATGGAACTGACTACAGTGCAGGTGACTATGGAACTGACTACAGTGCAGGTGATTATAGAACTGACTACAGTGCAGGTGACTATGGAACTGACTACAGTGTAGGTGACTATGGAACTGACTACAGTGCAGGTGACTATGGAACTGACTACAGTGCAGGTGAATATGGAACTGACTACAGTGCAGGTGATTATAGAACTGACTACAGTGCAGGTGACTATGGAACTGACTACAGTGCAGGTGACTATAGAACTGACTACAGTGCAGGTGACTATAGAACTGACTACAGTGCAGGTGACTATGGAACTGACTACAGTGCAGGTGACTATAGAACTGTCTACAGTGCAGGTGACTATGGAACTGGACTACAGTGCAGTTGGAATATGGAACTGACTACAGTGCAGGTGACTATGGAACTGACTACAGTGCAGGTGACTATTGAACTTACTACAGTTCAGGTGACTATGGAACTGACTACAGTTGCCGGTTGGACTATGGAACTGACTACAGTGTAGGTGACTATGGAACTGACTACAGTACAGGTGACTAATAGAACTGAATACAGTGCAGGTGACTATGGAACTGACTACAGTGCAGGTGACTATAGAACTGACTACAGTGCAGGTGACTATAGAACTCACTACAGTTCTGGTGCCTATGGAACTGACTACAGTGCTGGTGCCTATGGAACTGACTACAGTGCTGGTGCCTATGGAACTGACTACAGTGCAGGTGACTACGGAACTGACTACAGTGCAGGGTGACCTACGGAACTGACTAACAGTCGCAGGTGACTATGGAACTGACTACAGTGCAGGTGACTATGGAACTGACCACATTGCAGGTGACTATAAGAACGGACTACAGTGCAGGTGACTATAGAACTCACTACAGTGCTGGTGACTATAGAACTGACTACAGTGCAGGTGACTATGGAAACTGACTACATTGCTGGTGCCTATGGAAATGACTACAGTGCTGGTGCCTATGGAACTGACTACAGTGCTGGTGACTACAGAACTGACTACAGTGCAGGTGACTATGGAACTGACTACAGTGCAGGTGACTATGGAACTGACTACAGTGCAGGTGACTGGACACTGACTTACAGTGCAGGTGACTACGGAACTGACTACAGTGCAGGTGACTACGGAACTGATACAGTGCAGGGTGACTATGGAACGGAACTACAGTGCAGGTGACTATGGAACTGACTACAGTGCAGGTGACTATGGAACTGCCTACAGTGCAGGTGACTACGGAACTGACTACAGTGCAGGTGACTATGGAACTGACTACAGTGTAGGTGACTACAGAACTGACTACAGTGCAGGTGACTATGGAACTGACTACAGTGCAGGTGACTATGGAACTGACTACAGTGTAGGTGACTACGGAACTGACTACAGTGTAGGTGACTACTGAACTGACTACAGTGCAGGTGACTACGGAACTGACTACAGTGCTGGGTGCCTATGAGAACTGACTACAGTGCAGGTGACTACGGAACTGACTACAGTGCAGGTGACTACGGAACTGACTACAGTGCAGGTGACTATGGAACTGACTACAGTGTAGGTGACTACGAACGACTACAGTGCAGGTGACTATGGAACTGACTACAGTGCAGGTGACTGGAACTGACTACAGTGCAGGTGACTACGAACTGACTACAGTGCAGGTGACTATGGAACTGACTACAGTGCAGGTGGACTATGGAACTGACTACAGTGCAGGTTGACTATGGAACTGACTACAGTACAGTGCTTTTTCCATGATGCATTTCAATACAATTGATATGCAAAAGTTGCATTCAATATAAAGAAAGCGATTGGTTGTGTGAGAGAATGGGGCGGCATTATACACTTACATGAGTCTGTAAAAATATATATGGGCAATAAACGAACAAGATCCCCTGCCCTATGCCATGAAGACGTGCAATTTCTTGAGTTGAAAAGCTTGTCCGCACTTATTTTAATACATGGAGGCCTTAAAGTCTAGTAAAAATTATACTTTCATTATTCAGATAGGACATGTCATTTTAATCAACTTTCCAATTTACTTTTATCACTCAAATATCCCTTTTCTCTTGGTATTCTTAGTTTAAACTAAACATAGGTAGGCTCATATGCTCATTTTCTAAGCTCTTGAGGGCTGCCTCTAATCACAGGCTTTTTTAAATTGTTTTTCACAACAAAAGACATTGTAGTTCATGGTGGGCCATATAGATAACACAGAAAGTTATTTAAGATTTAGCCCAACACAATGCTAAATGAAAGATAATAGATAATAAACAGTCACAGTCATGTGATCAGGGGACTGGAAGAAGGTTCTTAGATACAAGGTAATCACAGAGGTAAAAAGTATATTAATATAACTGAGATAAGGAGCAGTCTGCAGAGGGTTAAATACAAGGTAATCACAGAGGTAAAAAACTGTATTAATATAACTTAAATAAGGGGGGCAATCTGCAGAGGCTTAGATTCAAGGTAATCACAGAGGTAAAAAGTATATTAATATAACTGAGATAAGGAGGCAGTCCTGCAGAGGCTTAGATACAAGGTAATCACAGAGGTAAAAAGTATATTAATATAACTGAGATAAGGAGCAGTCTGCAAAGGCTTAGATACAAGGTAATCACAGAGGTAAAAAGTATATTAATATAACTGAAATAAGGAGCAGTCTGCAGAGGGTTAGATACAAGGTAATCACAGAGGTAAAAAGTGTATTAATATAACTGAGATAAGGAGGGCAGTCTGCAGAGGCTTAGATACAAGGTAATCCACAGAGGTAAAACGTATATTAATATAACTGAGATAAGGGGCAGTCAGCAGAGGCTTAGATACAAGGTAATCACAGAGGAAAAAGTATATTAATATAACTGAGATAAGGAGCAGTCTGCAGAGGCTTAGATACAAGGTAATCACAGAGGTAAAAAGTATATTAAAATAACTGAGATAAGGAGCAGTCTGCAGAGGCTTAGATACAAGGTAATCACAGAGGTAAAAAGTATATTAATATAACTGAGATAAGGGGCAGTCTGCAGAGGCTTAGATACAAGGTAAATCACAGAGGTAACAAATATATTAATATAACTGAGATAAGGAGCAGTCTACAGAGGCCTTAGATACAAGGTAATCACAGAGGTAAAAAGTATATTAACTGTGTTGGTTATGCAAAACTGGGGAATGGGTAACAAAGGAATTATCTATCTTTTTAAAAACAATAACATTTCTATTGCAATATGTTGATAAATTAGATTCATATAGATTCTGAACATGAGTATAGATAGCAATCTATACACCTAAACATAATGGATAGATAGATAGATAGATAGATAGATAGATAGATAGATAGATAGATAGATAATAGACAGACAGACAGATTGATAGATAGATAGATAATTGATATATAGACAGGCCGACAGACAAACAGATAGATGATAGATAGATAGATAGATAGATAGATAGATAGATAGATAGATAAAATAGATAGATAGACAGACAGATAGATAGATGATAGATATATAGACAGACCGACAGACAGATAGATGATAGATGGATAGACAGATAGATGATAGATACTTACAGAGTTAAGTGTTGATTTAAATATAAATCTGTATTTTTTAGCAAATAAGAACAAAAGAGTTTAACAAGTGGCAGACCTTCTTCTGACATCTATGACATATGAGGTAATATATATGATATATAATTGTTCAGTTTTCACATCAATACCTGTATAACATTAAATCTGATTTATCTCACTTACATCAGTAAAACAGATTACTAAACAAGCAGTTTCCATCCTAAACATCCAATCATTGGTCTCTGCTAATTATCTATTGTTAAAGTCAGTCGCTCCTGTCATGTGATTAAATGAGCAATCTATGGTGGTTGATTACAGCACAAACTGCAACTGGATTCTTTATTCTCTAAGTGCAAAAAAATTTAAATCTGTATCGCACTAAACAATGAATCTTATGTGTGGATAAATGAAGTGCAAGTGACTATGGAACTGACTACAGTGCAGGTGACTATGGAACTGACTACAGTGCAGTTGACTATGGAACTGACTACACTGCAGGTGACTATTGAACTGACTACAGTGCAGGTGACTATTGAACTGACTACAGTGCTGGTGCCTATGGAACTGACTACAGTGCATGTGACTATGGAACTGACTACAGTGCAGGTGACTATGGAACTGACTACAGTGCAGGTGACTATAGAACTGACTACAGTGCAGGTGACTATGGAACTGACTACAGTGCAGGTAACTATTGAACTGACTACAGTGCAGGTGACTATAGAACTGACTACAGTGCAAGTGACTATGGAACTGACTACAGTGCAGGTGACTATTGAACTGACTACAGTGCAGGTGACTATGGAACTGACTACAGTGCAGGTGACTATTGAACTGACTACAGTGCAGGTGACTATGGAACTGACTACACTGCAGGTGACTATTGAACTGACTACAGTGCATGTGACTATGGAACTGACTACAGTGCAGGTGACTATGGAACTGACTACAGTGCAGGTGATTATAGAACTGACTACAGTGCAGGTGACTATTGAACTGACTACAGTGCATGTGACTATGGAACTGACTACAGTGCAGGTGACTATGGAACTGACTACAGTGCAGGTGATTATAGAACTGACTACAGTGCAGGTGACTATTGAACTGACTACAGTGCAGGTGACTATGGAACTGACTACAGTGCAGGTGATTATAGAACTGACTACAGTGCAGGTGACTATGGAACTGACTACAGTGCAGGTGACTATGGAACTGACTACAGTGCAGGTAATTATAGAACTGACTACAATGCAGTTGAATATGGAACTGACTACAGTGCAGGTGACTATGGAACTGACTACAGTGCAGGTGATTATAGAACTGACTACAGTGCAGGTGACTATGGAACTGACTACAGTGCAGTTGAATATGGAACTGACTACAGTGCAGGTGACTATAGAACTGACTACAGTGCAGTTAAATATGGAACTGACTACAGTGCAGGTGACTATGGAACTGACTACAGTGCAGGTGACTATGGAACTGACTACAGTGCAGGTGATTATAGAACTGACTACAGTGCAGGTGACTATGGAACTGACTACAGTGAAGGTGACTATGGAACTGACTACAGTGCAGGTGACTATGGAACTGACTACAGTGCAGTTGAATATGGAACTGACTACAGTGCAGGTGATTATAGAACTGACTACAGTGCAGGTGACTATGGAACTGACTACAGTGCAGGTGACTATAGAACTGACTACAGTGCAGGTGACTATAGAACTGACTACAGTGCAGGTGACTATGGAACTGACTACAGTGCAGGTGACTATAGAACTGTCTACAGTGCAGGTGACTATGGAACTGACTACAGTGCAGTTGAATATGGAACTGACTACAGTGCAGGTGACTATGGAACTGACTACAGTGCAGGTGACTATAGAACTTACTACAGTTCAGGTGACTATGGAACTGACTACAGTGCCGGTGACTATGGAACTGACTACAGTGTAGGTGACTATGGAACTGACTACAGTACAGGTGACTATAGAACTGAATACAGTGCAGGTGACTATGGAACTGACTACAGTGCAGGTGACTATAGAACTGACTACAGTGCAGGTGACTATAGAACTCACTACAGTTCTGGTGCCTATGGAACTGACTACAGTGCTGGTGCCTATGGAACTGACTACAGTGCAGGTGACTACGGAACTGACTACAGTGCAGGTGACTACGGAACTGACTACAGTGCAGGTGACTATGGAACTGACTACAGTGCAGGTGACTATGGAACTGACTACAGTGCAGGTGACTACGAACTGACTACAGTGCAGGTGACTATGGAACTGACTACAGTGCAGGTGACTGGAACTGACTACAGTGCAGGTGACTACGGAACTGACTACAGTGCAGGTGACTACGGAACTGACTACAGTGCAGGTGACTATGGAACTGACTACAGTACAGGTGACTATGGAACTGACTACAGTGCAGGTGACTATGGAACTGACTACAGTACAGTGCTTTTTCCATGATACATTTCAATACAATTGATATGCAAAAGTTGCATTCGATATAAAGAAAGCGATTGGTTGTGTGAGAGAAAGGGGCGGCATTATACGCTTACTTGAGTCTGTAAAAATATATATGGGCAATAAACGAACAAGATCCCCTGCCCTATGCCGTGAAGACGTGCAACTTCTTGAGTTGAAAAGCTTGTCCGCACTTATTTTAATACATGGAGGCCTTAAAGGGACAGTCTAGTCAAAATTATACTTTCATTATTCAGATAGGACATGTCATTTTAATCAACTTTCCAATTTACTTTTATCATCAAATTTTCTTTTTTCTCTTGGTATTCTTAGTTTAAACTAAACCTAGGTAGGCTCATATGATAATTTCTAAGCCCTTGAGGGCTGCCTCTAATCACAGGCTTTTTAAATTGTTTTTCACAACAAAAGACTTGGTAGTTCATGTGGGCCATATAGATAACACAGAAAGTTATTTAAGATTTAGCCCAACGCAATGCTAAATGAAAGATAATAGATAATAAACAGTCACAGTCATGTGATCAGGGGACTGGAAGAAGGTTCTTAGATACAAGGTAATCACAGAGGTAAAAAGTATATTAATATAACTGAGATAAGGGGCAGTCTGCAGAGGCTTAGATACAAGGTAATCACAGAGGTAACAAGTACATTAATATAACTGTGTTGGTTATGCAAAACTGGGGAATGGGTAACAAAGGGGATTATCTATCTTTTAAAACAATAACATTTCTATTTCAATATGTTATATAGACAGACAGACAGACAAACAGATAGATGATAGATAGATAGACAGACAGATATATGATAAATATATAGACAGACCGACAGACAGATAGATGATAGATAGATAGATAGACAGACAGACAGATAGATGATAGATAGATAGATAGACAGACAGATAGATGATTTATAGATAGATAGATAAATATATAGACAGGCCGACAGACAGACAAACAGATAGATGATAGATAGATAGACAGACAGATAGATGATAAATATATAGACAGACCGACAGACAGATAGATGATAGATAGACAGACAGACAGATAGATGATAGATAGATAGACAGACAGATGATTTATAGATAGATAAATAGATAAATATATAGACAGGCCGACAGACAAACAGATAGATGATAGATAGATAGATAGATAGATAGATAGATAAATATATAGACAGACTGACAGACAAACAGATAGATGATAGATAGATAGATAGACAGACAGACAGACAGACAGATAGATAGATAGATAGACAGATAGATATATAATAGATATATAGACAGACCGACAGACAGATAGATGATAGATGGATAGACAGACAGACAGATAGATGATAGATACTTATACAGTTAAGTGTTGATTTAAATATAAATCTGTATTTTTTAGCAAATAAGAACAAAAGAGTTTAACAAGTGGCAGACCTTCTTCTGACATCTATGACATATGAGGTCATATATAATGATATATAATTGTTCAGTTTTCACATCAATACCTGTATAACATTAAATCTGATTTATCTCACTTACATCAGTAAGACAGATTACTAAACAAGCAGTTTCCATCCTAAACATCCAATCATTGGTCTCTGCTAATTATCTATTGTTAAAGTCAGTCGCTCCTGTCATGTGATTAAATGAGCAATCTATGGTGGTTGATTACAGCACAAACTGCAACTGGATTCTTTATTCTCTAAGTGCAAAAAAATGTCAATCTGTATCGCACTAAACAATGAATCTTATGTGTGGATAAATGAGGTTAGATATTGTAATGTGAGAAGAGACACACACACACACACATACACCCACACATACATACACACACACATACACCCACACATACATACACACACACATACACCCACACATACATACACACACACAATTACATACACATACATACACACACACAATTACACACACATACATACACACACACACACATACACCCACACATACATACATACACACACATACATACACACACATACATACACACACACAATTACACACACATACATACACACACACATACATACACACACACAATTACACACACATACATACACACACACACACATACACCCACACATACATACACACACACAATTACACACACATACATACACATACACCCACACATACACACACACACACACACACACACACACATACACACACACATACAGGTTAGGATTTATTTTACAGGTAAAGTTGTCTTTATTTTAACTAGGTAGCTATTAAATAGTTAATAACTATTTGATAACTATTGTACCTAGTTAAAATAAATACAAAGTTGCCTGTAAAATAAAAATAAATTCTAAAATAGCCACAATGTAATTATTAATTATATTGTAGCTATCTTAGGGTTTATTTTATAGGTAAGTATTTAGTTTTAAATATGAATAATTGAGTTAATAATAGTAAATTTATTTAGATTTATTTAAATAATATTTAAGTTAGGGGGGGTGTTAGGGTTAGACTTAGGTTTAGGGGTTAATAACTTTATTATAGTGGCGGCGACGTTGGCGGCGGCAGATTAGGGGTTAATACATTTAATAGGCTATGTGGGCTATGGCAGTTTAGGGGTTAATACTTGAATAGGTTTATTGCGTTGTGGGCTATGGTGGATTAAGGGTTAATAGTTTTAACAGGTAGTTTGCGATGTTGGGGTTGGCGGACTTATGGGTTAATTTAGTTATTACTTGCGGTGTGGGTTTGATGGCGGATATAGGGGTTAATACACTTTATTAGTTATTGCAGTGGGGGATTGCGGTTGACTGGTAGATAGACATTGCGCATGCGTTAGGTGTTAGTTGATTTTTGCAGGCATTTTAGGGAGTTGCGGTGCTCCCATACTCAGCACAAGGCTTGCTACAGCTGCCTTTTATGGCGAGGTAAGAATGAAGTAAGATTTCTCCATTTTCGCCACGTAAGTCCTTGCGCTCGATATTGGATACCGATTTGCGACGCGGTTCTATGTTAGCCTATGTGAGTAATAATTGCGGGCGACGGGTGAAATATATGTGGATAACTTGTATGCTACGCCGTATATGTAATATCAAAATCACGTAAAATCTGGCGGCGGGGGATTTTGCGGGCGACGCTGCATATGTAATGGAGGCCCTAGAGCATAAGCAATTGTGGGTTCGATTACAGGCTTAAGATGGGCAGAAATAAAGAAATTTCTTCTGAAACTCATCTGTCTATTCTTATTCTGAGAAATTAAAGGGCCAGTAAAACTAAAAAATAATGTTATATAATTCTGCACATAGTGCAGAATTATATAATATTATATTAGCATCAGCTTTATACAACCTAATATTAACTGTGAATATTTATAAAAAAAGACTTTTTTATTCAGAACCGCTCTCTGTGCTCTTCTGAGCGGGTCTGTTTTCATCACAGAGCGCATCCGACCAGCTGTCTAGTCACAGCCCGGCCCGACTGCGCCATTGTTCTCAGTGCAGCTCGCTCCTGCTCTATCAATGTTAACAGTGAAGAGGCGATTACGGTAGTAGTACCTTGAAAAGTTTTGAAATAACAAAGGAAACAAACTGGATTGCAATATTTTGTATGTCTTTCTTTTTCTATCTCCTTGAGGTGAATCTGTGGACTAAGAAGGAGAGACTGAAATTGGTTAAATGCTATTGGACAAGGTATCCTCTGTTTCATTTCTTTTTAAAGACACAATGAGTCCACAGATCATCATCCTTACTTGTGGGATTTCCCCTCTTGGTCAGCAGGAGGAGGCAAAGAGCTCCACTGCAGAGCTGCTATATATAGCTCCTCCCCTCCCTCCCACCCCAGTCATTCTCTTTGCCTATGTTAGTGATAGGAAGAGGTAAAGTGAGGTGTTAGTATAGATTCTTCAATCAAGAGTTTATTATTTTTAAAGTAGTGCCAGAGAGTGCTGCTTTGTTCTAGGATGTAGCTGTAGTCCATATGTCACGCTCAGCTGCTGGGAAGCTCTGCAGTCCTCTCTGTGTGCTTGATTGACAGGTGTCTGAGCCACCCCTTCCTGATGATGTCACAACCAGGCTTTTTATTCTGGGCTTCCTGTTTCTCCAGTGCCTGTTTGTTTGTTAACTTTGCGGCTTCTGATAGGATTTCACTGAGGAATCTCTCTAACTGCGGCTTTTCTGTTGCCAATCTCTTCAAGGACTTACTATGCTGGATTAACCTTCAACCTCCTGATTACCTGTCTCCAAACAATGCAAGTACTGTTTGTTTTGTGAAACTTTCAAACTTCCTGTTTTCCTGCTGCAAAACCTGCATATTCAGACTACTCTGTGTATGGCCAAACTATTCAAATACTGTTATTTCTGTGAAACCTTCAATCTGCATGTTTACCTGTTTCCAAACTCTGCAAATACAATTATTCAGTGTAAACCTTCAAACTGCTTGATATCCTGTTGCCAATCTCAACAAGTACTGATTAATCAGTGTTAACCTTCAAACTACCAGCTTACCTGTTGCTATCTCTGCAAGTTCTGACAACACAGTGTTAACCTTCAAACTACCTGATTACATGTTGTTAATTCTGCAAGTTCTGACTACACAGTGTTTACTCTCAAACTGCCTGATTACCTGTTGCATACTCTGCAAAGACTGTCTACACAGTGTTAACTCTTAAACTGCCTGATTACCTGTTGCATACTCTGCAAAGACTGTCTACTCAGTGTTAACCCTCAAACTGCCTGATTACCTGTTGCATACTCTGCAAAGACTGTCTACACAGTGTTAACCTTCAGACTGCCTGATAACAAATGACTTACTCCTGCATTATTAACTGTTTCCTGTTTTACCCTTCTTCTGTCTGAGTATAAGTGGACTATCTCTGCTCTCCTGATTCTGTGGAAGACATTTCCTGAAACCAGTTCCTTATTCAGAAGTCTATCTGGCTGATATCATGAATTATTTTGGCACAGGCTAACCCTGCTCCATATCGTGAGTACTTTGTTTTTTGGAGGTTGTCGTGGGGTCACTTCCTGGATTAAACTCAGAGTGCAAGGGTGTTGTTTAAGTTCGCCCTAGCATTTGGGTCTTCTTCTGGACATTTCCTAACCTGACAGTACAAACGGGCCATAATATGGACCCTGACGAGTTATCCAGGGCTGTGGCTCTACAAGGGCAACTTCTAGGAAATCATTCTGCTCATTTGCAATCTTTGGATTCCAAGCTTGACCAGATTACTGCTCTGCTACATAACCTCTCTGCTCCTTCTCAAGCGACGGTGACTCCTGCTGCCACTGCTACTAGCACCAATGCTGTCTTTAATCCACCTCAAACTGTTGAACAGAATATACCACGAATCCCACTTCCAGATAAATATGACGGTAATCCTGAAGAATGCCGTGGATTCCTTAATCAGTGTCGTTTACACTTCAGAAACAATCCTCAAGTTTTTTCCAATTCTACTTCCAAAATCACCTTTATTATTTCTCTCTTGAAGGGTAAGGCTCTAGCCTGGGTGTCCCCTCTTTTAGAGAAGAATGATCCGTTACTACAGGATGTGGAATTATTTGTGTCCATTTTTTCTTCTGTTTTTGACAAGCCTGGGAGGTCTGCAGCTGCTGAGGCAGGATTGTTGGATCTGAGACAGGGATCCCTTTCGGAAGCTCAATATGCTATTGAATTCAGGACTTTAGCCGCAGAAACTGATTGGAACCATGGAGCCTTACGGGCAGCCTTTCGCAAAGGACTTTGCGAACGCCTTAAGGATGAACTTGTATTTCGGGAACTCCCCGATTCATTGGAGGGTCTTATCAATGTATGTATTACTCTTGACGCCCGACATTCTGAACGTCTTCAGGAGAGAGATAGGAATTGGAGATCCTTTGTTAAATCTTCTTTTCATCCTCCTATTCGAACCTCAAGTCTTTCTAATAATAATTCCCAATCTCCTGAGTCTGTGGAACCCATGGAAGTAGGAGCTATTAAATTGTCAGAAGCTGAACGCCATAGAAGGCGTACTCTTGGGTTATGTCTGTATTGTGGTACCAAAGGACATTTACTGAAGGACTGTCCTATGTCCTATCCGGACAGTAAAAGCCAAGGCTTAACTTTTGATAGAGGGACAGAGTTAAGCCAGAATCCCATGTCTTCCCTCAATTCTAAACTTTTTGTTCCTGTAACTATCTCTTTTGGAAACACCAAGTTTCGAGCTCAAGCTTTCATCGATTCTGGAGCTGCTGGAGTATTCATTGATTCAAACTTTGCTGACTCTCTCAGGATTCCTCTTCAAGCCAAGAAACAGTTAATTAAGGTAACTACTGTCAGTGGACAGCCTTTAGGTACTGGTACCATCTTCTTGCAAACTACCTTCTGGTTTCCTGTATGTACCCAAAGGATTACGTCTTAAGCTTCTACGTTGGGCTCATGACAACATTTCAGCAGGTCATCCGGGAATAACCAATACATTGTGGAAACTGAAGCAGCATGTTTGGTGGTCCACTATGAGGAGGGATGTTAAGGATTATATTGCTGCTTGTAGTTCTTGTGCTTCGAACAAACAATCTTCTCATCGACCGCTTGGTCTATTACACCCTCTTCCTATTCCTCATTACCCTTGGTCTCACTTATCCATGGACTTTGTTACAGATCTTCCTGTTTCTGCTGGAAATACGACCATTTGGGTAGTGGTGGATCGGTTCTCCAAGTCTGCTCACTTCATACCTCTTCCAGGCTTGCCTTCAGCTCAAAGACTTTCTGAACTCTTTGTTCTACATATATCTCGTTTACATGGTTTTCCCACTGACATAGTCTCAGATCGTGGAGTCCAATTTGTTTCCAAATTTTGGAGGTCTTTTTGTAAACACTTCGGAATCAACATATCACTTTCTACTGCACACCATCCTCAATCCAACTGACAGACTGAGCGTGTAAATCAAGCCTTGGAATCTTTTCTAAGACATTATGTAGACCATCACCTAGAACCTTTCCTATGATTACCAGTTCTACTGAAGTCCCTGGAGCAGATTGTATAGTGAAAAATCTCAGTAATCACTGGCAACTCATTCGTCAAAATCTACTCTCTTCTTCCTTAAGACATAAGAAATATGCTGATCGCAGAAGGTGCAAGGCTCCTTTACTTCGTACTGGAGACAGAGTATTTTTATCCACCAGATTCATACGTCTAAAACAACCTTGTACCAAGTTGGGTCCTAAGTACATTGGACCTTTTCGAATTGTTTCCAGAGTTTGTTCTTCTGCATACCGCCTGGCCTTACCCAAGACTCTCAAGATCCATCCAGTGTTTCATGTCTCCCTACTCAAGCCAGTCATCTACAATCGGTACTCTATCAAGAGTAAACCACCTCCTCCACTTTCCGTAGAGGGAAATTCTGAGTTTGAAGTCAGCCAGATTCTCGATTCCAAGCTACGGGGCAATCGGCTGTACTACCTGGTCCATTGGAAGGGTTATCCTATCTCTGAACGATCTTGGGAACCGGCCTCTCATGTTCATGCTCCAGCTCTTGTCAAGTCTTTTCACAAGAAATACCCTGCCAGGCCCGGTCGGGTCCCCCGGAGGGGTCCTTGAGGAGGGGGCACTTTCACGCTCAGCTGCTGGGAAGCTCTGCTTGATTGACAGGTGTCTGAGCCACCCCTTCCTGATGATGTCACAACCAGGCTTTTTATTCTGGGCTTCCTGCTTCTCCAGTGCCTGTTTGTTTGTTAACTTTGTGGCTTCTGATAGGATTTCACTGAGGAATCTCTCTAACTGCTGCTTTTCTGTTGCCAATCTCTTCAAGGACTTACTATGCTGGATTAACCTTCAACCTCCTGATTACCTGTCTCCAAACAATGCAAGTACTGTTTGTTTTGTGAAACTTTCAAACTTCCTGTTTTCCTGCTGCAAAACCTGCATATTCAGACTACTCTGTGTATGGCCAAACTATTCAAATACTGTTATTTCTGTGAAACCTTCAATCTGCATGTTTACCTGTTTCCAAACTCTGTAAATACAATTATTCAGTGTAAACCTTCAAACTGCTTGATATCCTGTTGCCAATCTCAACAAGTACTGATTAATCAGTGTTAACCTTCAAACTACCAGCTTACCTGTTGCTATCTCTGCAAGTTCTGACAACACAGTGTTAACCTTCAAACTACCTGATTACATGTTGTTAATTCTGCAAGTTCTGACTACACAGTGTTTACTCTCAAACTGCCTGATTACCTGTTGCATACTCTGCAAAGACTGTCTACACAGTGTTAACTCTCAAACTGCCTGATTACCTGTTGCATACTCTGCAAAGACTGTCTACTCAGTGTTAACTCTCAAGCTGCCTGATTACCTGTTGCATACTCTGCAAAGACTGTCTACTCAGTGTTAACCCTCAAACTGCCTGATTACCTGTTGCATACTCTGCAAAGACTGTCTACACAGTGTTAACCTTCAGACTGCCTGATTACCTGTTGCATACTCTGCAAAGACTGTCTACTCAGTGTTAACCCTCAAACTGCCTGATTACCTGTTGCATACTCTGCAAAGACTGTCTACACAGTGTTAACCTTCAGACTGCCTGATAACAAATGGCTTACTCCTGCATTATTAACTGTTTCCTGTTTTACCCTTCTTCTGTCTGAGTATAAGTGGACTATCCCTGCTCTCCTGATTCTGTGGAAGACATTTCCTGAAACCAGTTCCTTATTCAGAAGTCTATCTGGCTGATATCATGAATTATTTTGGCACAGGCTAACCCTGCTCCATATCGTGAGTACTTTGTTTTTTGGAGGTTGTCGTGGGGTCACTTCCTGGATTAAACTCAGAGTGCAAGGGTGTTGTTTAAGTTCGCCCTAGCATTTGGGTCTTCTTCTGGACATTTCCTAACCTGACACCATATCAGTCTCTTCAGTAGAGCTTTTGGTGGCTTTAGAACAATAGGACCTGGTGGGACATAATTCTCACTGCGCCTCCCATACATTTATGCTGCCCTAATCCAGATAGCCTAAGCATATTTAAACTCAGGCTTATTTTATTCCACAGGGCTATGGGAGGAAGAGGACCTCTTACACCTGCTGGACTGTCCTGCTGTTAGAAAGTATTTAAGGTAAGTGCTAACTTTATTCATTCTGGGGAATAGAACTCAGAGTAAATTGGGCACTTAGACTTTATTTGAAGGCCGTTAGTGGCTTACATAAGACTCATTTAGGATTCTTATGTTGGGATATTAATCCCTCTTGTATAGAGGCTTTTGTTTGGACAGCCATAAGTACAGGCACTGGGGCTGGGAGAGGGCTGTAGTCACTTGCAAAATGTTATAATTATAAGCAGACTGTAAGGGATATTGTGGCTCAATTTATTATAATGGTGGTTACGGTCCCTTAGTTTCTTTTACTCCGTTGTAGAGATGTGTTTGGGGAAGTTACGCCCATGATGGGCGGGGTTATAGTTTCGCTCACTGCCTCTTGATTATTGCGCAGTCCTAAGCCGATAGCAGTGGATGTTTGCACATGTGGCTCTACTACCGCATGTCTTTCTGAAGAATCAGACAAGCGGTTGTAGCGCTTTTGTGTCCCTGAAGTGTCCGGATCGTTTTCCCTGCAGTGTCCGGATTGTTAGAAAACTTAAAGAGTTCCGGTCAGGGAGTGAGTCTGATGGCAGGTAGGCACCTCAGCAGAGTTGCGGAGGTGTATAAGTGTCTAAATTTACTTTTATTTAACTGCTGGGGTACATTTTTTCTGTAGTGCAGTAAAAAAGTTGCGGTTTTAAAATTTAGAGGCACAGTATTGTTTTGTTTTTGCCTCTGTTTTTCTGTCATTACATTTTTTTGTGAACAATTTGATTAGCCTTGGATATATGTTTTCTTATATAATATAAAAGGTTACTTTTGTGAACTCTTAAAGAGACAATAAAGTTTTTTTGATTTAAAAAAAAAAAAAGTTTTTTCTTTTCGTACTTTAGTATGGACCTAGGAGACGTGCAAAATGTTACTTGCTCCATGTGTTTGGATGCTAATGTGGAAGAGGGCTTTAAGTTATAAGGAAAAGATTTTTCATGAGCAAAATTTTTCAAAGGTGGATGCTTCTCAGGAATCTAATGAGGAGATTCAGAGTTTGCCGCAGCTTTCTCCCCAAGCGTCCCAAGATTTAACGCCCATTCAAGCAGTGCCCTGTACTTCTGCTCTAGCGACTGCTGGAGTTACCTTAAAAGACATAGCTGATGTGTTGTCTGCTTTTCCTATGCTACAAGGCAAGCCTAAGAGGAAGGATGACCATATTGACAGTGAAGTTTCTGATGCAATGGTGGTAATCTCGGATGTACCCTCCCAGGGAACTGAGTTGGAGAGTATAGAGGTTCTATCAGAAGGCGAAATTTCAGATTCAGAAAGTGTATTACCTTTGACTGATTCGGAGGTTGTATCTTTAAGGTTTAAACTAGAACACCTCTGCCTGTTACTCAGGGAGGTGTTGGTGACTTAAGACGACTGTGATTCTAAAGTAGTAATTGCTCCTGCGAAGTCTAGTAAATTGGACAGATATTTTGAAGTTCCTTCTTACTCAGACGTTTTTCCAGTACCAAAATGAACTTCAGAGATTATTTCTAAGGAATGGGAGAGACCAGGTATTCCCCTTTTCTCCATCTCCTATTTTCAAGAAGATGTTTCCTATAGCGGTTCCTAAGGTGGAAGGAGCTATTTCCACCCTAGCCAAGGCGAACCACTATTCTCATTGAGGATAGTTGTGCTTTTAAAGATCCCCATGTACAAGAAGTCGGAGGGGTCTACTCTTAAAACTATTTATGTTCACCAGGGTCTGCTTTTGCAGCCGGCTGCATGCATTGCCTACGATCACTAGTGCAGCATCTTCTTGGGTTTGATGCTCTGTCTGCTTCTCTCAGAACTGAAACCACTTTAGAGGAGATAAAAGATAGATTAAAGCTCTAAAGTTGGCTGATGCCTTTATTACCGATGCTTCTCTGCAAATTACTAAATTGGTGGCTAAGAGTTCAGGGTTTTCTCTCCCTAGCCCCACATAGCTTTATGGTTAAAGCCATGGTCCTGCAGACGTATTTTCCAAGTCTAAGCTTCTGGCAGTTCCTTACAAGGGGAAGACCTTGTTTTGGACCGGGCCTGCTGAAGGAAATTATTTTCTGATATCACAGGAGCAAGGGGGTTATCTCCTTCCTTAGGATAAGATAAGTAAACCAAAAAGGACGACACAAGTAATTTTCGTTCCTTTCGGAATTTAAAGGGGAATTCTTTCTCTTCCTCCTCTAAACAGGAAGGGAACTATTCGCAATCTAAGTCTACCTGGAGACCAAACCAGTCTTGGAACAAGGGTAAACAATCCAAGAAGCCTGCTGTTGATTCTAAAACAGCATGAAGGGCATGCCCCCAATCCGGGACCAGATTTGGTAGGGGGCAGGCTCTCATTTTTCATTCAGGCTTGGGTTCGGGACGTTCAGGATCCCTGGGTGGTAGAAATAGTGTCTCAGGGAAACAAACTGGAATTCAAGAATTTTCCTCCCAGAGGAAGATTTCTTCTTTCAAGATTATCTGCAAACCAGATAAAAAAGAGGCATTCTTACATTGTGTAAGAGACCTCTCCTCCCTGGGAGTAATTGTTCCCGTTCCAGTACAGGAACAGGGGCAGGGTTTTTATTCAAATCTGTTTTTGGTTCCCAAAAAAGAGGGAACCTTCAGACCTATATTAGAGTCTAAAGAAGTTTCTCAGAGTTCCATCATTCAAGATGGAAACTATTTGTACCACTCTTCCATTGATCCAGGAAGGTCAATTTATGAATGACAGTGGACTAAAAGGATGCATACCTACATGTTCCTATCCACAGAGATCATCACAGTTCCTAAGGTTTGCTTTTCTGGACAAACACTTTTAGTTTGTGGGCTCCTCCTTTCGGGCTCTCCATGGCACCCAGAATTTTCACAAAGGTTCCTGGGGTCTTTGCAGGTGGTTCTAAGACCGCGGGGCATTGTGGGTGGTGCCTTTATCTGGATGATATTCTAATCCAGAGCCATCTTGTCAACAAGCAGGGGTCTGATACCCGACCATGTACTGTCCTTCCTGAGAACTCACGGGTGGAAGGTAAATCTGGAAAAGAGTTCCCTTAAGTCCGTAGACAAGGGTGATTTTCTTGGGAACTCTAATCGCTTTTATAACTATGACGATTTTTTCTGACAGAACGTCCAGGAAATCAAAGATTCTAGATACATGTCCAAGCCCTTCAGTCCCATTCCTCAGCTGTCAGTGGCCCAGTGTATGAAAGTAATTGGAATGATGGTGGCAGCAATGGACATCATTCCATTTGCTCGGTTTAACCTCAGACCTCTGCAGTTAAACATGCTCAAGCAGTGGAATGGAAATAATGCATACTTGTCTCCTCGAATAACCCTGGATCGGGAGACAAGGGACTCACTTCAATGGTGGTTGTCTCTGGATCATCTATCCCAGGGAACATGCTTTTGCAGACCGCCCTGGGTGATTGTGACAACAGATGCCAGCCTTCTAGGGTGGGGAGCTGTTTGGGGCTCCCTAAAGGCTCAGGGAGTGTGGACTCAGGCAGAGTCTGTTCTTCCTATAAACATCTTGGAACTGAGAGTGATTTTCAATTCTCTTCTGGCCTGGCCTCAGTTGGTTTCGTCCCAGTTCATCAGATTCCAGATGGACAACATAACTACAGAGGCTTACATCAATCATCAAGGAGGAACGAGGAGTTCCTTAGTGATGACAGAGGTAGCCAAGATAATCCGGTGGGTGGAGGCCCATTCTTGCCATCTGTCAGCCATCCAATCCCAGGGATGGACAACTTGGTAGGAGGACTTCTGAGCAGGCAGACTTTTCACCTGGGAGAGTCGGGAACTCCATCCGGAAGTGTTCTCCAACCTGATTCTCAAATGGGGCCGTACGTTGGATCTCACTGGCATTGTCAGAATGCCAAGCCCTCCCCGAGATACGGGTTGAGGTCCAGGGATCCCCAGGCGAAACTGATAGATGCTCTGGCTGATTCCTTGGTCCTCTCAATCTTGCCATACCTATTTCCTCCGTTTGTGCTTCTTCCTTGAGTCATTGCTTGAATCAAACAGGAGAGGGCATCAGTGATCCTCCATTGCTCCTGCTTGTGGCCTCACAGGATTTGGTATGCCGATCTGGTCGACATGTCATCCCCTGCCACCTTGGAGACTGCCATTGAGGAAGGATCTTCTCATTCAAGGACCCTTCCTTCATCCAAATTTAATTTCTCCTGAAGCTGACTGCTTTGAGAATGAACGCCCTTAATACTATCCAAGCGGGGTTTTTCTGATTCAGTCATAGAGACCTTGATTCAGGCGCGTAAGCCCTGTAACTAGAAAGATTTACCATATGGATATGTGCGTAAATATCTTTATTGGTGTGAATCCAAGGGCTACACATGGAGTAGAGTTTGGATTCCCCCTAGAATTTTGTCCTTTCTCCAAGAAGATTGAGGAAGGGGTTTATCGGCAAGTTCCCTAGAGGGTTAGATCTCTGCCTTATCTATTTTGTTACACAAACATCTGGCAGATGTCCCAGGTGTTCAATCCTTTTGTCAGGCCTTGGTAGAATCAGGCCTTTGTTCAAGCCCAATATACTACTCCTCCATGGAGTTCTAAATTTGTTCTTAAGTTCTTCCAAGGGGCTCCGTTTGAGCCCTATGCATTCCTTAGATATTAAATTGTTAACTTTGGAAGTTTTATTTCTTGTTTGCCATATCTTCAG
This sequence comes from Bombina bombina, assembly GCF_027579735.1. Classification (NCBI taxonomy): domain Eukaryota; kingdom Metazoa; phylum Chordata; class Amphibia; order Anura; family Bombinatoridae; genus Bombina; species Bombina bombina. The sequence goes on along the minus strand of NC_069506.1, from coordinate 9,650,545 downwards.
CTCAAAGAGTGTCTGAGCTTTCGGCATTCCAATACAATTCACCTTACTTTTTTTCCATTCAGATAAGGTAGTCTTACGTCACTAATCTAGGCGTTCCTTCCTAAGGTTTCAGACAGGAATATTAATCAGGAGAATGTTGTTCCCTTCCATTGTGTACTAATCCTTCCTCATAAAGACATCTTTCTGCACACTTTGGATGTAGTCCGTGCTTTATGTTTTACTTACTAAGCAACTAAGGACTTTCGTCAGTCTTTTTCTTTGTTTCTAAATTTTCTCAGGAAAAGTAAAGGGTCCAGAAAGCTGACGGCTACCTCTCTTTCTTTTTGGTTCGAAGAGTATCATCCGCTGTGCATATGAGACTGCTGGAACAGCAGCCTCCTGAAAGATATTATGGCACATTTCCACATAGGTCTTGTTTGCTTCCTCATGGGCATTCAAATATGAAGTTCCGTTTAGACAGATTTTGCAAGGCTGGCAACTTGGACCCTCTTTTCACACTTTTTAATAAATTTTACAAATTCTTATACTTTTGCTCAGCTGAGGCTTGCTTTTGGAGAAAGGTTCTTCAAGCAGTGTTGCCTTCCATTTAGATTCCCTGTCTTGTCCCTCCTTTTCATCCGGGTACTCTAGCTTTGGTATTGTATCCCACAAGTAAGGGATGTGAACCGTTGACTCATCGTGTCTTTAAAAAGAAAAGAAAATTTATGTTTACCTGATAAATTTGTTTCTTTTTAACACGATGAGTCCACGGCCCGCCCCTGTTCTTTTAAGACAGGTTGTTCTTTTTTGTAACTTCAGACACCTCTGCACCTTGGCTTTTCCTTTCTCTTCCTAACTTCGGGTTGAATGACTGGAGTGGGAGGGGAGGGGAGAAGGCTATATATAGCAGCTCTGCTGTTGTGCTCTTTGCCTCCTCCTGCTGACCAGGAGGTGAAAATCCCACAAGTAAGGATGATGATCTATGGACTCATCGTGTCTAAAAAGGAATACAAATTTCTCAGGTAAGCATACATTTTCTTTTATTACCTTATATGTTTATGTCATAATATTGATATTGGTATATTTTATTAATTTGTGATTTTATATTGTTACACATTTATTATTTCACTCCCATTACTAAAAATGTACATATAATGTATTATTATGATCATTCTAAGGGGGCCAATTTATGAATTTATGAATGTGTGGGCAGACATGATCCGCTGTAGCAGGATGATGGTCCGTCCCACATCGATAAATGTTGACAGCATACCACTGTCTGTATTTATCATAGCACAAACATTTCTAGTAGTAATGCTTGTGCAATGCCTGCCCCCCTGCACAATCGTGGCCAATGGGCCGCTAGCAGGGCTGTCTGCTGTCTCAGAGGTGGCGGACAAGTTAAGGAGCAGCGGTCTTAAGGACTGCTGCTTCTTAACTCTTGTTTTCGGTGAGCCTGAAGGCTTGTGCGGAAACTGCGGGCATGCGCTGCCATAGTAAATCGGCCCCTAAAGCTCTAATCCAGCTATGCCATCTAATTGTAGGTACAGCTGAGGTATAGTGCTTTATTGTGACATTAATATTTTATACCTACGCTTTATTATTTTTAGAAAATTTATTTTACTATTTTTTTATTTTAAATTTAATTTTTTTACTATGGGGCCTATTTAGCAAGCTCTTGTGAGCTGCTGGTGCAATGCTGAATACGGCGCTCACTTAAGACATTGCTGGTATTACGAGTTTCTAAAAGCCGGCGTTAGCCGCAGAAAAGTGGAGCGTTGAGCAAAATTTAGTTCCACATCTCACCTCAATACCAGCGCTGCTATGGTAGCGGTAAGCTGGCTAAACGTGCCTCATGCTACGATTTCCCCATAGGAAACAATGGGGCTGAGCCGGCTTGAAAAAAAAACTAACACCTGCAAAAAAGCAGCGTTCATCTCCTAATGCAGCCCCATTGATTTCTATGGGGAAAAGAAAAATTATGTCTACACCTAACACAAACCCAGAGTCCTAAACACCCCTAATCTTACAATTATTAACCCCTAATCAGCCCGCCCCCCAACATCGTCGCCACCTGCATTATATTATTAACCCCTAATCTGCTGCTCCGGACACCGCCACCTACATTATACCTATGAACCCCTAATCTGCTGCCCCTAACATCACCGACACCTACATTATAGTTATTAACCCCTAATCTGCCACCCCCAATGTCATCACAACCTACCTACAATTATTAACCCCTAATCTTCCGGCCCACCATTGTCGCCGTCACTATAATAAAGTTATTAACCCCTAAACCTAAGTCTAACCCTAACCCCCCCAATTTAAATATAATTTAAAATAATCTAAATAAAATTACTACAATTAAATAAATTAATCCTATTTAAAACTAAATACTTACCTATAAAATAAACCATAAGCTAGCTACAATATAACTAATAGTTACATTGTATCTATCTCAGGGTTTATTTTTATTTTACAGGCAACTTTGTATTTATTTTAACTAGGTACAATAGTTATTAAATAGTTTATTAAATATTAATAACTACCTAGCTAAAATAAAGACAAAAGTACCTGTAAAATGTAAAATAAAACCTAACCTAAGTTACAATTACACCTAACACTACACTATAAATAAATTAATTATCTAAATTTAATTACAATTAAATAAAATAAACTAAAGCACAAAAACTAAATTACATAAAATAATAAAATAATTACAAGAATGTTAAACTAATTACACCAACTCTAATCCCCTAATAAAATAAAAAAGCCCCCAAAAAATACTAAAAATCCCTACCCTATACTAAATTACACATAGCCCTTCAAAGGGCCTTTTGCGGGGCATTGCCTCTTTAACCTGTAAAAAAAAAATACAATGCCCCCCAACATTAAAACCCACCACCCACCCACACACCCAACCCTACTCTAAAACCCACCCAATCCCCCCTTAATAAAACCTAACCCCTTGAAGGTTATAAATAGGATAAATAGGATAAATCCTATTGGCTGATCCAGTCAGCCAATAGGATTGAGCCCACATTCTATTGGCTGTTCCAATTAGCCAATAGAATGCAACCTCAATTCTATTGGCTGATTGCATCAGCCAATAGGATTTTTCCTACGTTAATTCCGCTTGGCTGATAGATTTCTATCAGCCAATCAGAATTGAAGGGACGCCATCTTGGATGAACGTCATTTAAAGGAACCTTCATTCTTCATTTGGACTTCGTTTTGAAGATGATGCTCCACGTCTGGCTGGATTGCAAGATGGACCCGCTCTGCTCCGATGGATGAAGATAGAATATGCGCCCTGGATAAAAACTTCTGGCCGTCTGGACCGACCTCTTCTGCCCGGATCGGATGAAGACTTCTGGCCGTCCTGGAGGACCACTTCTGCCCCGGTTGGGGTTGAAGATGTTTTTTAGAGGTAGGGTGATCTTCAAGGGGTTAGTGTTAGGTTTTTTTAAGGGGGGATTGGGTGGGTTTTAGAGTAGGGTTGGTGTGTGTGGCTGGTGGGTTTTAATGTTGGGGGTAGTTGTATTTTCTTTTACAGGTAAAAAAGCTGATTACTTTGGGGCAATGCCCCGCAAAAGGCCCTTTTTAAGGGGCTATTTGTAATTTAGTATAGGGTAGGGATGTTTTATTATATTGGGGGGCTTTTTTTATTTTATTAGGGGGGATTAGATTAGGTGTAATTAGTTTAAAAAATTGTAATAATTTTTTATTTTCTGTAATTTAGTGTTTGTTGTTTTCGTACTTTAGTTTATTTTGTTTTATTATAATTGATTATAGTTAATGTCAGTGTAGTGTTTAGGTGTAATTGTAACTTAGGTTAGGGTTTATTTTACAGGTAAATTTGTATTTATTTTAGCTAGGTAGTTAGTAAATAGTTAATAACTATTAATAGCTATTGTACCTAGTTAAAATAAAACTACAAACTTGCGTGTAAAATAAAAATAAACCCTAAGATGATACAATGTAACTATTAGGTATATTGTAGCTATCTTAGGGTTTATTTACAGGTAAGTATTTATTTTTAAATAGGAATAATTTAATTAATTGTAGTAATTTTATTTAGATTTATTTAAATTATATTTAAGTTAGGGGGGTGTTAGGGTTAGACTTAGGTTAGGGGTTAATACATATAATACAGTAGCGGCGACATTGGGGGTGGCAGATTAGAGGTTAATAAATGTAGGTAGGTGTCGGCGATGTTAGGGACGGCTGATTAGGTGTTAATAAAAATGTAACTAGTGTTTGCGAGGCAGGAGTATGGCATTTTAGGGGTTAATATATTTATTACAGTGGCGGCGATGTCCCGTCGGCAGAAAAGGGGTTTAAAATTTGTATTAAAGTGTTTGCGATGGGGGGGGCCTCGGTTTAGGGGTTAATAGGTAGTTTTATGGGTGTTAGTGTACTTTTTAGCACTTTAGTTAAGAGTTTTATGTTACGGCGTTAGCCCATAAAAACTCTTTAACTACTGACTTTTAAATGCAGTAGGAGACTTGACAGGAAGAGGGTGTACCGCTCACTTTTTCCAAGATTTGTAATACCGGCGTTAGGAAAATCCATAGAAAAGATCGGATACGCAATTGATGTAAGTGGATTTGTGGTATGCTCGAGTCACAGAAAAAAGGTGAGCGGTACACCTGTACCTGCCAGACTCGTAAATACCAGCGTGCGTTAAAAAGCAGCATTGGGGACCCCTCAACGCTGTTTTTTTAAGGCTAAACGCAAGACTCGTAATCTAGGTGAATGTGACTGAAAATGATATGAAATTATTAGTTGCACAAAGCCATGAATAAATACTGTTGGTTAAACTAAAAACTTAAACTCATTATGCTTTCACCCTCAATATCATCATCAATACTGAATTAAAGGGATATTAAACCCTAATTTTTTTTTTACTGATTCCGAAATACATGCAATTATAAACAACTTTCTAATTTACTTCTATTACCTAATTTGCTTCATTCTTTTGATAGCATTTGCTAAAAAGCATATCTAGATAGGCTCATAAGCGGCTGATTGGTGGCTGCACATAGATGCCTTGTGTGATTGGCTCACCCATGTGCATTGCTATTTCTTTAACAAAGGATATCTAAAGAATGAAGCAAAATTAGATAACTTAAGTAAATTGGAATGTTGTTTAAAATTGTATTCTCTATCTGAATAATGAAAGAAAAATGTTTGGGTTTAATGTCCCTTTAATTATCTGCCATGTTTTACATTTTCTTTGGCAGCCTCTCCTTTGCTTCCACGAAGGTCTCTGAAAGTCCTTTTGACACCATAGCTTGTAGAATAGGGGTCTGTAGCTTCTACAAAGAGTTCCCACTTCATATTCTAATGCAGGGTTGTCTTAATGTGCCTGTGTATGGACAGAATTTCATTATTATAGGTGGCGGACGAGTTAAGGAGCGGCAGTGTTAGGACCGCTGCTTCTTAATTTCTGCTTCAGGCGGAACTATAGCGGAGTGGGTTGGAAGCAGCATCCGCTACTTCATAAATCGACCACTAAATGGATAAATCAGTGGGGTTGGCTATATATGCCACAGAATTACAGTTTATCACCAAAATTACAGTCTAAAAACCTTTTTAATCTAAATATTGTGGCTTTATATATGATAAATTATAATCAGACAAATTAGTAAAGATAAATCGAAATATTTATTGATAAACAATTGGGTATATGCCCATTAAGATAGAAATTGAAATACAATGTTAAAAACAATTTTAAATAGATTGTTTTTTAACATTGTATTTCATATCTTATCTTAATGGGCATAAACCCAATTGTAATATGCAACCTCTCCTTCGCACCTCATCATTGTGAAACTTTACATATCTCCTAAATTAGTTTCATTTGGAATTGCAAACTAAACTGTGCAAAGTTGTGCATTGTATAGATACAGCATCAAACTGTATAATTATAAGTTTTTATCTTTGCCTTGTATAAATAGCAAGAGAGGTTACACAAACATGAAATATCTTGCTGCTTGGATAAAGGAAAGTACAGTTTTGTTAGGACATACTGATTTAATATCATCTTATAATTATTGAGGAACTAAATAAAATATCCCATTATTCTGTAAATTAATTTCTATGAACATAATCATGTTTTATAATCCCCACTGAATCATAAAAAAACAAAGATTGATCTACTTAATTAAAACTATTAACACCATATTACTCCCTTCCTAACAATGTTTATTTACAATCTTAAAATCATAAAACTGATGCACATGGGACTTCTTGAAGCTAAGACCTTGAATGCTCAACAAAAAACGTGCAAACAAAATAGAAATCAATGGATTATCCTCCCATATATCATAATGCTGTCCATGGTGCTGAAGTAATTAACCGAATGTGAAATATATACAAACACATTCTTTACGTCTTAAATTCGTACTAGCATTTTTTTTTATATCTAACAAGGTGGTTGATATTAGTCTTTACATTTTTTCTCATTGTCTTTGATAAAGTGATCACAATATTTCTGAGTCAAATACAGCTGAGATTGTTATCTCACACAAGATTTGATCTCCCTTTTTCCAAAAATGGATGATGATCGCGGAAATCCCCAATGGGTTAAAGACTCTGTGTGGGTATTTTGCAGTTGAATAGAGCAGCATTTATGGTGTGTTAAATCATTTGAATGCCATTTTAATATGTTAAAAGTATTTTTTTTATTTTTTTTTCAAAACCTTGTTTTCTGTTTTGGTAAATTTTTCATCTAAAATCAAGAAGAACACTATGTGATATTAATTTCCAATTCCATGAGAATTAAATGGCCATAAACTCATCTTAAACAGGATTTTAACAGTTCCCCCGCAGTAAATGGTAAAACTGCTAAGTGATAAGGTTTTAAAGATGGTCTAAAGTTGGAGAAGTTTGTTGGCAGAGAGCAATTTAAAAAAAAAAAACATTGTACAAAACGTGATTTCAAAAAATCTACTGTAAAAATGTCTCTAACTTCTCACTCCTAAACACAAGAATATTGTACTTTACAATCCCATAAATAAGAGCATGAAATAACCACAAATATATTAAGAGTGTGATTGCTAAATACTTTTTCTCAATGTTGCAGTTGGGATTTACATTTTCTTGCATTTTCTGCAGATCTTGTTATCCGTACGGGATATCACATATCTGTCTATTAAATACATATACGTATGTAAATGCCTGTCCCATCTACTACCAATGGAGTATACAATAGTGCTGAATATAGGTTTAATTAATCTAGATCAAATATTTATCCATCTAAACCGGTGTCAGTTGTCATTACAGAGTGCATTATGTTATATATTATATATCTAAAACATGCAAATATGTTTGTGTGGTCCATTTTTTTGCCAAAATAAAGTGCAGTGGCGTCACTAGGGTTGGTGTCACCCGGTGCGGTAAGTTATGGTGTCACCCCCCCTCCCCCCAGAAAGCAGACACACACAAACACAAAAACACAGACACACACACATACAAACACTCAGACACACTTAAAAACACACTCAGATGCACACACAAACACTCGGACACACACTCAGACACACACACAAAAACACTCAGACACACACACAAACAGACACACACACACACAAAACACTCAGGCACACACACACAAAAACACTCACTCACACACACACAAAAGCACTCAGGCACACACAAACAGACACACACACACAAAACACTCAGACACACACACACACAAAAACACTCACACACACAAAAGCACTCAGACACACACACACAAACACTCAGACACACACACAAAAACTCAGACACACACACATACAAAATATGTAAACTGCACTGCATTAATTATAAAGCTCATGGTCTAGAGCTGCTCCCTGGCTCAGCAGAGCATCAAATGAAAGATAAACAGAGCACTCTAAAATAAATCACTAAAGAAAAGAGTTTAGGCGTGCAAACTATGAAAATTCTGCTCTCTGACTCTGTTCCAAGTCTGTCAGTGCACAGCCCCGGGCCGCGTGCCTACCGCTTCTTATGGCCAAGCACCTCTGCTCTCTGCCCACCCCCAGACCCCGTCCGCCCTCCCCTCCTACCTCTTCAGTGTGCACTTAGTGTACCGTAACTGTCCCCGGTCTGGTGGGCAGCATACGTGGCTCCTTCACTTTAGAGACAGTGTCAGACAGTCATGTGGTCAGGTGCCAGGCATCCCCCTTATGATTTCCCAATTCCCGTTTAGAGAGACAGCACAGCAGTGAGTGACTCCACTGCTCCACATGTCACTGAGCAGTGAGCACAGATAGGCAGGCAGGTTTAGGCTAGCAGCGCAACTTTGCAAGCCCCACGGAATGCCCACAACATTCATAGTGAAATTGGGCAGGGGAGGAGCAAAGTATAAACAAGCAAAAGAAGCCGGGAAAACTATTTGTGGAAATTGCAGCGCTGGCTCAAGGGGCAAAAAAATGAAGTGTCTACAGTTTTCCCAGTCCCTCTAATGTTCACAAATACTGGTTCCTCTAAAAAATATATGTATCTCTACATTGTATTTCTTTGAATTTTTTTTGGTGGTGTCACCCCCTGGAGGGTGTCACCCGGGTGCAGCCCGCACCCCCCCTAGTGACACCACTGATAAAGTGCAAAATTCATGGTCAGCGGAATTGTGATCTCTGGGACCCTGCAAAAACCACGTAACGTGAGCTAAAAGACTGTAGATAAACAGGATCAGAAAGATTAGAATTGACCCCTAAGGGGTCTATTTAACAAGGGCCGAATGGCCCCCTGTTCCCCTTGTTTCCCACACGCCTCTGAGGCAGCATATAGCAATTCGCCCGATCATATACGATCGGGCTGATTGACACCCCCTGCTAGCAGCCAATTGGCCGCAAATCTGCAGGGGTCGGTATTTCTTGTGAACTGCTGGTGCAATGATAAATGTCGACAGTGTATGCTGTCAGCATTTATTGATGTACGGCGGACATGGTTCGCTATAGCGGATCATAAATGTCTGCACATATATAAATAGACCCCTCAGATCTGAAGACAAAAACACTCAACAAAACAAAGTAGAGATTTTGGACCATAAAAATCTCGTAACTTTCTAAATGGAAAAATTAACATTTTTATAGGCACCACTGAGATTGCTTATTTTCCCAGCTCAAAATATAATGCAAAAGATGAATACATGAGGCATTTAGTAACACTCTAGCCATCTGGGGTAATTATTATTATGCGTCTGCATTTAATATTGTGCGGCTTTGGTTTTGGATTCAGCATGCACTACGGCATATTATGCTCCCTGTTCCTTATTCAGAAGCCATCGTTTACACGTGCCCACATTTCTAAACACAGTGTGGCTTAAGACTTATTTACAAATCAATACAACAATAAGGGAGATTAAATGGAAATGCTAGCAGGATAAATGTACAGGAGAATTGTTGCCAAAGCTACAAAAATTGGCATTAAAACTACTATCTGCAGAAATATATAAAGCTAGTTTATTAACCAATATTTTTTAAACACTTACTTAAAGAAAATCATAGTTGTAGTTTTAAAGATCATCTCAAAAATAAAAACTCAGAGTTTCACAAAGTACATAATTCTAAACCCGATGTATAATTCTATATACCTATTGTTTTTCTAACTGCTCATTGTTATCTATATCTCAATACATGAAGACCAAAACTTACCATTGAAGTATTAATTATGGGTGGGGGTTAAATGAGTAAAACCAGATACTTTAGATATAAAAATATACTCACACATACTTTGAGGGGTTAATTTCGGCTCCTGCCTCTTGTTTAAATACCCTTTCTATAGAGAACACTGCAATACTCATATGTTAACCCGTTCATGAAGGGGGCAAATGATTACAATTGTAACAAAGTTTCAAAGTAAACATTTGCAGGAAACAGGAAGTCACATGATTATTGATGCGATCATTTGACTTCAAAGCTGAAATCGGATCATGGGGGGCTGCCTACTATGCTAGGAACTTCCCCTGATCCAGTTATTCATTTCATAGAAGCAGGAGGGAAGAGAACACTAAAAGCATTAGGACGTTCCATGCCATCCTAGCAGAGTTAAAGCCCAGTGCTTTTTAGGACAGCTTTGAATACTCTAAAGGCATCTGGGGGGGAGGGAAAGTGGTAGTTTCTGCAGGCAAAAGAAGCTATTTCAAATGCAAACATAAATTAAATGAGCTGTTGGCGAACAGTTTAATACACTCTAGCAGGTAAAATGGATCATCTTTATTTGCTTTCTAAGGCCTAGATTTAGAGTTCGGCGGTAGCCGTCAAAACCAGCGTTAGAGGCTCCTAACGCTGGTTTTGGCCGCCCGCTGGTATTTGGAGTCAGTGATTAAAGGGTCTAACGCTCACTTTTCAGCCGCGACTTTTCCATACCGCAGATCCCCCTACGCCATTTGCGTAGCCTATCTTTTCAATGGGATCTTTCCTAACGCCGGTATTTAGAGTCGTTTCTGCAGTGAGCGTTAGAGCTCTAACGACAAGATTCCAGCCGCCTGAAAATAGCAGGAGTTAAGAGCTTTCTGGCTAACGCCGGTTTATAAAGCTCTTAACTACTGTACCCTAAAGTACACTAACACCCATAAACTACCTATGTACCCCTAAACTGAGGTCCCCCCACATCGCCGCCACTCGATTAAAATTTTTAACCCCTAATCTGCCGACCGCCACCTACGTTATACTTATGTACCCCTAATCTGCTGCCCCTAACACCGCCGACCCCTGTATTATATCTATTAACCCCTAACTTGCCCCCCACAACGTCGCCGCAAGCTACTTAAAATAATTAACCCCTAATCTTCCGACCGCAAATCGCCGCCACCTACGTTATCCCTATGTACCCCTAATCTGCTACCCCTAACACCGCCGACCCCTATGTTATATTTATTAACCCCTAATCTGCCCCCCACAACGTCGCCGACACCTACCTACACTTATTAACCCCTAATCTGCCGAGCGGACCTGAGCGCTACTATAATAAAGTTATTAACCCCTAATCCGCCTCACTAACCCTATCATAAATAGTATTAACCCCTAATCTGCCCTCCCTAACATCGCCGACACCTACCTTCAATTATTAACCCCTAATCTGCCGACCGGAGCTCACCGCTATTCTAATAAATGTATTAACCCCTAAAGCTAAGTCTAACCCTAACACTAACACCCCCCTAAGTTAAATATAATTTTTATCTAACGAAATAAATTAACTCTTATTAAATAAATAATTCCTATTTAAAGCTAAATACTTACCTGTAAAATAAATCCTAATATAGCTACAATATAAATTATAATTATATTATAGCTATTTTAGGATAATATTTATTTTACAGGCAACTTTGTAATTATTTTAACCAGGTACAATAGCTATTAAATAGTTAAGAACTATTTAATAGTTACCTAGTTAAAATAATAACAAATTTACCTGTAAAATAAATCCTAACCTAAGTTATAATTAAACCTAACACTACCCTATCAATAAAATAATTAAATAAACTACCTACAATTACCTACAATAAAACCTAACACTACACTATCAATAAAATAATTAAATAAACTACCTACAATTACCTACAATTAACCTAACACTACACTATCAATAAATTAATTAAACACAATTGCTACAAATAAATACAATTAAATAAACTATCTAAAGTACAAAAAATAAAAAAGAACTAAGTTACAGAAAATAATAAAATATTTACAAACATAAGAAAAATATTACAACAATTTTAAACTAATTACACCTACTCTAAGCCCCCTAATAAAATAACAAAGCCCCCCAAAATAAAAAATTCCCTACCCTATTCTAAAATACAAATATTACAAGCTCTTTTACCTTACCAGCCCTGAACAGGGCCCTTTGCGGGGCATGCCACAAGAATTTCAGCTCTTTTGCCTGTAAAAAAAAACATACAATACCCCCCCCCAACATTACAACCCACCACCCACATACCCCTAATCTAACCCAAACCCCCCTTAAATAAATCTAACACTAATCCCCTGAAGATCTTCCTACCTTGTCTCACCATACCAGGTTCACCGATCCGTCCTGGCTCCAAGATCTTCATCCAACCCAAGCGGGGGTTGGCGATCCATAATCCGGTGCTCCAAAGTCTTCCTCCTATCCGGCAAGAAGAGGACATCCGGACCGGCAAACATCTTCTCCAAGCGGCATCTTCTATCTTCTTCCATCCGATGACGACCGGCTCCATCTTGAAGACCTCCAGCGCGGATCCATCCTCTTCTTCCGACGACTAGACGACGAATGACGGTTCCTTTAAGGGACGTCATCCAAGATGGCGTCCCTCGAATTCCGATTGGCTGATAGGATTCTATCAGCCAATCGGAATTAAGGTCGGAATTTTCTGATTGGCTGATGGAATCAGCCAATCAGAATATAGTTCAATCCGATTGGCTGATCCAATCAGCCAATCAGATTGAGCTCGCATTCTATTGGCTGTTCCGATCAGCCAATAGAATGCAAGCTCAATCTGATTGGCTGATTGGATCAGCCAATCGGATTGAACTATATTCTGATTGGCTGATTCCATCAGCCAATCAGAAAATTCCGACCTTAATTCCGATTGGCTGATAGAATCCTATCAGCCAATCGGAATTCGAGGGACGCCATCTTGGATGACGTCCCTTAAAGGAACCGTCATTCGTCGTCTAGTCGTCGGAAGAAGAGGATGGATCCGCGCTGGAGGTCTTCAAGATGGAGCCGGTCGTCATCGGATGGAAGAAGATAGAAGATGCCGCTTGGAGAAGATGTTTGCCGGTCCGGATGTCCTCTTCTTGCCGGATAGGAGGAAGACTTTGGAGCACCGGATTATGGATCGCCAACCCCCGCTTGGGTTGGATGAAGATCTTGGAGCCAGGACGGATCGGTGAACCTGGTATGGTGAAGACAAGGTAGGAAGATCTTCAGGGGATTAGTGTTAGGTTTATTTAAGGGGGGTTTGGGTTAGATTAGGGGTATGTGGGTGGTGGGTTGTAATGTTGGGGGGGGGGTATTGTATGTTTTTTTTTACAGCAAAAGAGCTGAAATTCTTGTGGCATGCCCCGCAAAGGGCCCTGTTCAGGGCTGGTAAGGTAAAAGAGCTTGTAATATTTGTATTTTAGAATAGGGTAGGGAATTTTTTATTTTGGGGGGCTTTGTTATTTTATTAGGGGGCTTAGAGTAGGTGTAATTAGTTTAAAATTGTTTGTAATATTTTTCTTATGTTTGTAAATATTTTATTATTTTCTGTAACTTAGTTCTTTTTTATTTTTTGTACTTTAGATAGTTTATTTAATTGTATTTATTTGTAGCAATTGTGTTTAATTAATTTATTGATAGTGTAGTGTTAGGTTAATTGTAGGTAATTGTAGGTATTTTATTTAATTATTTTATTGATAGGGTAGTGTTAGGTTTAATTATATCTTAGGTTAGGATTTATTTTACAGGTAAAATTTGTTATTATTTTAACTAGGTAACTATTAAATAGTTCTTAACTATTTAATAGCTATTGTACCTGGTTAAAATAATTACAAAGTTGCCTGTAAAATAAATATTAATCCTAAAATAGCTATAATATAATTATAATTTATATTGTAGCTATATTAGGATGTATTTTACAGGTAAGTATTTAGCTTTAAATAGGAATTATTTATTTAATAAGAGTTAATTTATTTCGTTAGATAAAAATTATATTTAACTTAGGGGGGTGTTAGTGTTAGGGTTAGACTTAGCTTTAGGGGTTAATACATTTATTAGAATAGCGGTGAGCTCCGGTCGGCAGATTAGGGGTTAATAATTGAAGGTAGGTGTCGGCGATGTTAGGGAGGGCAGATTAGGGGTTAATACTATTTATGATAGGGTTAGTGAGGCGGATTAGGGGTTAATAACTTTATTATAGTAGCGCTCAGGTCCGCTCGGCAGATTAGGGGTTAATAAGTGTAGGCAGGTGTCGGCGACGTTGTGGGGGGCAGATTAGGGGTTAATAAATATAACATAGGGGTCGGCGATGTTAGGGCAGCAGATTAGGGGTACATAGGGATAACGTAGGTGGCGGCGGTTTACGGAGCGGCAGATTAGGGGTTAAAAGTGTAATGCAGGGGTCAGCGATAGCGGGGGCGGCAGATTAGGGGTTAATAAGTGTAAGGTTAGGGGTGTTTAGACTCGGGGTACATGTTAGAGTGTTAGGTGCAGACGTAGGAAGTGTTTCCCCATAGGAAACAATGGGGCTGCGTTAAGAGCTGAACGCTGCTTTTTTGCAGGTGTTAGGTTTTTTTTCAGCTCAAACTGCCCCATTGTTTCCTATGGGAGAATCGTGCACGAGCACGTTTTTGATGCCGGCCGCGTCCGTAAGCAACTCTGGTATCGAGAGTTGTATTTGCGGTAAATATGCTCTACGCTCCTTTTTTGGAGCCTAACGCAGCATTTGTTTGAACTCTCGATACCAGAGTTAAATTTATGGTGCGGCCAGAAAAAAACCCGCGGAGCGTTAACAGCCCTTTTACCGCCGAACTCCAAATCTAGGCCTAAATGTCTAAAGTGTGTGAATGTGTCACAAGCACTATATAGCAGCAGTATTTACAACAGAGTTTGTAAAAATTTTATACATATAGGGATCGATTACAAGTGGCAAACTAATGTCAGCGGGGGTGCAATATTGCAATATTTTAACCGCACTAACTTGTGCACATATTACAAGTGGAAAGCAAAAACACGTACCGCCAATGGCAATCTAAATTTGCGCTTGTCAGGTTAGCGCGACTCAAGACCGCATAAAGAGTAAGGGCTAAAAGTTAATGTGCTCTAAACACAATATAAATACATTAAAGTAAAGTGTTACACTCATAAACATTATCTGATAAAAAAATATTTATATAAATATCTTTTTTTTTTTTTCTAAGGGTTAAAATGTATATGGTATATAACAAGGTATTTAAATGTCAAGGCCTATAATGTGTGTGTGTATATATATATATATATATATATACACACACACTCTTTGGAGCCCTTTCCTCTCAATTACCTTAAGACATAAAAAATAATTTGTATTTAATTCTCATATTTAATATGTGTTTAACTGTGTAAATATTTTACTTTCCAATGTTCTTCACATTGTCTGTAAATATCTATACCTTTGTGTGTGTGTGTCTATATATATATATATATATATATATATATATATATATATATATATATATATATATATATATATATATATATATATATATATATATATATATATATATATACATACAGGTAGCCCTCAGTTTACGCCGGGGTTAGGTTCCAGAAGGAATGGTTGTAAATTGAAACCGTTGTAAATTGAAACCCAGTTTATAATGTAAGTCAATGGGAAGTGAGGGATTTAGGTTCCAGGCCCCTCTGAAAATTGGCATAGGTAACAACTAATACATTATTTTTAAAACTTTGAAATGAAGACTTTAAATGCTAAACAGCATTATAACCCTAATAAAATAATCACACAACACAGACTTTACTTGCATTTTTCTGCAAACAATTCTTTCTATGCATTCCAATCTGGACTGATTTATAGACAGGAAGATCTTGTTCCTTTGCAAGCTGCTCGATAGCTCAGGTCTGGTTAAACTGATTAATTTTAACTTGCTTGGCTTGCATATCTTTGCTGCAACACAAGCGGACAGCTCCACCTACTGGCTATTTTAATCAATGCACTGCTTCTCAATGCTTTTCAATAGCAGTCACATGACTGAAAAAAAAGGTTGTTATTCTGAAACAGTGTAAATTGAACCGTTGTTAATCAAGGGCCACATATATATATATATATATATATATATATATATATATAGGTATCGATATATATTTTCCACAAAAAAAAAGAACATTGGGTCCAATGCAATGTCGGGTTTGCAAGCAAGCAATATTTTTTTTTTTCAGCTGCTCAAAAAACAGTTTGCATTTAAAAAAAATATATATAATTTTATTTATATTGCGTTTTTTACACAAATATTTTATAATGAAAATAAAAACACCAGCAGGAGCAACACTTACATAGAAAATAACTGTAGAATAATTAAAGGGACACTGTACCCAAAAGTTTTCTTTCATGATTGAGATTCAGTATGAAATTTTAAGCAACTTTCTAATTTACTCCTATTATCAAATTTTCTTCATTCTCTTGGTATCTTTATTTGAAATGCAAGAATGTAAGTTTAGATGCCGGCCCATTTTTGGTGAACAACCTGGGTTGTCCTTGCTGATTGGTGGATAAATTCATCCACCAATAAAAAAGTGCTGTCCAGAGTACTGAAACAAAAAAAAGCTTAGATGTCTTCTTTTTCAAATAATGATAGCAAGAGAATGAAGAAAAATTGATAATAGGAGTAAATTAGAAAGTTGCTTAAAATTGCATGCTGTTTCTGAATTACAAAAGAAAAAATTTGGGTTCAGTGTCCCTTTAAGTGCAACTTTGTAAGGGAATCAAGAAAGACAGTGGGCTCGATCCGATAAAAATCGTCGCCCGCAAAATATTTGCGCTGGTTTGGTATCACATATATGGCGTAACCTAGAAGTTACGCGCGTATATTTCTGCAGTCGCCTGTAGTTTTTTGGGCCATAGGCAGGTATACCAAACCAGCGCAGTTTGGTATCCAATATACAGCGTAAGGACTTACGTGGCGAAAATGGAGAAATCTTACTCCATTTTCACCTCGCCACAAAAAGCAGCCGTAAGAAGCCTTACGCTGACTATTGGAGCCCCGTAACTCTCTAAACTAGCTGCTAAATAAACCTAACACCTAACGCATGTCTATCTACCTTTCAACCGCGATCCCCCGCCGCAATCCCTAATAAAGTATTTAACCCCTAAACCGCCGCCATCTACATAAACTTACCCCCTACTGTGAGCTCCTAAAACCGCCACCATCTAACTGATCTATCCCCTAATGTGAACCCCTAAAACCGCCGCCATCTACCTGATCTATCCCCTAATGTGAACCCCTTACACCGGCGCCATCTACCTTATCTATCCCCTAATCTGACCCCTTACACCGCCGCCACCTATATAAAATTTATTAACCCCTAATCTAATTTCCCTATACCGCCGCCAGCTATATTAATATTATTAACCCCTAATCTAATCCCCCTACAATAATTATCTCTATTACCAGCCCTTAAAAGGGCCTTTTGCGGGGCTTTGCCCCAAAGTAAACAGCTCTTTTGCCCTATAACCTGCCCTCCCTACACCGCCGCCACCTATATTAATAGTATTAACCCCTAATGTAAGCCCCTTACACCGCCGCCATCTATATTAAAATTATTAACCCCTAATTTAATCTACCTACCCCGCCGCCAGCTATATTATCTATATTAACCCTAAGTATATTATAGTTAATATAGTTATTACATTATATATATTAACTATATTAACCCTAATTATATTAGGGTTAATATAGTTAATATAGTTACTATAGTATTTATATTAACTATATTAACTCTATCTAACCCTAACTAAATTCTTATTAAATAAATCTAATTCATATTATAAACTAAAATATTCCTATTTAAATCTAAATACTTACCTGTAAAATAAACCCTAACGGCTAGATTTAGAGTTTTGTCGGTAACGACCCGCGTAGCTAACGCTGGCTTTTTTCTGGCCGCACCTTTAAAATAACTCTGGTATTGAGAGGCCACAGAATAGCTGCATTAGGCTCCAAAAAAGGAGCGTAGAGCATATTTAACGCAACTTCAACTCTCGATACCAGAGTTGCTTACGGACGCGGCCAGCCTCAAAAACGTGCTCGTGCACGATTCCCCCATAGGAAACAATGGGGCTGTTTGAGCTGAAAAAAAAACCTAACACCTGCAAAAAAGCCACGTTCAGCTCCTAATGCAGTCCCATTGTTTGCTATGGGGAAACACTTCCTACGTCTGCACCTAACACTCTAACATGTACCCCGAGTCTAAAGACCCCTAACCTTACACTTATTAACCCCTAATCTGTCGCCCCCGCTATCGCTGACCCCTGCATATTATTATTAACCCCTAATCTGCCGCTCCGTAAACCGCCGCTACTTACATTATCCCTATGTACCCCTAATCTGCTGCCCCTAACACCGCCGACCCCAATATTATATTTATTAACCCCTAATCTGCCCCCCACAACGTCGCCTCCACCTGCCTACACTTATTAACCCCTAATCTGCCGACCGGACCGCACCGCTATTATAATAAAGTTATTAACCCCTAATTCGCCTCACTAACCCTATAATAAATAGTATTAACCCCTAATCTGCCCTCCCTAACATCGCCGACACCTAACTTCAAACATTAACCCCTAATCTGCCGACTGGAGCTCACCGCTATTCTAATAAATGTATTAACCCCTAAAGCTAAGTCTAACCCTAACACTAACACTCCCCTAACTTAAATATAATTTAAATCTAACAAAATTAATTAACTCTTATTAAATAAATTATTCCTATTTAAAGCTAAATACTTACCTGTAAAATAAATCCTAATATAGCTACAATATAAATTATAATTATATTATAGCTATTTTAGGATTAATATTTATTTTACAGGTAACTTTGTATTTATTTTAACCAGGTACACTAGCTATTAAATAGTTAAGAACTATTTAATAGCTAAAATAGTTAAAATAATTACAAATTTACCTGTAAAATAAATCCTAACCTAAGTTACAATTAAACCTAACACTACACTATCAATAAATAAATTAAATAAAATACCTACAATTACCTACAATTAAATTTAACACTACACTATCAATAAATTAATTAAATACAATATCTACAAATAAATACAATTAAATAAACTAACTAAAGTACAAAAAATAAAAAAGAACTAAGTTACAAAAAATAAAAAAATATTTACAAACATTAGAAAAATATTACAACAATTTTAAACTAATTACACCTACTCTAAGCTCCCTAATAAAATAACAAAGCCCCCCAAAATAAAAAAATGCCCTACCCTATTCTAAATTACAAAAGTTTAAAGCTCTTTTACCTTACCAGCCCTGAACAGGGTCCTTTACGGGGCATGCCCCAAGAAATTCAGCTCTTTTGCCTGTAAAAAAAACACATACAATACCCCCCCCCCAACATTACAACCCACCACCCACATACCCCTAATCTAATCCAAACCCCCCTTAAATAAACCTAACACTAAGCCCCTAAAGATCTTCCTACCTTATCTTCACCATACCAGGTTCACCGATCCGTCCTCGGAAGTCTTGATCCAAGCCTCGGAAGTGTTGATCCAAGCCCAAGCGGGGGGCTGAAGAGTGACGTTCATCCTCGGGCTGAAGTCTGGATCCAAGCGGCGACTGAAGAAATCCATCCTCGGGCTGAAGTCGGAAGTCCATCATCTGGATGAAGTCTTCTATCAAGCCGCATCTTCAATCTTCTTTCTTCTGGAGCGGAGCGGAACCATCTTCTTCCAAGCCGACGCGGAACATCCTCTTCAACCGACGACTAGACGACGAATGACGGTTCCTTTAAATTACGTCATCCAAGATGGCGTCCCTCGAATTCCGATTGGCTGATAGGATTCTATCAGCCAATCGGAATTAAGGTAGGAATATTCTGATTGGCTGATGGAATCAGCCAATCAGAATCAAGTTCAATCCGATTGGCTGATTCATTCAGCCAATCAGATTGAGCTTGCATTCTATTGGCTGTTCCGATCAGCCAATAGAATGCGAGCTCAATCTGATTGGCTGATTGAATCAGCCAATCGGATTGAACTTGATTCTGATTGGCTGATTCCATCAGCCAATCAGAATTTTCCTACCTTAATTCCGATTGGCTGATAGAATCCTATCAGCCAATCGGAATTCGAGGGACACCATCTTGGATGACGTCCCTTAAAGGAACCGTCATTCGTCGGGAAGTCGTCGTCGGAAGAAGATGGGTCAGCGGTGGAGGTCTTCAAGATGGAGCCGGTCCTCATCGGATGAAGATAGAAGATGCCGCTTGGAAGAAGATGGTTGCCGGTCCGGATCTACTCTTCTTCCCGGATAGGATGAAGACTTTGGACCCTCTTCTGGACTTCTTCAGCCGTCGGATGATGGATGTCTAGCCCCCTCTTGGGTTGGATGAAGATATCGGAGCCAGGACGGATCGGTGTGATACCCGGTGAGGTGAAGACAAGGTAGGAAGATCTTCAGGGGCTTAGTGTTAGGTTTATTTAAGGGGGGTTTGGGTTAGATTAGGTATATGTGGGTGGTGGGTTGTAATGTTGGGGGGGGGTATTGTATGTTTTTTTTTACAGGCAAAAGAGCTGAATTTCTTGGGGCATGCCCCGCAAAGGGCCCTGTTCAGGGCTGGTAAGGTAAAAGAGCTATGAACTTTTGTAATTTAGAATAGGATAGGGCATTTTTTTTTAAGGGGCTTTGTTATTTTATTAGGGGTCTTAGAGTAGGTGTAATTAGTTTAAAATTGTTGTAATATTTTTCTTATGTTTGTAAATATTTTTTTATTTTTTGTAACTTAGTTCTTTTTTATTTTTTGTACTTTAGTTAGTTTATTTCATTGTAGTTATTTGTAGGTATTGTATTTAATTAATTTATTGATAGTGTAGTGTTAGGTTTAATTGTAGGTAATTGTAGGTATTGTATTTAATTTATTTATTGATAGTGTAGTGTTAGGTTTAATTGTAACTTAGGTTAGGATTTATTTTATAGGTCATTTTGTAATTATTTTAACTATTTTAGCTATTAAATAGTTCTTAACTATTTAATAGCTATTGTACCTGGTTAAAATAAATACAAAGTTACCTGTAAAATAAATATTAATCCTAAAATAGCTATAATATAATTATAATTTATATTGTAGCTATATTAGGGTTTATTTTACAGGTAAGTATTTAGCTTTAAATAGGAATAATTTATTTAATAAGAGTTAATTTATTTTGTTAGATTAAAATTATATTTAATTTAGGGGGGTGTTAGTGTTAGGGTTAGACTTAGCTTTAGGGGTTAATACATTTATTAGAATAGCGGTGAGCTCCAGTCGGCAGATTAGGGGTTAATGTTTGAAGTTAGGTGTCGGCGATGTTAGGGAGGGCAGATTAGGGGTTAATACTATTTATTATAGGGTTAGTGAGGCGGATTAGGGGTTAATAACTTTATTAGAATAGCGGTGCGGTCCGGTCGGCAGATTAGGGGTTAATAAGTGTAGGCAGGTGGAGGCGACGTTGAGGGGGGCAGGTTAGGGGTTAATAAATATAATGTAGGGGTAGGCGGTGTTAGGGGCAGCAGATTAGGGGTACATAGCTATAATGTAGCTGGCGGCGGCGTGCGGATGGCAGATTAGGGGTTAATAAGTGTAGGTAGCTGGCAGCGACGTTGTGGGGGGCAGATTAGGGGTTAATAAATATAATATAGGGGTCGGCGGTATAACGTAGGTGGCGGTCGGCAGATTAGGGGTTAAAAAAATTTAATTGAGTGTCAGCGGTGTGGGGGGACCTCGGTTTAGGGGTACATAGGTAGTTTATGGGTGTTAGTGTACTTTAGAGCACAGTAGTTAAGAGCTTTATAAACCGGCGTTAGCCCAGAAAGCTCTTAACTACTGACTACAAATATCTATCTAAAAATACAATTAAATAAACTAAACTAAATTACAAAAAATAAAAAAAAGATTACAAGATTTTTAAGCTAATTACACCTATTCTAAGCCCCCTAATAAAATAATAAAACCCCCAAAAATAAAAAAAATTCCCTACCCTATTCTAAATTTAAAAAAGTTCAAAGCTCTTTTACCTTACCAGCCTTTAAAAGGGCCTTTTGTGGGGCATGCCCCAAATAAAACTGCTCTTTTGCCTGAAAAAAACCCCACAATACCACCCCCCAACATTACAACCCACCACCCACATACCCCTAATCTAACCCAAACCCCCCTTAAATAAACCTAACACTACCCCCCTGAAGATCTCCCTACCTTGTCTTCACCACACCGGGCCAAACTCCTCATCCGATCCGGGCGATGTCTTTATCCAAGCGGCAAAGAAGAAGTCTTCATCCCGGCGATGTCTTTATCCAAGCGGCAGCAAAGTCTTCTTCCATCCGGCAGCATCTTCCATCAAGCGGCATCTTCAATCTTCATTCTTCGCTCCTCCGACGCGGAGCATCCATCCCGCCCGACGCCTCAACGACGAATGAGGTACCTTTAAATGACGTCATCCAAGATGGTGTCCGTTGAATTAAGGTAGAAAAATCTGATTGGCTGATTGAATCAGCCAATCAGATTCAAGTTCAATCCGATTGGCTGAACCAATCAGCCAATCAGATTGAGCTCGCATTCTATTGGCTGTTCCGATCAGCCAATAGAATGCGAGCTCAATCTGATTGGCTGATTGGTTCATCCAATCGAATTGAACTTGAATCTGATTGGCTGATTCAATCAGCCAATCAGATTTTTCTACCTTGATTCCGATTGGCTGATAGAATCCTATCAGCCAACTGGAATTCAACGGACGCCATCTTGGATGACGTCATTTAAAGGTACCTCATTCGTCGTTCAGTCGTCGGCCGGGATGGAGGAGCGAAGAATGAAGATTGAAGATGCCGCTTGATGGAAGATGCTGTCGGATGGAAGAAGACTTTGCTGCCGCTTGGATAAAGACATCGCCGGGATGAAGACTTCTTCTTTGCCGCTTGGATAAAGACATCGGCCAGATCGGATGAGAAGTTCGGCCCAGTGTGGTGAAGATAAGGTAGGGAGATCTTCAGGGGGGTAGTGTTAGGTTTATTTAAGGGGGGTTTGGGTTAGATTAGGGGTATGTGGGTGGTGGGTTGTAATGTTGGGGGGTGGTATTGTGTTTTTTTTTTCAGGCAAAAGAGCAGTTTTCTTTGGGGCATGCCCCACAAAAGGCCCTTTTAAGGGCTTGTAAGGTAAAAGAGCTTTGAACTTTTTTAAATTTAGAATAGGGTAGGGATTTTTTTTTATTTTGGGGGGCTTTATTATTTTATTAGGGGGCTTAGAATAGGTGTAATTAGCTTAAAAATTTTGTAATCTTTTTTTATTTTTTGTAATTTAGTGTGTGTTTTTTTTTGTAATTTAGTTTAGTTTATTTAATTGTATTTTTAGATAGATATTTGTAGTTTATTTAATTTATTGATAGTGTAGGTATATTTGTAACTTAGGTTAGGATTTATTTTACAGGTAATTGGGTAATTATTTTAACTAGGTAGCTATTAAATAGTTAATAACTATTTAATAGCTATTATACCTAGTTAAAATAATTAACAATTTACCTGTAAAATAAATATAAACTCTAACATAGCTACAATGTAATTATTAATTATATTGTAGCTATCTTAGGGTTTATTTTATAGGTAAGTATTTAGATTTAAATAGGAATATTTTAATTAATAATATTAATATTAGATTTATTTTAATAAGAGTTTAGTTAGGGATGTTAGAGTTAGATAGGGTTATTATACTTAATATATATATATATATTATAATAAATATATTAACTATATTAATATACTTAATATAGTTAATAATTATATTAACTATATTAACCCTAATATAATTAGGGTTAATATAGTTAATATAGCTGGCGGCGGTGTAGGGGGATTAGATTAGGGATTAATAAATTTATTATAGGTGGCAGCGGTGTAGGGGGATTTAGATTGTAGGCAAAAGAGCTGATTACTTTGTGACAAAGCCTCGCCAAAAGCCCTTTTAAGGGCTGACAAAAGAGCAGTTTACTTTGGGGTAATGCCACGCAAAAAGCCCTTTTCAGGGCTATTTGTAGGGTTAGACTTAGGTATAGTGGTAGGGATAGTTTAGTATTTTAGGGGTTAAATAATTTAATATAGATGGCGGCGGGGTAGGGGCTCACTTTAGGGGGTTATAGATTTAATATAGCTCGTGGTGGGGTCCGGGAGCGGCGGTTTAGGGGTTAATAACTTTATTAGGTTGCGGAGGGGTCTGGGAGCGGCGGTTTAGGGGTTAATACATATTTTATTGTTAGGATAGTGAGGGGGGATAGCGGATAGAGGGTTAGACGTGTCGGGCTATGTTAGGGAGGCGTGTTAGACGTGTCGGGCTATGTTAGGGAGGCGTGTTAGACAGTGAGGGTGATTTAGACTTTAGTCAGGTTTTGTAGGCGCCGGCAGTTTCTAACGTGGCGTAAGTCACTGGCGACGCCAGAAATTTGTACTTGCGCAGATTTCTGGACATCACTGGTTTATCCGACTTACGGCACGTTAGCAACTGATGGCGCCGTATATTGGATAGCTCGAGATGCGAGCTGAAACTGCGGGCGATGCGGGTTCCCTCGCTTGCACCGCAAACTACGCCGTATATCGGATCGCGCCCCTTTTGTTTGAAAATATGAAAAAATACACATTATATAATTATTGCCTTTTCTATTAGAAAAATATTCCCTTTTTCAAATACTATAAAATAATAAATAGTTAATATCCTGGACAATTATTAATTCTTCATATTTGGTTTATTAAATGAGGTAAGTTTGTATTTTAGGAACACATTTTTATGATGTCCCCTTTATAGTTATTGTAAATAAAATAAATTGATTTTATGAAATAGCTAGAGATAGAAATAGGAAAAGTATTAATTTTCCCTCTAAGAATGATATTATATTAACTGCAAGCCAGGCTTTGCCATATTATTAACCTTAAGGGGGTCACAAGTTGACATGAAAGTTATTTATATCCCTAAATAGACTTAAAATAATTTTTATGACAGTATTCCAAGAGGTCAAAGCTACTGGGCTTATACAAATCCCCTCTAGCTTTTGCTATGAGGTTATCCAGATTTGAAGACCAAGGTCATGCTCCAAAGTTTTTCCTTGAGACAGACAGACAACTTAACTCTACCCAGCATCTTGGCAACAAAGTCAACTTGTCAAGTTAAATGGTGCATTAGTGTGCAGAAAGATTACTCAGTATGTTACTAGATGTAATAACGATATTACCAAATATAGGACAGAAATGACTAATTTTATTTAATTAAAATACCAAAAATATTGGTTGGATTTTAAAATGTAAAAGCTAAATATAAAAAAAAATATATATATAGGGGCCCATTTATCAAGTTCTGTATGGGACTTGAAGGGCCATGTTTCTGGCGAGTCTTCAGGCTCGCCAGAAACTCCAGTTATGAAGCAGCGGTCTAAAGAGCACTGCTCCATAACCTGTCCATCTGCTCTGAGGAGGCGGACAGAGATTGCGTGAAATCAACCCGATCGAATATGATAGGGTTGATTGACACCCCTACTGGCTGCGAATCTGCAGGGGGCGGAGTTGCACCAGCAGTTCTCAAGAGCGGCTGGTGCAATGCTGAATGTGGAGAGCGTATTGCTCTCCGCATTCAGCAATGTCTGTCAGGCTTGATCCGCTGATCGGATCATGTTGGACAGACATTTGTTAAATAGGCCCTAGAAAATGATCAGTCTGTACCATTTTTTTATATTATTGTTATTTTACTAAAAATAGTAGAGTGTTGGGGGGGGGTTTCGGCACTAAACAAATAAACGATAATAATACACGATAATCATAATAATAATGTTTACCTTTAATCATTTTGTTTTTCAATCTCCTGAGTGACTCTATGGGAATGTTATTCCATATGATACTATGTAAAGATCTACACTAACACATTATCCCCAAGTGCATCCTACTTCAAATCATGTTAATTAACAGGTACCAGACATACACCCTTGAGAACTACTAGTTTCAAAAAATGATTTGGTGCTTTAACCCAAAGCAAATAGCCCAAAATCAGGTTTCACCATCCATTGCTCATAATTTAATTTACTCCTCTCTCCCAAAGGTAAATTCCCTGTCATGCCATATACTGATATTAGTTAAATAAAATGGAAGCCTACATATAGGTCATAAGGATAAAAAAGGTCATTCCACAAACAGCATCAGTTATATCACTTTATGGCAAAGCAAGATTTGTTATCATTTCCAGGGCCAGACTGGGAATAAAAAGCATCCCTGGAGGATTTGGAGACCAGCCCTATTTTCCGTTCACTATATAATGCGCACACACCATTATTCTCAAAGGGGATTAAAAAAAAAAGTTTCAGATTGTTGTTATATATAAATAAATATATATATGTTGTAGCTTTCCAGTCCCAGCTGCTGCAGCCCACCAGGAGATTTCCTGGCATCCTGGTGGGCCAATCCGGCCTTGATCACTTTATCAAACTGTCAACTGTCTGTTCTTATTTCATGTTGCGTCACAAGTACAAAAAATGAAGCATAAGTCAAACTTATCAACCTGTCATCCCATAGAAAACAACCTCTTATTTTGTTTAACATAGAGACACGCAAGTGGGATTCAGAAATAATCACTATATGCTATTTGATGTCTTGTGAGTCTGGTCTTGTGCATCTCATATCGAGCAAAGTTATTATTTCTTCAACGAGAACAAACCTGTCATGAACAGCATCAAAAAAAGTTTTTTACACTTTTGAAGTCATAAGTGCAATTAACAATAGACCAGTCTCACACCTGGTGGAGGAAACAATGGTGAGGAATTATAAAGCATGAAGACCAGTGTATGAGAGTAAAATCAGGTATGGGGCTATTTATTTTTATCTTGTACTTTGCCCCCAGATTTTTTGGATCCTAGCAATATTCCCTAATAGGTGCCCTTTCTCAGAATGTGCAACACAGGTGCCAAGTTAGTGGTTGCAAAAAACTTTGGTCACAATGGCATTAGAGAATATACACAGTGAGGTTATATTATCATAGAGTAGAATAAGTAGTCTATATACTATTTAGCTTTAACAATAGTGCAAATCAATGTTATCAACAGGATCAATGTGTTGCTAAAAATTAGGTTAATGGGCCTCCAAACTCCCTTTGATAATTCTTGTCAAGTGGGCTGACATGGGGGTGACATTAAAGTCCCTTTTTCATACGTATTAAAAATCAACCACTGGCAATAAATGTAGTATTAACGTCAGGGCACCAACACACCCAGGACCAGCAGGATAAAATATACTCACAAGTGAGGCGCACCCAGATGGTGCTATTGTAGTAGACTGGAACTAAAGCAGTGGTCCAGCTCACTGATCACCACCAGTCAAGACTCCAAATCCAGACAATCCTTAGGAAGGCAAATAGGTTATATCCTGGAAGGACAAGAAGAAGGCACAAACATAGCCCAGTAACGTTTTGGCCAAGGAGAAAGAGTGTTTAAAGGTTGCACTTACAAGAGGCGAAGCACCACCAGGTGCAATATCAGCATTACTGGGACCTCTCAGCCGCCCAGTGGACTGTGGAATCCAGCCAACAGGATAAAGATAATTCCAACTTGAACGGAAAAAAAAAAAACCAGCAAAAGAAATAAACTGCCCCCACAAAAGCAGGACAAAGAGTAGTAGCAAGTGTCACATAATCTTAGACACTATAAACATGGTGTTATTATAACAAATATTGGGGTCATAGTAATGAGGTATGGTACTACAATCCAATACTATTATGATGACTACCACTTTGGTAGTTTCATTTAGGGCCATAATATCACCATTGATCCATAATGATCATATTCATCCCCATAGAACTCACAACTAGGGACATACATTTCTTTTATCTATTTCATGTTACTTTCTCAGATACGTTAAATACAGTACAATAAACATTTGGGTTATAGCACTATGTACTATCTTTTATTAATTTGATCACACTAGGAATATAGCCTCATAGGGTGAAATTACTCTTTATGGCAATATATTGTATTTTCTAAAAATATGATAAAAGTTGGCTGTGAGTATAGACGTTACTTCAACTCATTCCATCTTAATAAGTAAGTGATACACTTGTGAACCCATACATATACTAATTACAATTGCAGGTATCAAATATTAACACACATCAGAACTGTTCTTTAACAGACAGTAAACACTCATGAACGCTATACAGTGACACACAAAGGGAATTTTGACTCCTCCCTTCGCTACCATTCCACCATAGGATTGGAGCGATTGGGAGGCTTGGTCCCTCTATCGGCGTGTGCTGCAAAAATTCCTGCTGGGATTGGCCCAAAGGGAATGTGACGTGACACGTGTATTCCTACAGTTACGTAGGGGGGGCATGGCCTATAGGCATCAGGACGAACAGCGAGTTTGTGAACAGAGTATTTGCCACGCAATAGGTACATTCCTATATTGACGTAGGTGGGCGGGGCCTACGAGAACCGCCACAAACAAAACATTCACTATAATCGTTAGGATTCAAAGTTCAGGGCTAGCTTTTCTATATACATACAAAAAAACATGATTAACACTCTAAAATGTCTCAGGAGTCTAAGATTAGGGTCAGCATTTACATAGGAAATATACGATCAACATATCAAAACGAATCTGTATATGTGCTGTTCCTTTGGAATCATGGACCACCCAAGTAGGTAGCACAACTTGCTGGTGAGAGTAGATACTCTCACGATTGTGTTACAAGCAAATGTATCACCTTATTACAGCTATTGGGATTTTGTAGAAGGGCATTTTGCTATACTTTTTTTATGCATATATAGTCTAGGCTACAAGTGAGATAGTTTGTATACTCTTAAGGTACTATAAAGGGACATGCATTATTCTGCACTAAAGTTTTTTTGTATACCATTATGTTTTTTAATAGGATTTTATGTATGGGAAATGTACATTATGTTATAAATTTATATATGTATTGTTTAGTGATGTATTACAATTTTCAATGTTTTCTATGCTATTTACAATTGATTTGTATTATTACTGTCACTGCCTTTAAGATAATTTGTGAGGGCTTTGTATATAGAGGTTGCTATAACAACCAATTACCAATTTGGCTAAACAGGTGTCAACAATCAATTTGTCAATTGATTGTCCTATCAGGACCAAGCCTCTTTTTCTAATTTATTCTATCCCTTATATATAGCAAGTGTTTTTAACATTGTTTTATAGCCTGAGGAAACAGCCCTGTGTGGCTGAGAAACGCGTCGCTTGTTTTTAATAAAGTATTTTTTTATTACACACTTGCTACTACTCTTTGTCCTGCTTTTGTGGGGGCAGTTTATTTCTTTTGCTGGATTTTTTTTTTCCGTTCAAGTTGGAATTATCTTTATTCTGTTGGCTGGATTCCACAGTCCACTGGGCGGCTGAGAGGTCCCAATAATGCTGATATTGCACCTGGTGGTGCTTCGCCTCTTGTAAGTGCAACCTTTAAACACTCTTTCTCCTTGGCCAAAACGTTACTGGGCTATGTTTGTGAATTCTTCTTGTCCTTCCAGGATATAACCTATTTGCCTTCCTAAGGATTGTCTGGATTTGGAGTCTTGACTGGTGGTGATCAGTGAGCTGGACCACTGCTTTAGTTACAGTCTGCTACAATAGCACCATCTGGGTGCGCCTCACTTGTGAGTATATTTTATCCTGTTGGTCCTGGGTGTGTTGGTGCTGTGACGTTACAAGGCCATGTTTGGCGCCTCTGTTCCTCTTTCCTGTTTCAGATCACGATACATCAGGATGACCGTCCTATGACAGAGAGCTGCCTCCTCCTTCTTTTAGGACTGTTGTTGTGGACATTATTGTGATACTCGCGTATGCTTACATCCAGATATTTGGATTTGTTTTTCTTGGTGATTTTACTATATATTGATTGTATTATTTCTATCACTAATTGTTTTACCTTTGTATTTATTTTTTAGGTAACAGTTAGTGCCCCCTATGAGTGGGGTGTATAAATTGTATACACCACTCTCTATTATTTCCATCTCAATAAATGTAGCATTGACCATTGAGGACAGATATAAACATGTACGTGACAACCAATCACTGTGCTGCATGCAGAAAGCATAGGGTTTTCTATTCCAAGGATTACAATCCAGTTTTTCTGGGGGAAATTGAAAAAAAACACAATTTTCAGGCTTAAAACACAGGAATAGCAGACACAAGCAAAAATGCAATGCTAAGAATTTTCCCTATACACAATTAAAACATTTTTATGAGAAATTGTGAATTGTGAGCGATTCGGTTTTAATGTATGTTTAAAAGAGGAGTGTTTTGTGGACAGGTGGTACAAAAACAACTTTAAAAAGAGGTTACGAAGTTGTGAAGATTCTGAAAGTTTTTTCAGTAGAGATCCAATAAGCACATAGGCTAGATAGGAATCTCAGAGAGTGTCTTGTGTAGCTGAAAACAAAACAGACAATAAGCTGCTAGTTGTACAATCTACTGGATTCATAGCTAAAGATTCTTTACTAAGAAGCGCAGGCACTGTCTGATAAACCTCACTAGGGGCCTCATCATCTGAAGCGCTCTGCGCTGGCGAGAATATCTAACAAGTCTTGGCAGTACTGTGAGGTCCCTGCAATCAGTTTACAAAGGCAAAATGTAGTTTGAGAAACGTGTATCTAGTTATGATGTTCAATGTGAAGGAGAGACACATATAGGGGCATATTTAACAAGTTCTGTATGGAGCTTGAAACACAAATTATGAAGCAGCGGTCTCCATAACCTGCCCGTTTGCTCTGAGGTGGTGGACAGATATCGCCAGAATTCAACCCGATCGAATACGATTGGGTTGATTGACACTCTCTGCTAACGGTCGATTGACCACGAATTTACAAGGGGCAGCATTGCACCAGCAGTTCACAAGAACTGCTGGTGAAATGATAAATGCAGAGAGCGTATGCTTTCGGCATTTATCGATGTGCAAGGGACATGATCCGCAATATCGGATCATGTCTGCTCGCACAATGATAATTTGGCCCCATATTGTAATTTGATGCTTTAAAAAGCCCCCAAAGGTTCTGTGTGAATTCACCCCATGCTGGTGAGCGTTTGATCATCACTCGGTCACTATACTGTGAGTCACATGATCATCTCTAAATTTCTAATCATCGAGGTCTATACAAATTATAACATTCAGTTTTCAGAGGGAACTGTGGCTCAGAGATGTTTTAGTTTAATCACATTAAAGGGGCGGTAGTCTAAAAATGAAAGATTAATGATTCCCAAAGAGATTGTGATTCTAAACAATTTGACAATTTACTTTTATTATTAAATTTGCTTTTTTTCTCTTGGTATAATTGTTGAAGAATAAACCTAGATAGGCTGATAAGAGTGTGCACGTGTCTTTAGCAGTCTATGGCAGCAGTGTTTGTAACTATGTATAACATTGCTATAAACATTGCTGCAAATACTGCCTCCAAATGGCTAAAGACAAGTTGAAGGCTCCGGAGCTCACATAGGATTTCTCTTTAACAAAGGATGCCAAGAGAACTAAGCAAAATTGGTAATAGAAGTTAATTGGAAAGTTGTTAAACATTTCATGATCTACAGTATCTTATACATTGAAGTTTAACATTAACTTTCCTTTCCTTTTACGTATAATACAGCAAAACTCTTTTGGACGTCTTTCTTGCCTATTAATCTTGTTATGATTCCCTTTGCTTCATATATGTGGTGCGCCCGCCATATGTATAATCTTAGTACATTATCTTCCCACATCTGATACACCATGGGGCCGAATTATCAAGCTCTGAATGGAAGCCTGAAGGCTCGCCGGAAAACGGAAGTTATGAAGCAGCGATCTGAAGACCACTGCTCCATAACTTGTCCGTCTGCTCTGAAGCGGAGGACAGAAATCAAACCTGATCTAATACGATCGGGTTGATTGACACCTCCTGCTAGTGGCCGCGAATCTGCAGTGGGCGGTATTGCACAAGCAGTTCTGGTGAACTGTTTGTGCAATGATAAATTGCCGACATGTCGGCATTTATTGATGTGCAGCTGACATGATATGCTACATCGTATCATGTCCGCTCACACTTCGATAAATATGCCCTCTAAAATCAAACATTGATAAAGATCAGGCAGGAATGGGTTAAATAAAGATAAGAGTTGCCCCCTAGGTGTTGTATAAATAAGAGAGGTAACTTATGGCACTGGGGCCAGATAACAAGCACCAAAAGGACACATTTTGGCCCTAAGCTTTTACATTATACAGCTTTGATTTATGCTTCTATCATTGTTGTCCTCTTTCACATTATTTTTTCACAGAAATCCAAAGTATTTGAAATATTTATTTCTGCAAAACCATTGATAAATAATAGGGGAACTATAATGGTAAATGAGGACCCCCAAAGCAACCCAGAAGGAAGCACTTTTTTAATGAATAGTGCCAGACCCAATTAGCTCTGTGATCTTTTGGTCTTGGATAATTAAGAAGAGATGTCAAGGGCAGTCGGGCAGTTTTTACCCTCCACCTTAGCATGAAGACAGACTTCACAATGGAGTACCCAAAAATCAGGGTAATCTGCTGTAGAGCTGTCACAAACTCTGTCCTGTTGAAGGAGAGGGAAAAGGAAGATTTTAATATTTAGAGCAAAAATATAGAATATTTAATGATTTTTCATCAGTAGCAATCTGTACCCCACATTTTAAGATCTAGGGGCCGATAGATATTGAAGAATGCAGACAGCATACACTGTCGGCATTTATCAATGCACAAGCAGTTCTGGTGAACTACTTGTGCAATGCCGCCCCCTGCAGATTCGCAGCCAATTGGCCGCTAGCAGTAGGTGTCTATGACCCCGATCGTATGAGATTGGGCGGATTCATGTCCGCAGCCTCAGAGCAGGCGGACCAGTTAAGGGGCAGTGGTCTTAAGACCGCTGCTTCCTAACTGCTTAAGGCTCGTGCAGAAACAGGGGCATCAGGGTCCATTCGGCCCTTGATAAATCGGCCCCCTAAAATGAACTTTTTGTGATTCAACACCCTCCTCATGTAGTTGAGCATCAGTTTCCAGTTGGCAGTATAGGTTATCTGTGTAAGACTTTCTGCTGAGTGTTGCAGAGTATTGTAATGGTCCATGTGGATACTTGTCTATTAATCTTGCACACAGTGTTATTTAGTGCCATTCTAAATAGCTCTTAAAATTACAGTGAGATTGCTGACAAGGTAAACACTTCTTGTGCCAGACAAACCTTTTATTCAGTGTAATATATTGTCGCTAACGGCCTTGAGTGCAAAAGGAAAATAAAGCAGAACATATACAAACAAGAATTACTGAGTATAGCAGTCTAAGGTGTCAGGAGGTTGAAGTGAAATAAAAGTTTGTGAACAACACAAATATAACACTAAATATAAACTATTAAATATTCTTTTCTGTGCTTTATTTCATTTAAAGACTTGAATCTAAAAAAAGAAACAGTTATTGTACTGCAGCATAATATTTGTTAACAACTCTTGCTGTCTGTCTAGTTACAAAACGAATAAATAAAACTAATTTGCTTCTTGATTATTTATTTTTGTTTTCTATTTTACTCCCCCCACCCCCCCCAACACCTTGTGAGAATGTGACTGGTGTGTACATGCTTGATAGTGTTTCAAAGGCTGTATTTTTGTGAGTGAGTGTGTTAGTGTGTGAGTGTGATAGAGACTGCAGGATAGATTTATCATACCCCAGGTGGACATGATTGGTTATAGAGAATCATGTTCCCTGCATCGCTAAATACCAACAGCATACACTGTCTGCATTTAACATTGCACAAGCAGTTCTGGTGAACTGCTTGTGCAATGCTGCCCCCTGCAGATTTGCGTCTTATTGACCACTAGCAGGGGGTGTCAATCAACCTGATCGTATACAATCGGGTGGATTGCTGTGCGCCACCTCAGAGGTAGTGGACGAATTAAGGAGCTGCGGTCTTAAGACCGCTGCTTCTAATCTCCTGTTTCTTTGCTAGCCTAAAGGCTCACGGGGAAACAGATTCATTAGGCACAATACAGGGGTTAATAAATTGGCCCCTGTATCTATGTGAGTGTGTTTCTGTGTATGTGTGTGTTAGTGTATGTGTGTGTATATATGTGTCAGTGTGTGTCTGTGTCCTAGGTCCTAGTATGTGTGTGAGAGAGTGTATATGTGTGTGTTAGTGTGTGTATGGGATAGAGACGGTGTCTATGAGAGTGTATGCGTGTGTTAGTGTGTGTGGGGGGGTTGTGTTTGTGTATGTGTGAGAGAGTGACGTGTATATGTGTGTGTGTGTTAGTGTGTGTCTGTAGAGACTGTGTCTATGAGAGTGTGTTTGTGTGTATGTGTGTGTTAGTGTGTGGGGGTGTGTGTGTATATGTGTGTTAGTGTATGTGTGTGCATATGTATGTGTGTGTGCGAGATTGTATATGTGTGTGTGTTAGTGTGTCTGAGAGAGTGTATATGTGTTGGTGTATATGCGTGTGAGAGTATATGTTAGTGTAATTGTGTGTGTGTATATGTGTGTGTGCATATGTTTTTGTTAGTGTGTGTGATATAGAGTGTGTCTATGTGAGTGTGTTTGTGTGCATGTGTGTGTTAGTGTGTGTATGTGAGAGAGAGTGTTTAGGTGTGTGTGTACTAGTATGCATGTGTGTGAGAGAGAGAGAGAGAGAGAGAGAGAGAGAGAGAGTGTATATGTGTACGTTAGTGTAATTGTTTGTGTGTGGGAGTATGTATGCATGTGTGTGTGAATGTGTTATGAATATATGTGTTTATGTGTATGTATATATGTATATGTGTGTGTGTCTATGTGTGTCCCCCCTAAATGTTGTATTTAAGTGAGTTAATTCATTTTTACTTTCATATCCCTTTAAACTGATTTCATTTTAAATAAATGCTTTGTTCTTTGATTTCTAATGTATATTAAATAATTATACAACTGTTTTTATGCTAAAATTTTAAGGGGAAAAAGCCCCAAAACACTTGCATGCAATATCTTTAGTTTAGCACATGGTATTGGTTTGCAATAAACTTGCCATTGTATTTGAAGTGCAATAATTGTATGCTAATAATTGTACGTTTGTTATATTTTCCATTGCAGCGTTACACTATAACCAGACACTAACTACAACATTAGTTCCAATGAGAAGCTGTGGTTATGCTTGCTCTGTCTGTGAGACGTGACATTATTCCCTTCCTAGCCCATATATTTTGACAATCTAAGATTTCTGCTGATGATTTTTTCCACATGGATGGAGTAAACAGATTAATATTTTCTTTAATTTGCATTTAATTTGTAAATAAAAATAAATCATTTTTCAGACCCATAAAATTGACTTTTCTTTATTTATTACCCCATGATTTATTTTTGCTTACAATGTAAAAATTGCACAAGCTGACAAGAAATAATGAGCAGAGTTGTCTGTGCATTCTGAATTTTAGCTAGATGCAATGCTAATGCTTTGTCCCCAGAAAAGGGAAAGAGATCCTTCATTTTAATACTGACTGATTATTGTTGGCTGAGGCGGTAACCCTATAAATATAAATAAAGAGGAGGCGCAGATTTGTTATTGACAATTAACGTTATTATTTGGGGAGGGGGTGGTGCTTTTTGAAATAATTATCACGTAACTAGAAAACAATATAGAAAAAGAAGTGTATGAAATATTTAAAAAAAACATAGGCTTGCCTGGTTATTTCCTGTTTTCTAGCTGACGTTTATTTTAATAAAAAATCTAGAAAATGTAGGGCAAATCATATAGTTTATGTATATTTAGTTTACATATTAGTGTAATATTTTGTTACTATGTGTATAGTTATAGTTTATGTATATTTAGTTTACATATTAGTGTAATATTTTGTTACTATGTGTATAGTTATAGTTTATGTATATTTAGTTTACATATTAGCGTAATATTTTGTTACTA
Organism: Bombina bombina; assembly: GCF_027579735.1. NCBI lineage: Eukaryota > Metazoa > Chordata > Amphibia > Anura > Bombinatoridae > Bombina > Bombina bombina. The sequence continues at coordinate 9,614,925 of NC_069506.1, read as the reverse complement.
TGTGTATAGTTATAGTTTATGTATATTTAGTTTACATATTAGTGTAATATTTTGTTACTATGTGTATAGTTATAGTTTATGTATATTTAGTTTACATATTAGTGTAATATTTTGTTACTATGTGTATAGTTATAGTTTATGTATATTTAGTTTACATATTAGTGTAATATTTTGTTACTATGTGTATAGTTATAGTTTATGTATATTTAGTTTACATATTAGTGTAATATTTTGTTACTATGTGTATAGTTATAGTTTATGTATATTTAGTTTACATATTAGTGTAATATTTTGTTACTATGTGTATAGTTATAGTTTATATATATTTAGTTGACATATTAGTGTAATATTTTGTTACTATGTGTATAGTTATAGTTTATGTATATTTAGTTTACATATTAGTGTAATATTTTGTTACTATGTGTATAGTTATAGTTTATGTATATTTAGTTTACATATTAGTGTAATATTTTGTTACTATGTGTATAGTTATAGTTTATGTATATTTAGTTTACATATTAGTGTAATATTTTGTTACTATGTGTATAATTATAGTTTATGTATATTTAGTTTACATATTAGCGTAATATTTTGTTACTATGTGTATAGTTATAGTTTATGTATATTTAGTTTACATATTAGTGTAATATTTTGTTACTATGTGTATAGTTATAGTTTATGTATATTTAGTTTACATATTAGTGTAATATTTTGTTACTATGTGTATAGTTATAGTTTATATATATTTAGTTGACATATTAGTGTAATATTTTGTTACTATGTGTATAGTTATAGTTTATGTATATTTAGTTTACATATTAGTGTAATATTTTGTTACTATGTGTATAGTTATAGTTTATGTATATTTAGTTTACATATTAGTGTAATATTTTGTTACTATGTGTATAGTTATAGTTTATGTATATTTAGTTTACATATTAGTGTAATATTTTGTTACTATGTGTATAGTTATAGTTTATGTATATTTAGTTTACATATTAGCGTAATATTTTGTTACTATGTGTATAGTTATAGTTTATGTATATTTAGTTTACATATTAGTGTAATATTTTGTTACTATGTGTATAGTTATAGTTTATGTATATTTAGTTTACATATTAGTGTAATATTTTCTTACTATGTGTATAGTTATAGTTTATATATATTTAGTTGACATATTAGTGTAATATTTTGTTACTATGTGTATAGTTATAGTTTATGTATATTTAGTTTACATATTAGTGTAATATTTTGTTACTATGTGTATAGTTATAGTTTATGTATATTTAGTTTACATATTAGTGTAATATTTTGTTACTATGTGTATAGTTATAGTTTATGTATATTTAGTTTACATATTAGTGTAATATTTTGTTACTATGTGTATAGTTATAGTTTATGTATATTTAGTTTACATATTAGTGTAATATTTTGTTACTATGTGTATAGTTATAGTTTATATATATTTAGTTGACATATTAGTGTAATATTTTGTTACTATGTGTATAGTTATAGTTTATGTATATTTAGTTTACATATTAGTGTAATATTTTGTTACTATGTGTATAGTTATAGTTTATGTATATTTAGTTTACATATTAGTGTAATATTTTGTTACTATGTGTATAGTTATAGTTTATGTATATTTAGTTTACATATTAGTGTAATATTTTGTTACTATGTGTATAGTTATAGTTTATGTATATTTAGTTTACATATTAGCGTAATATTTTGTTACTATGTGTATAGTTATAGTTTATGTATATTTAGTTTACATATTAGTGTAATATTTTGTTACTATGTGTATAGTTATAGTTTATGTATATTTAGTTTACATATTAGTGTAATATTTTGTTACTATGTTTATAGTTAAAGGGACAAACAAATCACATTATTTGTGATACAGATAGAGCATAGATTTGTAAACAACTTTTCAATGTATTTGTATTATCAATTTTGCTTAATTCTCTTTAATTTGCAGCAAAGCACTATCGCCTAGATTTAGAGTTTTGCGGCCAAAGGGGTGCGTTATCTACGCGTGCTTTTTTCTGGCCGCACCTTTTAAATACCGCTGGTATTTAGAGTTCACATAATGGCTGCGTTAGGCTCCAAAAAAGGAGCGTATAGCATATTTACCGCAACTTCAACTCTCGATACCAGCGGTGCTTACGGACGCGGCCAGCTTCAAAAACGTGCTCATGCACGATTCCCCCATAGAAAACAATGGGGCTGTTTGAGCTGAAAAAAAAACTAACACCTGCAAAAAAGCCTCGTTCATCTCCTAACGCAGCCCCATTGTTTCCTATGGGGAAACACTTCCTACGTCTGCATCTAACACTCTAACATGTACCCCGAGTCTAAACACCCCTGACCTTACACTTATTAACCCCTAATCTGCCGCCCCCGCAATCGCTGACCCCTGCATATTATTTTTAACCCCTAATCTGCCACTCCGTACACCCCCGCCACCTACATTATCCCTATGTACCCCTAATCTGCTGCCCTAACATCGCCGACCCCTATATTATATTTATTAACCCCAAATCTGCCGCCCCCAACGTCGCCTCCACCTAACTACACTTATTAACCCCTAATCTGCCGACCGGACCTGAGCGCTACTATAATAAATGTATTAACCCTTAATCCGCCTCACTCCCGCCTCAATAACCCTATAATAAATAGTATTAACCCCTAATCTGCCCTCCCTAACATTGCCGACACCTAACTTCAAGTATTAACCCCTAATCTGCCGACAGGAGCTCACCGCTACTCTAATAAATTTATTAACCCCTAAAGCTAAGTCTAACGTTAACCCTAACACCCCCCTAAATTAAATATAATTTAAATCTAACGAAATAAATTAACTCTTATTAAATAAATTATTCCTATTTAAAGCTAAATACTTACCTGTAAAATAAACCCTAATATAGCTACAATATAAATTATAATTATATTGTAGCTATT